>NC_139605.1:112337270-112532270 GCF_964270895.1 Podarcis filfolensis | reverse complement strand
GGTGGAAACAGAAGGGTTTTTATCATCGGAAACAGAATTAGCCCTCGACGTCTGAACAACTTTTTTTGAAAAAATCCCTAAGCCGCGCGGTCACAATTTCAGCAAAAATCTAACGTTCTGCACTTCACTCAAAAATGGTGCCAAGCTGTTGCAAACGATCCCCTGAAAGGTTTTTCGGTGGAAACAGATGGGTTTTTATCATTGAAAACAGAATTAGCCCTAACCCAAACCCTAACCCTAACCCTAACCCTAACCCTAACCCTAACCCTAACCCTAACCCTAAAAATCTGACGTTCTGCAATTTACTCAAAAATGCTGCCAAGCTGTTGCAAACGATCCCCTGAAAGGTTTTTCGGTGGAAACAGATGGGTTTTTATCATCGGAAACATAATTAGCCCTCGACGTCTGAACAACTTTTTTTGAAAAAATCCCTAAGCCGCGCGGTCACAATTTCAGCAAAAATATGACGTTCTGCAATTCACTCAAAAATGGTGCCAAGCTGTTGCAAAATATCCCCTGAAAGGTTTTTCGGTGGAAACAGATGGATTTTTATCATCGGAAACAGAATTAGCCCTCGACGTCTGAACAACTTTTTTTGAAAAAATCCCTAAGCCGCGCGGTCACAATTTCAGCAAAAATCTGACGTTCTGCAATTCACTCAAAAATGGTGCCAAGCTGTTGCAAAATATCCCCTGAAAGGTTTTTCGGTGGAAACAGATGGGTTTTTATCATCGGAAACAGAATTAGCCCTCGACGTCTGAACAACTTTTTTTTGAAAAAATCCCTAAGCCGCGCGGTCACAATTTCAGCAAAAATCTGACGTTCTGCAATTCACTCAAAAATGGTGCCAAGCTGTTGCAAACGATCCCCTGAAAGGTTTTTCGGTGGAAACAGATGGGTTTTTATCATCGGAAACAGAATTAGCCCTCGACGTCTGAATAACTTTTTTTGAAAAAATCCCTAAGCCGCGTGGTCACAATTTCAGCAAAAATCTGATGTTCTGCAATTCACTCAAAAATGGTGCCAAGCTGTTGCAAACGATCCCCTGAAAGGTTTTGCGGTGGAAACAGATGGGTTTTTATCATCGGAAACAGAATTAGCCCTCGACGTCTGAACAACTTTTTTTGAAAAAATCCATAAGCCGCGCTGTCAGGGCTACCCTAGGTCCCAGCTCACAAAGGACCAACGCTGCTTCGTTGTTAAGTATAAAAGCCTTTATTGAAGTTCAGTTTCACTTCCAGAGCCGCAGCGCGCAGCCCCACGTCTAAAGTGTCAGACCACTGATGCTCCGTCTGAGTCTCCTCCCCCTTGACACCAATTTAAGAGTCTAGCCTTGCTCCACCTTCTCCGCTGCTCCTTCCTCCTCTGGGTCCGCCTGCCCGCCGGGGTTCCGCCCTTTCTAGCCTCTTCTCCCGCTGATTCCCCTGAGCCTTCTCCCTCCCTCCGGCGGGCTTTAGGAGCTGGTTCCCCATCCGGGTCTCCTGCTGTTCCGCGCGCCTGCACATTTGAACTTGGCGCGCGCGCCCAGCCAGCAACTTTCCTCCTGACCGTTCCACTGCTGCTGTCACTGCTTCCCCCATCGGGGGGGCTAGCTGCAACTGACCTCCCCTCCGTTGGAGGCGTGGTCAGCCCTGACTCCCTCTCTGGAGGAGACACTGCTCCTGACACATGTGACTCCTCCCCCCCACTACGCTCTGGTGGGGAAACTGGTCCTGATCCTCCACTGCTGCTTTGGGGTTCCCCTCTGGCTCCTTGTTTCTGGTGCGTCCCCCCTGGGACCCCCCTTGCCCTGACCATCGGCGCCCCCTTCTGGGAATCTTCTGATTCGCTGGAGAAGCTCATGGAATCTCTCGGGCCACTGTCATACTCCCCTACGCTGCCCTCGGATTCTTCCCCTTCGCTCTCCCAATCCTCTCTCCCCAGTGCTCCTGCTCCTGATTCCCTGACATCCATCCCCCCCTCGAAGCCCCCCCTTCCCCCCTCCCCCTCTTCGGGTGTGGGTTCCGGGTGCTCCAGTCCAGTGGGTGTGAGTGCGGGATACCATTCTTCCCCCCTGGTGTGTAGCCGGTCCACTGGATCCGGCCCAACCGCAACGGGCTCGTCGACGTCGATTTCCTCTGCTTCCATCTCTCTGCTGATGTGCTCGAATCCAGGATCCTCCCCCAACACGTCCATGTCCTCCCCTCCCCCGGGTACCTCTGGTGAGACAGCTTGCAAAGGTCCCCGCAGCAGCTCCCTGCGCCACCCCACCTCCGGTTGAGTGTCCCACCAATAGGAGCGGTCTGTGGCAAACCCCGAGAGAGACCCCTCCGAGGAGCTAGTGTCTGGCGTCGTCTCTTCAGCTGATGAAAAACCCTGGAACGTACTGGCTGACAGTGTGGGCGTGAAGAGCCAGTCGTCGAAATACTCTGCCGGCATAGGTCTGTGTGGGAAGAGTGCATGGAACTCGTCTTTAAGATAGTGCTCCTCCACGGCATAGCACTGTACCCACCTGTTGGCACTGGCTGGGGTACCTTCCCTGGCGAGGAGGTATTCCACCCCCTCTTCCCCCCACCTCGAGTCCAAAATCTCCGTGACCTCGTTGAGTGGCGTCGCCCTCCGTGACCCCTCCCTCTTCGGAGATTCACTAAGTGTGTCTGGCGCGTTCCCTGTCGCCTGAAACCTGTGGGGTTCCCTGTAGGGTGTGAGCACTGACCTATGAAAGACTGGGTGCATTCTGGAGCCCTCCGGGAGTGTCAACCGGAAGGCCACTGGATTGATTTGCGCCGCGACCTGGTAAGGTCCCAGCTGCTTGTGCTTGAGCTTCCTCTTAGCTAGCGTCCTGGCCGGCACTGCCTGGGCTGCTAACCAGACCCAGTCCCCCACCTGGATGTCCTCCCCGACCCTCCTGTGCTTGTCTGCCTGCATTTTGTAGGCGTGTTTCGCCAGTTCCAATTGCCTGCGGAGTTGCTCGTGGACCTCCTGTAACTCTGCTGCTAAGTGCTCTGCTCCCCTTGGCTCCCCCTCCCCCTTCGTCTCTAACCCTGGGAAAGTTCTGGGATGCCGCCCATTATTGGCGAAGAACGGTGTCACTCCCGTAGACCCGTGCTTCGTGTTGTTGTAGGCAAACTCGGCCAACGGTAGGTAGTCCACCCAGGTCGAGGGTTGTTGATTGGCGTAGCATCGCAGGTACTGCTGCATGATGGCGTTGACCCTCTCCGCTTGTCCGTTGGTCTGCGGGTGTCGTGCCGACGCTAAGTTGATCTTGACGTTCAGGATGCCCAGCAGCTTCTGCCAGAAGCTCGAGACGAATTGGCGACCCCGGTCGGACAGGATGGACCGCGGCAAGCCGTGAGCTTTGAACACGTGGTCTATGAACAGCTTGGCGGTCTGTTCCGCTGTGGCCACCTTCGCGCACGGAATAAAGTGTGCCATCTTGGTGAACATGTCTACGACCACGAGCACCGCTGTTTTGCCTCGCGAGCTGGGCAGATCTGTGACAAAGTCCAGGGCCACTCTCTCCCACGGTTCGAGCGGCGTCTGTAGGGGTTCTAGTAGACCCGCTGGCTTCCTGTGTACTGGCTTGGCCCTTTGGCAGGTGTCACACCTGGAGACGTAATCCGCGACTTCTCCCCTCACCTTGGGCCACCAAAAGTCTCTGGTTACTAATTCCGCCGTTTTGTCCTTGCCGAAGTGCCCAGCGCTGGGCGCGTCGTGTAGCTGCTGCAAGACTTTCGCGCGGAGGTCGTCTCCGGGCACGTAGAGAGCCCCTTTGCGGATGAGCAGTCCGTCTCGTATCTGGAACTCGTCGTCCTTCGCTGTGCCTCTTCGCACCTCCTCCATCTTGGATTGTGCGAACGAATCCGTCTGCAGCGCTCGACGCACCGCGTCCAGGTCCACGGCAGCTGAAGCGCACGCCCACGCTTTCGGTGCGAAAATGTGCTTGGCCGCCACCGGCGCCGCTTCCTCGAGATACTGCGGCTTCCTGGATAGTGCATCCGCCATGACGTTGTTGTCTCCCGGGATGTATTCTATCCGGAAATCGAAATCCGCAAAGAACTCCGCCCAGCGGATGTGTCTCTGGTTCAGGAACCGCGCCGTGCGCCAGTACTCCAGGTTCTTATGGTCCGTGCGGACTTGCACTGTGTGTCTGGCTCCAACGAGGAAGTGCCGCCACGCCCTGAAAGCTGCATGAATGGCCAGCAACTCCCTGTCCCAGATGGTGTAGTTCTGTTCCGCCTTGCTGAGTTTCCTGGAGTAGAATGCGCACGGCCTCCATTCCCCTTGCGGATCTTGCTGCAACAGGACGGCCCCCACTGCTCTGTCTGAGGCGTCCGTCTCAACCCTCATTGGTCTGCTGGGGTTTACATGTAGCAGCTGTTCTTCGGACGCGAAGAGACGCTTGAGTCTCCGAAAGGACTGCTCCGCCTGGTCCGTCCAGGTGAACTTCTTCTTCTTGGAGCTGAGGGTGTCCGTGATGGCCGCCGTCTCCTTCGCGAACCCTTTGATGAACTTGCGATAAAAGTTGGCGAAGCCGACGAACCTCTGGACCTCCTTCCGATTGCGCGGGCTCTTCCAGTCCAACACCGCGCGGACCTTGGCGCTGTCCATGGCGAGTCCCTTGTCGGACAGCTTGTAGCCCAGAAAATCCACCTCCGTCATGTCGAACTGGCACTTCTCTAATTTGGCGTAAAGTCTGTGCTCCCGTAGCCTCTGCAGGACCTCCTTGACGTCCCTCTCGTGAGCCTCCTGCGATTCCGAGAAGATCAGGATATCGTCCAGGAAGCAGACGCACTTCTTGTAGAGGAGTCCCGCTAACACGTGATGCATGAAAGCTTGGAAGGTATGGGAGCCATTTTGCAGACCAAAAGGCATTACGCGATATTCATAGGTGCCTAAAGGTGTAAACATGGCTGTCTTCCACTCATCGCCCTCCCGCATGCGTATAAGGTTGTACGCCCCTCGTAGATCCAACTTGGTGAAGATCCGTCCCTTCCTCACCGTCGCGAGCAGGTCGTCGATCTTGGGCATGGGGAATGCTGCGGGCTTTGTTTTGGAATTTATGGTCCTAAAATCAACTATGAGTCTCCGTTGGGGCGTGTCCTTCTTCTTCACGAAAAACACGGGACTGCCCCCCACTGCTTTAGATTCTTGGATGAACCCCCGCTTCAAGTTGTGATCTATGAACTCCCTGAGTTCTTGCAGTTCATCTTCAGACATGGAATACAGTTTCCCAGTCGGCAGCGTCGCTCCCGGCAGGAGGTCAATCTTGCAGTCGTAAGGCCTGTGGGGAGGCAGCTTATCCGCTTCCCTCTCGCAGAAGACCTCCAAAAACTCCTTGTACTTGTTGGGTACCGCTTGCACCATGCCTAGGTGTAGCTGCGGTTCATCCTCTTGCCCCTCCTCCTCCTGGCGGGTCTGGATGCAGTGTTCTGCGCAGTAGGAGGAACAGAAGGTCAACTGCCGCTGGTACCATGCCAATGCCGGGCTGTGCCTATCCAGCCAACTCATACCCAACACTATGGGCGTGTCCGACAGGTGGGTGACGTTGAAGCTGATGACTTCGCGGTGGTTTCCAATTTGCATCACCATCGGTGGTGTTTGCTGTACCACCTCTCCTCCCAGTAGCTTCCTGCCATCGACCGTGACGACGTTTAGGGGCATCGTGGCTGGCATGAGTGCTATGCGATGTTGCTTGATAAAGTCCACTCCAATAAAGTCTGCGTTGCTCCCAGAGTCAATGGTTATTGGTACTTGCATGGTGTGCCCATTGGGCAACTGGAGCGATGCGGTGAGTTGCACCACTGGTTTGGGTGGGAGGGGGTCTGTGGGCTGTAAAATCTCTGGGGACTGCTTCACTGACTTGCCTGGTTGGGCCCCAGTGGCTCTGTTTCCAACCAGGCTTCTTCTTCCCCCTGCAGCTGTTTCAGCTGCTCACCTGTTCCCTTTACTGTTGCTGAGGCTGCAGTGTGCTTCTGGAGCCTCTGGGGACACTCTTTGGCCATGTGCTGTGCACTGTCGCAGATGTAACACTTCCTGGTCCCTCTAGGAGCCTTCCCCTTGACTGCTCCCGGTGTTTGGGCTCTGCTGGCAGTCTGAGCCCTTGCACCACCAATCTCCATCGGCTCTTCTCCCCTTCCCAAAGGAGGCATGGACAGCGCCCGCCCCGCCTCTCTGGGAAAGAAAGGGGTTGTCCTGGCTGGGGTGCTTCCCTTACGTCCTTCCAGGCGCACACCAATTGCCAACGCTCTTTGGGCAACTTCTTGGGTATTTTGGGGTCTTTCTCCTCTTGCCAGTTCATCTTTCACCTCTCCACTTAGCCCCTCCCAGAACAGGTCTCTGACAGCAATGGAGTCCTTCTCCCAGCCCAGCACGTTCAGTAAGGCAAAAAAGCGCGAGTGATACTGCCTCACCGTCGCTTTCCCTTGCTGTAGTCCATGCATTTCCCTCCGAGCAATATCTACATCTACCGTAGATTTAAAGCAAGCGTCCATAGCTTTGATAAATGCATCGGAATCTTTGAGGGCAGGGTCTTTTTCGCGCCACAAATTCCGCAGCCACGCTTTTGCTTCCCCATGCAAATGAGTGATTATGAAGCCCACCTTCTCTTCCTCATCTCTAAAGTCTTTCCGAAGCAAATTGAGCGCGTAAACCACGTCAGCTCTGAAGTTAGGGTATTGCTGCAGGTTCCCATCAAAGTGCGCCACCAGGCTGCCCCCCCTCTTCCCGAGGCCAACTCCCTCCGGTTTGGGTCCTGGCAGCCCCTCTTTCCCCCAACGGTCCCACCTGGCTTGCAGATCCCGGCAGAGCGCTACTGCTTCTTCTTCTCTTTTCCTGGATGCTGCTACTTCCGCGTAAAGCGTCGTGACTGCTTCTTGCAGTTCTTTCACCTGGCTCTCTGTAGTCATCTTTGCCTATCTTCGTGAGCTCGCAAAACACCAAGTCTTGCCCCTCGCTGCACCAACTCACGCTGCGAGGTTTTTATGAGGGACGGAGCATACTGTCAGGGCTACCCTAGGTCCCAGCTCACAAAGGACCAACGCTGCTTCGTTGTTAAGTATAAAAGCCTTTATTGAAGTTCAGTTTCACTTCCAGAGCCGCAGCGCGCAGCCCCACGTCTAAAGTGTCAGACCACTGATGCTCCGTCTGAGTCTCCTCCCCCTTGACACCAATTTAAGAGTCTAGCCTTGCTCCACCTTCTCCGCTGCTCCTTCCTCCTCTGGGTCCGCCTGCCCGCCGGGGTTCCGCCCTTTCTAGCCTCTTCTCCCGCTGATTCCCCTGAGCCTTCTCCCTCCCTCCGGCGGGCTTTAGGAGCTGGTTCCCCATCCGGGTCTCCTGCTGT
The DNA here is from genome assembly GCF_964270895.1 of Podarcis filfolensis. Taxonomy (NCBI): domain Eukaryota; kingdom Metazoa; phylum Chordata; class Lepidosauria; order Squamata; family Lacertidae; genus Podarcis; species Podarcis filfolensis. Next base: position 112,524,949 of record NC_139605.1, on the reverse strand, counting down.
TCCGCGCGCCTGCACATTTGAACTTGGCGCGCGCGCCCAGCCAGCAACTTTCCTCCTGACCGTTCCACTGCTGCTGTCACTGCTTCCCCCATCGGGGGGGCTAGCTGCAACTGACCTCCCCTCCGTTGGAGGCGTGGTCAGCCCTGACTCCCTCTCTGGAGGAGACACTGCTCCTGACACATGTGACTCCTCCCCCCCACTACGCTCTGGTGGGGAAACTGGTCCTGATCCTCCACTGCTGCTTTGGGGTTCCCCTCTGGCTCCTTGTTTCTGGTGCGTCCCCCCTGGGACCCCCCTTGCCCTGACCATCGGCGCCCCCTTCTGGGAATCTTCTGATTCGCTGGAGAAGCTCATGGAATCTCTCGGGCCACTGTCATACTCCCCTACGCTGCCCTCGGATTCTTCCCCTTCGCTCTCCCAATCCTCTCTCCCCAGTGCTCCTGCTCCTGATTCCCTGACAATGACGTTCTGCACTTCACTCAAAAATGGTGCCAAGCTGTTGCAAAATATCCCCTGAAAGGTTTTTCGGTGGAAACAGATGGGTTTTTATCATCGGAAACAGAGTTAGCCCTCGACGTCTGAACAACTTTTTTTGAAAAAATCCCTAAGCCGCGCGGTCACAATTTCAGCAAAAATCTGACGTTCTGCAATTCACTCAAAAATGGTGCCAAGTTGTTGCAAAATATCCCCTGAAAGGTTTTGCGGTGGAAACAGATGGGTGTTTATCATCGGAAACAGAATTAGCCCTCGACGTCTGAACAACTTTTTTTGAAAAAATCCCTAAGCCGCGCGGTCACAATTTCAGCAAAAATCTGACGTTCTGCAATTTACTCAAAAATGGTGCCAAGCTGTTGCAAAATATCCCCTGAAAGGTTTTTCGGTGGAAACAGATGGGTTTTTATCATCGGAAACAGAATTAGCCCTCGACGTCTGAACAACTTTTTTTGAAAAAATCCCTAAGCCGCGCGGTCACAATTTCAGCAAAAATCTGACGTTCTGCACTTCACTCAAAAATGGTGCCAAGCTGTTGCAAAATATCCCCTGAAAGGTTTTTCGGTGGAAACAGATGGGTTTTTTTCATCGGAAACAGAATTAACCCTCGACGTCTGAACAACTTTTTTTGAAAAAATCCCTAAGCCGCGCGGTCACAATTTCAGCAAAAATCTGACGTTCTGCACTTCACTCAAAAATGGTGCCAAGCTGTTGCAAACGATCCCCTGAAAGGTTTTTCGGTGGAAACAGATGGGTTTTTATCATCGGAAACAGAATGAGCCCTCGACGTCTGAACAACTTTTTTTGAAAAAATCCCTAAGCCGCGCGGTCACAATTTCAGCAAAAATTTGACGTTTTGCAATTCACTCAAAAATGGTGCTAAGCTGTTGCAAAATATCCCCTGAAAGGTTTTTCGGTGGAAACAGATGTGTTTTTTTCATCGGAAACAGAATTAGCCCTCGACATTTGAATAACTTTTTTTGAAAAAATCCCTAAGCCGCGCGGTCACAATTTCAGCAAAAATCTGACGTTCTGCACTTCACTCAAAAATGGTGCCAAGCTGTTGCAAACGATCCCCTGAAAGGTTTTTCGGTGGAAACAGATGGGTTTTTATCGTCGGAAACAGAATTAGCCCTAACCCTAACCCTAACCCTAACCCTAACCCTAACCCTAACCCTAACCCTAACCCTAACCCTAACCCTAACCCTAACCCTAAAAATATGACGTTCTGCAATTCACTCAAAAATGGTGCCAAGCTGTTGCAAAATATCCTCTGAAAGGTTTTTCGGTGGAAACAGATGGGTTTTTATCATCGGAAACAGAATTAGCCCTCGACGTCTGAACAACTTTTTTTGAAAAAATTCCTAAGCCGCGCGGTCACAATTTCAGCAAAAATCTGACGTTCTGCACTTCACTCAAAAATGGTGCCAAGCTGTTGCAAACGATCCCCTGAAAGGTTTTTCGGTGGAAACAGATGGATTTTTTTCATCGGAAACAGAATTAGCCCTCGACGTCTGAACAACTTTTTTTGAAAAAATCCCTAAGCCGCGCGGTCACAATTTCAGCAAAAATCTGACGTTCTGCACTTCACTCAAAAATGGTGCCAAGCTGTTGCAAACGATCCCCTGAAAGGTTTTTCGGTGGAAACAGATGGGTTTTTTTCATCGGAAACAGAATTAGCCCTCGACGTCTGAACAACTTTTTTTGAAAAAATCCCTAAGCCGCGCGGTCACAATTTCAGCAAAAATATGACGTTCTGCACTTCACTCAAAAATGGTGCCAAGCTGTTGCAAACGATCCCATGAAAGGTTTTACTGTGGAAACAGATGGGTTTTTTTCATCGGAAACAGAGTTAGCCCTCGACGTCTGAACAACTTTTTTTGAAAAAATCCCTAAGCCGCGCGGTCACAATTTCAGCAAAAATCTGACGTTCTGCAATTCACTCAAAAATGGTGCCAAGTTGTTGCAAAATATCCCCTGAAAGGTTTTGCGGTGGAAACAGATGGGTGTTTATCATCGGAAACAGAATTAGCCCTCGACGTCTGAACAACTTTTTTTGAAAAAATCCCTAAGCCGCGCGGTCACAATTTCAGCAAAAATCTGACGTTCTGCAATTTACTCAAAAATGGTGCCAAGCTGTTGCAAAATATCCCCTGAAAGGTTTTTCGGTGGAAACAGATGGGTTTTTTTCATCGGAAACAGAATTAGCCCTCGACGTCTGAACAACTTTTTTTGAAAAAATCCCTAAGCCGCGCGGTCACAATTTCAGCAAAAATCTGACGTTCTGCAATTCACTCAAAAATGGTGCCAAGTTGTTGCAAAATATCCCCTGAAAGGTTTTGCGGTGGAAACAGATGGGTGTTTATCATCGGAAACAGAATTAGCCCTCGACGTCTGAACAACTTTTTTTGAAAAAATCCCTAAGCCGCGCGGTCACAATTTCAGCAAAAATCTGACGTTCTGCAATTTACTCAAAAATGGTGCCAAGCTGTTGCAAAATATCCCCTGAAAGGTTTTTCGGTGGAAACAGATGGGTTTTTATCATCGGAAACAGAATTAGCCCTCGACGTCTGAACAACTTTTTTTGAAAAAATCCCTAAGTCGCGCGGTCACAATTTCAGCAAAAATCTGACGTTCTGCACTTCACTCAAAAATGGTGCCAAGCTGTTGCAAAATATCCCCTGAAAGGTTTTTCGGTGGAAACAGATGGGTTTTTATCATCGGAAACAGAATTAGCCCTCGACGTCTGAACAACTTTTTTTGAAAAAATCCCTAAGCCGCGCGGTCACAATTTCAGCAAAAATCTGACGTTCTGCACTTCACTCAAAAATGGTGCCAAGCTGTTGCAAACGATCCCCTGAAAGGTTTTTCGGTGGAAACAGATGGGTTTTTTTCATCGGAAACAGAATTAGCCCTCGACGTCTGAACAACTTTTTTTGAAAAAATCCCTAAGCCGCGCGGTCACAATTTCAGCAAAAATAAGACGTTCTGCACTTCACTCAAAAATGGTGCCAAGCTGTTGCAAAATATCCCCTGAAAGGTTTTTCGGTGGAAACAGATGGGTTTTTATCATCGGAAACAGAGTTAGCCCTCGACGTCTGAACAACTTTTTTTGAAAAAATCCCTAAGCCGCGCGGTCACAATTTCAGCAAAAATCTGACGTTCTGCACTTCACTCAAAAATGGTGCCAAGCTGTTGCAAACGATCCCCTGAAAGGTTTTTCGGTGGAAACAGATGGGTTTTTTTCATCGGAAACAGAATTAGCCCTCGACGTCTGAACAACTTTTTTTGAAAAAATCCCTAAGCCGCGCGGTCACAATTTCAGCAAAAATATGACGTTCTGCACTTCACTCAAAAATGGTGCCAAGCTGTTGCAAAATATCCCCTGAAAGGTTTTTCGGTGGAAACAGATGGGTTTTTATCATCGGAAACAGAGTTAGCCCTCGACGTCTGAACAACTTTTTTTGAAAAAATCCCTAAGCCGCGCGGTCACAATTTCAGCAAAAATCTGACGTTCTGCAATTCACTCAAAAATGGTGCCAAGTTGTTGCAAAATATCCCCTGAAAGGTTTTGCGGTGGAAACAGATGGGTGTTTATCATCGGAAACAGAATTAGCGCTCGACGTCTGAACAACTTTTTTTGAAAAAATCCCTAAGCCGCGCGGTCACAATTTCAGCAAAAATATGACGTTCTGCACTTCACTCAAAAATGGTGCCAAGCTGTTGCAAAATATCCCCTGAAAGGTTTTTCGGTGGAAACAGATGGGTTTTTATCATCGGAAACAGAGTTAGCCCTCGACGTCTGAACAACTTTTTTTGAAAAAATCCCTAAGCCGCGCGGTCACAATTTCAGCAAAAATATGACGTTCTGCACTTCACTCAAAAATGGTGCCAAGCTGTTGCAAACGATCCCCTGAAAGGTTTTACTGTGGAAACAGATGGGTTTTTTTCATCGGAAACAGAATTAGCCCTCGACGTCTGAACAACTTTTTTTGAAAAAATCCCTAAGCCGCGCGGTCACAATTTCAGCAAAAATCTGACGTTCTGCACTTCACTCAAAAATGGTGCCAAGCTGTTGCAAACAATCCCCTGAAAGGTTTTTCGGTGGAAACAGATGGGTTTTTATCGTCAGAAACAGAATTAGCCCTAACCCTAACCCTAACCCTAACCCTAACCCTAACCCTAACCCTAACCCTAACCCTAAAAATCTGACGTTTTGCAATTCACTCAAAAATGGTGCCAAGCTGTTGCAAACGATCCCCTGAAATGTTTTTCGGTGGAAACAGATGGGTTTTTATCATCGGAAACAGAATTAGCCCTCGACGTCCGAACAGCTTTTTTTGAAAAAATCCCTAAGCCGCGCGGTCACAATTTCAGCAAAAATATGACGTTCTGCACTTCACTCAAAAATGGTGCCAAGCTGTTGCAAAATATCCCCTGAAAGGTTTTTCGGTGGAAACAGATGGGTTTTTATCATCGGAAACAGAGTTAGCCCTCGACGTCTAAACAACTTTTTTTGAAAAAACCTCTAAGCCGCGCGGTCACAATTTCAGCAAAAATCTGACGTTCTGCAATTTACTCAAAAACGGTGCCAAGCTGTTGCAAAATATCCCCTGAAAGGTTTTTCGGTGGAAGCAGATGGGTTTTTTTCATCGGAAACAGAATTAGCCCTCGACGTCTGAACAACTTTTTTTGAAAAAATCCCTAAGCCGCGCGGTCACAATTTCAGCAAAAATCTGACGTTCTGCACTTCACTCAAAAATGGTGCCAAGCTGTTGCAAACGATCCCCTGAAAGGTTTTTCAGTGGAAACAGATGGGTTTTTATCGTCAGAAACAGAATTAGCCCTAACCCTAACCCTAACCCTAACCCTAACCCTAACCCTAACCCTAACCCTAACCCTAACCCTAACCCTAACCTAACCCTAACCCTAAAAATCTGACGTTTTGCAATTCACTCAAAAATGGTGCCAAGCTGTTGCAAACGATCCCCTGAAATGTTTTTCGGTGGAAACAGATGGGTTTTTATCATCGGAAACAGAATTAGCCCTCGACGTCCGAACAACTTTTTTTGAAAAAATCCCTAAGCCGCGCGGTCACAATTTCAGCAAAAATATGACGTTCTGCAATTCACTCAAAAATGGTGCCAAGCTGTTGCAAAATATCCCCTGAAAGGTTTTTCGGTGGAAACAGATGGGTTTTTATCATCGGAAACAGAATGAGCCCTCGACGTCTGAACAACCTTTTTTGGAAAAATCCCCTAAGCCGCGCGGTCACAATTTCAGCAAAAATCTGACGTTTTGCAATTCACTCAAAAATGGTGCCAAGCTGTTGCAAACGATCCCCTGAAATGTTTTTCGGTGGAAACAGATGGGTTTTTATCATCGGAAACAGAATTAGCCCTCGACGTCCGAACAACTTTTTTTGAAAAAATCCCTAAGCCGCGCGGTCACAATTTCAGCAAAAATATGACGTTCTGCAATTCACTCAAAAATGGTGCCAAGCTGTTGCAAAATATCCCCTGAAAGGTTGTTCGGTGGAAACAGATGGGTGTTTATCATCGGAAACAGAATTAGCCCTCGACGTCTGATCAACTTTTTTTGAAAAAATCCCTAAGCCGCGCGGTCACAATTTCAGAAAAAATCTGACGTTCTGCAATTTACTCAAAAATGGTGCCAAGCTGTTGCAAAATATCCCCTGAAAGGTTTTTCGGTGGAAACAGATGGGTTTTTATCGTCAGAAACAGAATTAGCCCTAACCCTAACCCTAACCCTAACCCTAACCCTAACCCTAACCCTAACCCTAATCCTAACCCTAACCCTAACCCTAACCCTAACCTAACCCTAACCCTAAAAATCTGACGTTTTGCAATTCACTCAAAAATGGTGCCAAGCTGTTGCAAACGATCCCCTGAAATGTTTTTCGGTGGAAACAGATGGGTTTTTATCATCGGAAACAGAATTAGCCCTCGACGTCCGAACAACTTTTTTTGAAAAAATCCCTAAGCCGCGCGGTCACAATTTCAGCAAAAATATGACGTTCTGCAATTCACTCAAAAATGGTGCTAAGCTGTTGCAAAATATCCCCTGAAAGGTTTTTCGGTGGAAACAGATGGGTTTTTATCATCGGAAACAGAATTAGCCCTCGACGTCTGAACAACTTTTTTTGAAAAAATCCCTAAGCCGCGCGGTCACAATTTCAGCAAAAATCTGACGTTCTGCACTTCACTCAAAAATGGTGCCAAGCTGTTGCAAACGATCCCCTGAAAGGTTTTTCGGTGGAAACAGATGGGTTTTTATCGTCGGAAACAGAATTAGCCCTAACCCTAACCCTAACCCTAACCCTAACCCTAACCCTAACCCTAACCCTAACCCTAACCCTAAAAATATGACGTTCTGCAATTCACTCAAAAATGGTGCCAAGCTGTTGCAAAATATCCCCTGAAAGGTTTTTCGGTGGAAACAGATGGGTTTTTATCATCGGAAACAGAATTAGCCCTCGACGTCTGAACAACTTTTTTTGAAAAAATCCCTAAGCCGCGCGGTCACAATTTCAGCAAAAGTCTGACGTTCTGCTATTCACTCAAAAATGGTACCAAGCTGTTGCAAAATATCCCCTGAAAGGTTTTTCGGTGGAAACAGATGGGTTTTTATCATCGGAAACATAATTAGCCCTCGACGTATGAACAACTTTTTTTGAAAAAATCCCTAAGCCGCGCGGTCACAATTTCAGCAAAAATATGACGTTCTGTAATTCACTCAAAAATGGTGCCAAGCTGTTGCAAAATATCCCCTGAAAGGTTTTTCGGTGGAAACAGATGGGTTTTTATCATCGGAAACAGAATTAGCCCTCGACGTCTGAACAACTTTTTTTGAAAAAATCCCTAAGCCGCGCGGTCACAATTTCAGCAAAAATCTGACGTTCTGCAATTCACTCAAAAATTGTGCCAAGCTGTTGCAAAATATCCCCTGAAAGGTTTTTCGGTGGAAACAGATGGGTTTTTATCATCGGAAACAGAATTAGCCTTCGACGTCTGAACAACTTTTTTTGAAAAAATCCCTAAGCCGCGCGGTCACAATTTCAGCAAAAATCTGACGTTCTGCACTTCAATCAAAAATGGTGCCAAGCTGTTGTAAAAGATCCCCTGAAAGATTTTTCGGTGGAAACAGATGGGTTTTTTTCATCTGAAACAGAATTAGCCCTCGACGTCTGAACAACTTTTTTTGAAAAAATCCCTAAGCCGCGCGGTCACAATTTCAGCAAAAATCTGACGTTCTGCACTTCACTCAAAAATGGTGCCAAGCTGTTGCAAACGATCCCCTGAAAGGTTTTTCGGTGGAAACAGATGGGTTTTTATCATCGGAAACAGAATTAGCCCTCGACGTCTGAACAACTTTTTTTGAAAAAATCCCTAAGCCGCGCGGTCACAATTTCAGCAAAAATCTGACGTTCTGCACTTCACTCAAAAATGGTGCCAAGCTGTTGCAAACGATCCCCTGAAAGGTTTTTCGGTGGAAACAGATGGGTTTTTATCATCGGAAACAGAATTAGCCCTCGACGTCTGAACAACTTTTTTTGAAAAAATCCCTAAGCCGCGCGGTCACAATTTCAGCAAAAATCTGACGTTCTGCACTTCACTTAAAAATGGTGCCAAGCTGTTGTAAAAGATCCCCTGAAAGGTTTTTCGGTGGAAACAGATGGGTTTTTATCATCGGAAACAGAATTAGCCCTCGACGTCTGAACAACTTTTTTTGAAAAAATCCCTAAGCCGCGCGGTCACAATTTCAGCAAAAATCTGACGTTCTGCACTTCACTCAAAAATGGTGCCAAGCTGTTGCAAACGATCCCCTGAAAGGTTTTTCGGTGGAAACAGATGGGTTTTTATCATCGGAAACAGAATTAGCCCTCGACGTCCGAACAACTTTTTTTGAAAAAATCCCTAAGCCGCGCGGTCACAATTTCAGCAAAAATATGACGTTCTGCAATTCACTCAAAAATGGTGCCAAGCTGTTGCAAAATATCCCCTGAAAGGTTTTTCGGTGGAAACAGATGGGTTTTTATCATCGGAAACAGAATGAGCCCTCGACGTCTGAACAACTTTTTTTGAAAAAATCCCCTAAGCCGCGCGGTCACAATTTCAGCAAAAATCTGACGTTTTGCAATTCACTCAAAAATGGTGCCAAGCTGTTGCAAACGATCCCCTGAAATGTTTTTCGGTGGAAACAGATGGGTTTTTATCATCGGAAACAGAATTAGCCCTCGACGTCCGAACAACTTTTTTTGAAAAAATCCCTAAGCCGCGCGGTCACAATTTCAGCAAAAATCTGACGTTCTGCAATTCACTCAAAAATGGTGCTAAGCTGTTGCAAAATATCCCCTGAAAGGTTTTTCGGTGGAAACAGATGGGTGTTTAGCATCGGAAACAGAATTAGCCCTCGACGTCTGAACAACTTTTTTTGAAAAAATCCCTAAGCCGCGCGGTCACAATTTCAGCAAAAATCTGACGTTCTGCAATTCACTCAAAAATGGTACCAAGCTGTTGCAAAATATCCCCTGAAAGGTTTTTCGGTGGAAACAGATGGGTTTTTATCATCGGAAACAGAATTAGCCCTCGACGTCTGAACAACTTTTTTTGAAAAAATCCCTAAGCCGCGCGGTCACAATTTCAGCAAAAATCTGACGTTCTGCACTTCACTCAAAAATGGTGCCAAGCTGTTGCAAACGATCCCCTGAAAGGTTTTTCGGTGGAAACAGATGGGTTTTTATCATCGGAAACAGAATTAGCCCTCGACGTCCGAACAACTTTTTTTGAAAAAATCCCTAAGCCGCGCGGTCACAATTTCAGCAAAAATCTGACGTTCTGCACTTCACTCAAAAATGGTGCCAAGCTGTTGCAAACGATCCCTTGAAAGGTTTTTCGGTGGAAACAGATGGGTTTTTATCATCGGAAACAGAATTAGCCCTCGACGTCTGAACAACTTTTTTTGAAAAAATCCCTAAGCCGCGCGGTCACAATTTCAGCAAAAATCTGACGTTCTGCACTTCACTCAAAAATGGTGCCAAGCTGTTGCAAACGATCCCCTGAAAGGTTTTTCGGTGGAAACAGATGGGTTTTTATCGTCAGAAACAGAATTAGCCCTAACCCTAACCCTAACCCTAACCCTAACCCTAACCCTAACCCTAACCCTAACCCTAACCCTAACCCTAAAAATATGACGTTCTGCAATTCACTCAAAAATGGTGCCAAGCTGTTGCAAAATATCCCCTGAAAGGTTTTTCGGTGGAAACAGATGGGTTTTTATCATCGGAAACAGAATTAGCCCTCGACGTCTGAACAACTTTTTTTGAAAAAATCCCTAAGCCGCGCGGTCACAATTTCAGCAAAAGTCTGACGTTCTGCTATTCACTCAAAAATGGTGCCAAGCTGTTGCAAAATATCCCCTGAAAGGTTTTTCGGTGGAAACAGATGGGTTTTTATCATCGGAAACAGAATTAGCCCTCGACGTCTGAACAACTTTTTTTGAAAAAATCCCTAAGCCGCGCGGTCACAATTTCAGCAAAAATCTGACGTTCTGCAATTCACTCAAAAATGGTGCCAAGCTGTTGCAAAATATCCCCTGAAAGGTTTTTCGGTGGAAACAAATGGGTTTTTTTCATCTGAAACAGAATTAGCCCTCGACGTCTGAACAACTTTTTTTGAAAAAATCCCTAAGCCGCGCGGTCACAATTTCAGCAAAAATCTGACGTTCTGCAATTCACTCAAAAATGGTGCCAAGCTGTTGCAAAATATCCCCTGAAAGGTTTTTCGGTGGAAACAGATGGGTTTTTATAATCGGAAACAGAATTAGCCTTCGACGTCTGAACAACTTTTTTTGAAAAAATCCCTAAGCCGCGCGGTCACAATTTCAGCAAAAATCTGACGTTCTGCACTTCAATCAAAAATGGTGCCAAGCTGTTGTAAAAGATCCCCTGAAAGGTTTTTCGGTGGAAACAGATGGGTTTTTTTCATCTGAAACAGAATTAGCCCTCGACGTCTGAACAACTTTTTTTGAAAAAATCCCTAAGCCGCGCGGTCACAATTTCAGCAAAAATCTGACGTTCTGCACTTCACTCAAAAATGGTGCCAAGCTGTTGCAAACGATCCCCTGAAAGGTTTTTCGGTGGAAACAGATGGGTTTTTATCATCGGAAACAGAATTAGCCCTCGACGTCTGAACAACTTTTTTTGAAAAAATCCCTAAGCCGCGCGGTCACAATTTCAGCAAAAATCTGACGTTCTGCACTTCACTTAAAAATGGTGCCAAGCTGTTGTAAAATATCCCCTGAAAGGTTTTTCGGTGGAAACAGATGGGTTTTTATCATCGGAAACAGAATTAGCCCTCGACGTCTGAACAACTTTTTTTGAAAAAATCCCTAAGCCGCGCGGTCACAATTTCAGCAAAAATCTGACGTTCTGCACTTCACTCAAAAATGGTGCCAAGCTGTTGCAAACGATCCCCTGAAAGGTTTTTCGGTGGAAACAGATGGGTTTTTATCATCGGAAACAGAATTAGCCCTCGACGTCCGAACAACTTTTTTTGAAAAAATCCCTAAGCCGCGCGGTCACAATTTCAGCAAAAATATGACGTTCTGCAATTCACTCAAAAATGGTGCCAAGCTGTTGCAAAATATCCCCTGAAAGGTTTTTCGGTGGAAACAGATGGGTTTTTATCATCGGAAACAGAATGAGCCCTCGACGTCTGAACAACTTTTTTTGAAAAAATCCCCTAAGCCGCGCGGTCACAATTTCAGCAAAAATCTGACGTTTTGCAATTCACTCAAAAATGGTGCCAAGCTGTTGCAAACGATCCCCTGAAATGTTTTTCGGTGGAAACAGATGGGTTTTTATCATCGGAAACAGAATTAGCCCTCGACGTCCGAACAACTTTTTTTGAAAAAATCCCTAAGCCGCGCGGTCACAATTTCAGCAAAAATCTGACGTTCTGCAATTCACTCAAAAATGGTGCTAAGCTGTTGCAAAATATCCCCTGAAAGGTTTTTCGGTGGAAACAGATGGGTGTTTATCATCGGAAACAGAATTAGCCCTCGACGTCTGAACAACTTTTTTTGAAAAAATCCCTAAGCCGCGCGGTCACAATTTCAGCAAAAATCTGACGTTCTGCAATTCACTCAAAAATGGTACCAAGCTGTTGCAAAATATCCCCTGAAAGGTTTTTCGGTGGAAACAGATGGGTTTTTATCATCGGAAACAGAATTAGCCCTCGACGTCTGAACAACTTTTTTTGAAAAAATCCCTAAGCCGCGCGGTCACAATTTCAGCAAAAATCTGACGTTCTGCACTTCACTCAAAAATGGTGCCAAGCTGTTGCAAACGATCCCCTGAAAGGTTTTTCGGTGGAAACAGATGGGTTTTTATCATCGGAAACAGAATTAGCCCTCGACGTCTGAACAACTTTTTTTGAAAAAATCCCTAAGCCGCGCGGTCACAATTTCAGCAAAAATCTGACGTTCTGCACTTCACTCAAAAATGGTGCCAAGCTGTTGCAAACGATCCCTTGAAAGGTTTTTCGGTGGAAACAGATGGGTTTTTATCATCGGAAACAGAATTAGCCCTCGACGTCTGAACAACTTTTTTTGAAAAAATCCCTAAGCCGCGCGGTCACAATTTCAGCAAAAATCTGACGTTCTGCACTTCACTCAAAAATGGTGCCAAGCTGTTGCAAACGATCCCCTGAAAGGTTTTTCGGTGGAAACAGATGGGTTTTTATCGTCAGAAACAGAATTAGCCCTAACCCTAACCCTAACCCTAACCCTAACCCTAACCCTAACCCTAACCCTAACCCTAACCCTAACCCTAACCCTAAAAATATGACGTTCTGCAATTCACTCAAAAATGGTGCCAAGCTGTTGCAAAATATCCCCTGAAAGGTTTTTCGGTGGAAACAGATGGGTTTTTATCATCGGAAACAGAATTAGCCCTCGACGTCTGAACAACTTTTTTTGAAAAAATCCCTAAGCCGCGCGGTCACAATTTCAGCAAAAATCTGACGTTCTGCAATTCACTCAAAAATGGTGCCAAGCTGTTGCAAAATATCCCCTGAAAGGTTTTTCGGTGGAAACAAATGGGTTTTTTTCATCTGAAACAGAATTAGCCCTCGACGTCTGAACAACTTTTTTTGAAAAAATCCCTAAGCCGCGCGGTCACAATTTCAGCAAAAATCTGACGTTCTGCAATTCACTCAAAAATGGTGCCAAGCTGTTGCAAAATATCCCCTGAAAGGTTTTTCGGTGGAAACAGATGGGTTTTTATCATCGGAAACAGAATTAGCCTTCGACGTCTGAACAACTTTTTTTGAAAAAATCCCTAAGCCGCGCGGTCACAATTTCAGCAAAAATCTGACGTTCTGCACTTCAATCAAAAATGGTGCCAAGCTGTTGTAAAAGATCCCCTGAAAGGTTTTTCGGTGGAAACAGATGGGTTTTTTTCATCTGAAACAGAATTAGCCCTCGACGTCTGAACAACTTTTTTTGAAAAAATCCCTAAGCCGCGCGGTCACAATTTCAGCAAAAATCTGACGTTCTGCACTTCACTCAAAAATGGTGCCAAGCTGTTGCAAACGATCCCCTGAAAGGTTTTTCGGTGGAAACAGATGGGTTTTTATCATCGGAAACAGAATTAGCCCTCGACGTCTGAACAACTTTTTTTGAAAAAATCCCTAAGCCGCGCGGTCACAATTTCAGCAAAAATCTGACGTTCTGCACTTCACTCAAAAATGGTGCCAAGCTGTTGCAAACGATCCCCTGAAAGGTTTTTCGGTGGAAACAGATGGGTTTTTATCATCGGAAACAGAATTAGCCCTCGACGTCTGAACAACTTTTTTTGAAAAAATCCCTAAGCCGCGCGGTCACAATTTCAGCAAAAATCTGACGTTCTGCACTTCACTTAAAAATGGTGCCAAGCTGTTGTAAAAGATCCCCTGAAAGGTTTTTCGGTGGAAACAGATGGGTTTTTATCATCGGAAACAGAATTAGCCCTCGACGTCTGAACAACTTTTTTTGAAAAAATCCCTAAGCCGCGCGGTCACAATTTCAGCAAAAATCTGACGTTCTGCACTTCACTCAAAAATGGTGTCAAGCTGTTGCAAACGATCCCCTGAAAGGTTTTTCGGTGGAAACAGATGGGTTTTTTTCATCGGAAACAGAATTAGCCCTCGACGTCTGAACAACTTTTTTTGAAAAAATCCCTAAGCCGCGCGGTCACAATTTCAGCAAAAATCTGACGTTCTGCACTTCACTCAAAAATGGTGCCAAGCTGTTGCAAACGATCCCCTGAAAGGTTTTTCGGTGGAAACAGATGGGTTTTTATCGTCGGAAACAGAATTAGCCCTAACCCTAACCCTAACCCTAACCCTAACCCTAACCCTAACCCTAACCCTAACCCTAACCCTAACCCTAACCCTAACCCTAAAAATATGACGTTCTGCAATTCACTCAAAAATGGTGCCAAGCTGTTGCAAAATATCCCCTGAAAGGTTTTTCGGTGGAAACAGATGGGTTTTTATCATCGGAAACAGAATTAGCCCTCGACGTCTGAACAACTTTTTTTGAAAAAATCCCTAAGCCGCGCGGTCACAATTTCAGCAAAAATCTGACGTTCTGCACTTCATTCAAAAATGGTGCCAAGCTGTTGCAAACGATCCCCTGAAAGGTTTTTCGGTGGAAACAGATGGGTTTTTTTCATCGGAAACAGAATTAGCCCTCGACGTCTGAACAACTTTTTTTGAAAAAATCCCTAAGCCGCGCGGTCACAATTTCAGCAAAAATCTGACGTTCTGCACTTCACTCAAAAATGGTGCCAAGCTGTTGCAAACGATCCCCTGAAAGGTTTTTCGGTGGAAACAGATGGGTTTTTATCGTCAGAAACAGAATTAGCCCTAACCCTAACCCTAACCCTAACCCTAACCCTAACCCTAACCCTAACCCTAACCCTAACCCTAACCCTAAAAATCTGACGTTTTGCAATTCACTCAAAAATGGTGCCAAGCTGTTGCAAACGATCCCCTGAAATGTTTTTCGGTGGAAACAGATGGGTTTTTATCATCGGAAACAGAATTAGCCCTCGACGTCTGAACAACTTTTTTTGAAAAAATCCCTAAGCCGCGCGGTCACAATTTCAGCAAAAATATGACGTTCTGCACTTCACTCAAAAATGGTGCCAAGCTGTTGCAAAATATCCCCTGAAAGGTTTTTCGGTGGAAACAGATGGGTTTTTCTCATCGGAAATAGAGTTAGCCCTCGACGTCTGAACAACTTTTTTTGAAAAAATCCCTAAGCCGCGCGGTCACAATTTCAGCAAAAATCTGACGTTCTGCAATTCACTCAAAAATGGTGCCAAGCTGTTGCAAAATATCCCCTGAAAGGTTTTGCGGTGGAAACAGATGGGTGTTTATCATCGGAAACAGAATTAGCCCTCGACGTCTGAACAACTTTTTTTGAAAAAATCCCTAAGCCGCGCGGTCACAATTTCAGCAAAAATCTGACGTTCTGCAATTTACTCAAAAATGGTGCCAAGCTGTTGCAAAATATCCCCTGAAAGGTTTTTCGGTGGAAACAGATGGGTTTTTATCATCGGAAACAGAATTAGTCCTCGACGTCTGAACAACTTTTTTTGAAAAAACCCCTAAGCCGCGCGGTCACAATTTCAGCAAAAATCTGACGTTCTGCACTTCACTCAAAAATGGTGCCAAGCTGTTGCAAATGATCCCCTGAAAGGTTTTTCGGTGGAAACAGATGGGTTTTTTTCATCGGAAACAGAATTAGCCCTCGACGTCTGAACAACTTTTTTTGAAAAAATCCCTAAGCCGCGCGGTCACAATTTCAGCAAAAATCTGACGTTCTGCACTTCACTCAAAAATGGTGCCAAGCTGTTGCAAAAGATCCCCTGAAAGGTTTTTCGGTGGAAACAGATGGGTTTTTATCGTCAGAAACAGAATTAGCCCTAACCCTAACCCTAACCCTAACCTAACCCTAACCCTAAAAATCTGACGTTTTGCAATTCACTCAAAAATGGTGCCAAGCTGTTGCAAACGATGCCCTGAAATGTTTTTCGGTGGAAACAGATGGGTTTTTATCATCGGAAACAGAATTAGCCCTCGACGTCCGAGCAACTTTTTTTGAAAAAATCCCTAAGCCGCGCGGTCACAATTTCAGCAAAAATATGACGTTCTGCAATTCACTCAAAAATGGTGCCAAGCTGTTGTAAAATATCCCCTGAAAGGTTTTTCGGTGGAAACAGATGGGTGTTTATCATCGGAAACAGAATTAGCCCTCGACGTCTGAACAACTTTTTTTGAAAAAATCCCTAAGCCGCGCGGTCACAATTTCAGCAAAAATCTGACGTTCTGCAATTTACTCAAAAATGGTGCCAAGCTGTTGCAAAATATCCCGTGAAAGGTTTTTCGGTGGAAACAGATGGGTTTTTATCATCGGAAACAGAATTAGTCCTCGACGTCTGAACAACTTTTTTTGAAAAAACCCCTAAGCCGCGGGGTCACAATTTCAGCAAAAATCTGACGTTCTGCACTTCACTCAAAAATGGTGCCAAGCTGTTGCAAACGATCCCCTGAAAGGTTTTTCGGTGGAAACAGATGGGTTTTTTTCATCGGAAACAGAATTAGCCCTCGACGTCTGAACAACTTTTTTTGAAAAAATCCCTAAGCCGCGCGGTCACAATTTCAGCAAAAATCTGACGTTCTGCACTTCACTCAAAAATGGTGTCAAGCTGTTGCAAACGATCCCCTGAAAGGTTTTTCGGTGGAAACAGATGGGTTTTTTTCATCGGAAACAGAATTAGACCTCGACGTCTGAACAACTTTTTTTGAAAAAATCCCTAAGCCGCGCGGTCACAATTTCAGCAAAAATCTGACGTTCTGCACTTCACTCAAAAATGGTGCCAAGCTGTTGCAACCGATCCCCTGAAAGGTTTTTCGGTGGAAACAGATGGGTTTTTATCGTCGGAAACAGAATTAGCCCTAACCCTAACCCTAACCCTAACCCTAACCCTAACCCTAACCCTAACCCTAACCCTAACCCTAACCCTAACCCTAACCCTAAAAATATGACGTTCTGCAATTCACTCAAAAATGGTGCCAAGCTGTTGCAAAATATCCCCTGAAAGGTTTTTCGGTGGAAACAGATGGGTTTTTATCATCGGAAACAGAATTAGCCCTCGACGTCTGAACAACTTTTTTTGAAAAAATCCCTAAGCCGCGCGGTCACAATTTCAGCAAAAATCTGACGTTCTGCACTTCATTCAAAAATGGTGCCAAGCTGTTGCAAACGATCCCCTGAAAGGTTTTTCGGTGGAAACAGATGGGTTTTTTTCATCGGAAACAGAATTAGCCCTCGACGTCTGAACAACTTTTTTTGAAAAAATCCCTAAGCCGCGCGGTCACAATTTCAGCAAAAATCTGACGTTCTGCACTTCACTCAAAAATGGTGCCAAGCTGTTGCAAACGATCCCCTGAAAGGTTTTTCGGTGGAAACAGATGGGTTTTTATCGTCAGAAACAGAATTAGCCCTAACCCTAACCCTAACCCTAACCCTAACCCTAACCCTAACCCTAACCCTAACCCTAACCCTAACCCTAAAAATCTGACGTTTTGCAATTCACTCAAAAATGGTGCCAAGCTGTTGCAAACGATCCCCTGAAATGTTTTTCGGTGGAAACAGATGGGTTTTTATCATCGGAAACAGAATTAGCCCTCGACGTCTGAACAACTTTTTTTGAAAAAATCCCTAAGCCGCGCGGTCACAATTTCAGCAAAAATATGACGTTCTGCACTTCACTCAAAAATGGTGCCAAGCTGTTGCAAAATATCCCCTGAAAGGTTTTTCGGTGGAAACAGATGGGTTTTTCTCATCGGAAATAGAGTTAGCCCTCGACGTCTGAACAACTTTTTTTGAAAAAATCCCTAAGCCGCGCGGTCACAATTTCAGCAAAAATCTGACGTTCTGCAATTCACTCAAAAATGGTGCCAAGCTGTTGCAAAATATCCCCTGAAAGGTTTTTCGGTGGAAACAGATGGGTGTTTATCATCGGAAACAGAATTAGCCCTCGACGTCTGAACAACTTTTTTTGAAAAAATCCCTAAGCCGCGCGGTCACAATTTCAGCAAAAATCTGACGTTCTGCAATTTACTCAAAAATGGTGCCAAGCTGTTGCAAAATATCCCCTGAAAGGTTTTTCGGTGGAAACAGATGGGTTTTTATCATCGGAAACAGAATTAGTCCTCGACGTCTGAACAACTTTTTTTGAAAAAACCCCTAAGCCGCGCGGTCACAATTTCAGCAAAAATCTGACGTTCTGCACTTCACTCAAAAATGGTGCCAAGCTGTTGCAAACGATCCCCTGAAAGGTTTTTCGGTGGAAACAGATGGGTTTTTTTCATCGGAAACAGAATTAGCCCTCGACGTCTGAACAACTTTTTTTGAAAAAATCCCTAAGCCGCGCGGTCACAATTTCAGCAAAAATCTGACGTTCTGCACTTCACTCAAAAATGGTGCCAAGCTGTTGCAAAAGATCCCCTGAAAGGTTTTTCGGTGGAAACAGATGGGTTTTTATCGTCAGAAAAAGAATTAGCCCTAACCCTAACCCTAACCCTAACCTAACCCTAACCCTAAAAATCTGACGTTTTGCAATTCACTCAAAAATGGTGCCAAGCTGTTGCAAACGATGCCCTGAAATGTTTTTCGGTGGAAACAGATGGGTTTTTATCATCGGAAACAGAATTAGCCCTCGACGTCCGAACAACTTTTTTTGAAAAAATCCCTAAGCCGCGCGGTCACAATTTCAGCAAAAATATGACGTTCTGCAATTCACTCAAAAATGGTGCCAAGCTGTTGTAAAATATCCCCTGAAAGGTTTTTCGGTGGAAACAGATGGGTTTTTTTCATCTGAAACAGAATTAGCCCTCGACGTCTGAACAACTTTTTTTGAAAAAATCCCTAAGCCGCGCGGTCACAATTTCAGCAAAAATCTGACGTTCTGCACTTCACTCAAAAATGGTGCCAAGCTGTTGCAAACGATCCCCTGAAAGGTTTTTCGGTGGAAACAGATGGGTTTTTTTCATCGGAAACAGAATTAGCCCTCGACGTCTGAACAACTTTTTTTGAAAAAACCCCTAAGCCGCGCGGTCACAATTTCAGCAAAAATCTGACGTTCTGCACTTCACTCAAAAATGGTGCCAAGCTGTTGCAAACGATCCCCTGAAAGGTTTTTCGGTGGAAACAGATGGGTTTTTATCGTCGGAAACAGAATTAGCCCTAACCCTAACCCTAACCCTAACCCTAACCCTAACCCTAACCCTAACCCTAACCCTAAAAATATGACGTTCTGCAATTCACTCAAAAATGGTGCCAAGCTGTTGCAAAATATCCCCTGAAAGGTTTTTCGGTGGAAACAGATGGGTTTTTATCATCGGAAACAGAATTAGCCCTCGACGTCTGAACAACTTTTTTTGAAAAAATCCCTAAGCCGCGCGGTCACAATTTCAGCAAAAATCTGACGTTCTGCAATTCACTCAAAAATGGTGCCAAGCTGTTGCAAAATATCCCCTGAAAGGTTTTGCGGTGGAAACAGATGGGTGTTTATCATCGGAAACAGAATTAGCCCTCGACGTCTGAACAACTTTTTTTGAAAAAATCCCTAAGCCGCGCGGTCACAATTTCAGCAAAAATCTGACGTTCTGCAATTTACTCAAAAATGGTGCCAAGCTGTTGCAAAATATCCCCTGAAAGGTTTTTCGGTGGAAACAGATGGGTTTTTATCATCGGAAACAGAATTAGCCCTCGACGTCTGAACAACTTTTTTTGAAAAAATCCCTAAGCCGCGCGGTCACAATTTCAGCAAAAATCTGACGTTCTGCACTTCACTCAAAAATGGTGCCAAGCTGTTGCAAACGATCCCCTGAAAGGTTTTTCGGTGGAAACAGATGGGTTTTTTTCATCGGAAACAGAATTAGCCCTCGACGTCTGAACAACTTTTTTTGAAAAAATCCCTAAGCCGCGCGGTCACAATTTCAGCAAAAATCTGACGTTCTGCACTTCACTCAAAAATGGTGCCAAGCTGTTGCAAAAGATCCCCTGAAAGGTTTTTCGGTGGAAACAGATGGGTTTTTATCGTCAGAAACAGAATTAGCCCTAACCCTAACCCTAACCCTAACCCGAACCCAAACCCTAACCCTTACCCTAACCCTAACCCTAACCTAACCCTAACCCTAAAAATCTGACGTTTTTCAATTCACTCAAAAATGGTGCCAAGCTGTTGCAAACGATGCCCTGAAATGTTTTTCGGTGGAAACAGATGGGTTTTTTTCATCTGAAACAGAATAAGCCCTCGACGTCTGAACAACTTTTTTTGAAAAAATCCCTAAGCCGCGCGGTCACAATTTCAGCAAAAATCTGACGTTCTGCACTTCACTCAAAAATGGTGCCAAGCTGTTACAAACGATCCCCTGAAAGGTTTTTCGGTGGAAACAGATGGGTTTTTTTCATCGGAAACAGAATTAGCCCTCGACGTCTGAACAACTTTTTTTGAAAAAACCCCTAAGCCGCGCGGTCACAATTTCAGCAAAAATCTGACGTTCTGCACTTCACTCAAAAATGGTGCCAAGCTGTTGCAAACGATCCCCTGAAAGGTTTTTCGGTGGAAACAGATGGGTTTTTTTCATCGGAAACAGAATTAGCCCTCGACGTCTGAACAACTTTTTTTGAAAAAACCCCTAAGCCGCGCGGTCACAATTTCAGCAAAAATCTGACGTTCTGCACTTCACTCAAAAATGGTGCCAAGCTGTTGCAAACGATCCCCTGAAAGGTTTTTCGGTGGAAACAGATGGGTTTTTTTCATCTGAAACAGAATTAGCCCTCGACGTCTGAACAACTTTTTTTGAAAAAATCCCTAAGCCGCGCGGTCACAATTTCAGCAAAAATCTGACGTTCTGCAATTCACTCAAAAATGGTACCAAGCTGTTGCAAAATATCCCCTGAAAGGTTTTTCGGTGGAAACAGATGGGTTTTTATCATCGGAAACAGAATTAGCCCTCGACGTCTGAACAACTTTTTTTGAAAAAATCCCTAAGCCGCGCGGTCACAATTTCAGCAAAAATATGACGTTCTGCAATTCACTCAAAAATGGTGCCAAGCTGTTGCAAAATATCCCCTGAAAGGTTTTTCGGTGGAAACAGATGGGTTTTTATCATCGGAAACAGAATTAGCCCTCGACGTCTGAACAACTTTTTTTGAAAAAATCCCTAAGCCGCGCGGTCACAATTTCAGCAAAAATCTGACGTTCTGCAATTCACTCAAAAATGGTGCCAAGCTGTTGCAAAATATCCCCTGAAAGGTTTTTCGGTGGAAACAGATGGGTTTTTATCATCGGAAACAGAATTAGCCTTCGACGTCTGAACAACTTTTTTTGAAAAAATCCCTAAGCCGCACGGTCACAATTTCAGCAAAAATCTGACGTTCTGCAATTCACTCAAAAATGGTGCCAAGCTGTTGCAAAATATCCCCTGAAAGGTTTTTCGGTGGAAACAGATGGGTTTTTATCATCGGAAACAGAATTAGCCCTCGACGTCTGAACAACTTTTTTTGAAAAAATCCCTAAGCCGCGCGGTCACAATTTCAGCAAAAATCTGACGTTCTGCAATTTACTCAAAAATGGTGCCAAGCTGTTGCAAAATATCCCCTGAAAGGTTTTTCGGTGGAAACAGATGGGTTTTTATCATCGGAAACAGAATTAGCCCTCGACGTCTGAACAACTTTTTTTGAAAAAATCCCTAAGCCGCGCGGTCACAATTTCAGCAAAAATATGACGTTCTGCAATTCACTCAAAAATGGTGCCAAGCTGTTGCAAAATATCCCCTGAAAGGTTTTTCGGTGGAAACAGGTGGGTTTTTATCATCGGAAACAGAATTAGCCCTCGACGTCTGAACAACTTTTTTTGAAAAAATCCCTAAGCCGCGCGGTCACAATTTCAGCAAAAATCTGACGTTCTGCAATTCACTCAAAAATGGTGCCAAGCTGTTGCAAAATATCCCCTGAAAGGTTTTTCGGTGGAAACAGATGGGTTTTTATCATCGGAAACAGAATTAGCCTTCGACGTCTGAAAAACTTATTTTGAAAAAATCCCTAAGCCGCACGGTCACAATTTCAGCAAAAATCTGACGTTCTGCAATTCACTCAAAAATGATGCCAAGCTGTTGCAAAATATCCCCTGAAAGGTTTTGCGGTGGAAACAGATGGGTGTTTATCATCGGAAACAGAATTAACCCTCGACGTCTGAACAACTTTTTTTGAAAAAATCCCTAAGCCGCGCGGTCACAATTTCAGCAAAAATCTGACGTTCTGCAATTTACTCAAAAATGGTGCCAAGCTGTTGCAAAATATCCCCTGAAAGGTTTTTCGGTGGAAACAGATGGGTTTTTATCATCGGAAACAGAATTAGCCCTCGACGTCTGAACAACTTTTTTTGAAAAAATCCCTAAGCCGCGCGGTCACAATTTCAGCAAAAATCTGACGTTCTGCACTTCACTCAAAAATGGTGCCAAGCTGTTGCAAACGATCCCCTGAAAGGTTTTTCGGTGGAAACAGATGGGTTTTTTTCATCGGAAACAGAATTAGCCCTCGACGTCTGAACAACTTTTTTTGAAAAAATCCCTAAGCCGCGCGGTCACAATTTCAGCAAAAATCTGACGTTCTGCACTTCACTCAAAAATGGTGCCAAGCTGTTGCAAAAGATCCCCTGAAAGGTTTTTCGGTGGAAACAGATGGGTTTTTATCGTCAGAAACAGAATTAGCCCTAACCCTAACCCTAACCCTAACCCGGACCCAAACCCTAACCCTTACCCTAACCCTAACCCTAACCTAACCCTAACCCTAAAAATCTGACGTTTTGCAATTCACTCAAAAATGATGCCAAGCTGTTGCAAACGATGCCCTGAAATGTTTTTCGGTGGAAACAGATGGGTTTTTTTCATCTGAAACAGAATTAGCCCTCGACGTCTGAAGAACTTTTTTTGAAAAAATCCCTAAGCCGCGCGGTCACAATTTCAGCAAAAATCTGACGTTCTGCACTTCACTCAAAAATGGTGCCAAGCTGTTGCAAACGATCCCCTGAAAGGTTTTTCGGTGGAAACAGATGGGTTTTTTTCATCGGAAACAGAATTAGCCCTCGACGTCTGAACAACTTTTTTTGAAAAAACCCCTAAGCCGCGCGGTCACAATTTCAGCAAAAATCTGACGTTCTGCACTTCACTCAAAAATGGTGCCAAGCTGTTGCAAACGATCCCCTGAAAGGTTTTTCGGTGGAAACAGATGGGTTTTTTTCATCGGAAACAGAATTAGCCCTCGACGTCTGAACAACTTTTTTTGAAAAAACCCCTAAGCCGCGCGGTCACAATTTCAGCAAAAATCTGACGTTCTGCACTTCACTCAAAAATGGTGCCAAGCTGTTGCAAACGATCCCCTGAAAGGTTTTTCGGTGGAAACAGATGGGTTTTTTTCATCTGAAACAGAATTAGCCCTCGACGTCTGAACAACTTTTTTTGAAAAAATCCCTAAGCCGCGCGGTCACAATTTCAGCAAAAATCTGACGTTCTGCAATTCACTCAAAAATGGTACCAAGCTGTTGCAAAATATCCCCTGAAAGGTTTTTCGGTGGAAACAGATGGGTTTTTATCATCGGAAACAGAATTAGCCCTCGACGTCTGAACAACTTTTTTTGAAAAAATCCCTAAGCCGCGCGGTCACAATTTCAGCAAAAATCTGACGTTCTGCAATTTACTCAAAAATGGTGCCAAGCTGTTGCAAAATATCCCCTGAAAGGTTTTTCGGTGGAAACAGATGGGTTTTTATCATCGGAAACAGAATTAGCCCTCAACGTCTGAACAACTTTTTTTGAAAAAATCCCTAAGCCGCGCGGTCACAATTTCAGCAAAAATATGACGTTCTGCAATTCACTCAAAAATGGTGCCAAGCTGTTGCAAAATATCCCCTGAAAGGTTTTTCGGTGGAAACAGATGGGTTTTTAATCATCGGAAACAGAATTAGCCCTCGACGTCTGAACAACTTTTTTTGAAAAAATCCCTAAGCCGCGCGGTCACAATTTCAGCAAAAATCTGACGTTCTGCAATTCACTCAAAAATGTTGCCAAGGTGTTGCAAAATATCCCCTGAAAGGTTTTTCGGTGGAAACAGATGGGTTTTTATCATCGGAAACAGAATTAGCCTTCGACGTCTGAACAACTTTTTTTGAAAAAATCCCTAAGCCGCACGGTCACAATTTCAGCAAAAATCTGACGTTCTGCAATTCACTCAAAAATGGTGCCAAGCTGTTGCAAAATATCCCCTGAAAGGTTTTTCGGTGGAAACAGATGGGTGCTTATCATCGGAAACAGAATTAGCCCTCGACGTCTGAACAACTTTTTTTGAAAAAATCCCTAAGCCGCGCGGTCACAATTTCAGCAAAAATCTGACGTTCTGCAATTTACTCAAAAATGGTGCCAAGCTGTTGCAAAATATCCCCTGAAAGGTTTTTCGGTGGAAACAGATGGGTTTTTATCATCGGAAACAGAATTAGCCCTCGACGTCTGAACAACTTTTTTTGAAAAAATCCCTAAGCCGCGCGGTCACAATTTCAGCAAAAATATGACGTTCTGCAATTCACTCAAAAATGGTGCCAAGCTGTTGCAAAATATCCCCTGAAAGGTTTTTCGGTGGAAACAGATGGGTTTTTATCATCGGAAACAGAATTAGCCCTCGACGTCTGAACAACTTTTTTTGAAAAAATCCCTAAGCCGCGCGGTCACAATTTCAGCAAAAATCTGACGTTCTGCAATTCACTCAAAAATGGTGCCAAGCTGTTGCAAAATATCCCCTGAAAGGTTTTTCGGTGGAAACAGATGGGTTTTTATCATCGGAAACAGAGTTAGCCCTCGACGTCTGAACAACTTTTTTTGAAAAAATCCCTAAGCCGCGCGGTCACAATTTCAGCAAAAATCTGACGTTCTGCAATTTACTCAAAAATGGTGCCAAGCTGTTGCAATATATCCCCTGAAAGGTTTTTCGGTGGAAACAGATGGGTTTTTATCATCGGAAACAGAATTAGCCCTCGACGTCTGAACAACTTTTTTTGAAAAAATCCCTAAGCCGCGCGGTCACAATTTCAGCAAAAATCTGACGTTCTGCACTTCACTCAAAAATGGTGCCAAGCTGTTGCAAACGATCCCCTGAAAGGTTTTTCGGTGGAAACAGATGGGTTTTTTTCATCGGAAACAGAATTAGCCCTCGACGTCTGAACAACTTTTTTTGAAAAAATCCCTAAGCCGCGCGGTCACAATTTCAGCAAAAATCTGACGTTCTGCACTTCACTCAAAAATGGTGCCAAGCTGTTGGAAAAGATCCCCTGAAAGGTTTTTCGGTGGAAACAGATGGGTTTTTATCGTCAGAAACAGAATTAGCCCTAACCCTAACCCTAACCCTAACCCGAACCCTAACCCTTACCCTAACCCTAACCCTAACCCTAACCCTAACCTAACCCTAACCCTAAAAATCTGACGTTTTGCAATTCACTCAAAAATGGTGCCAAGCTGTTGCAAACGATGCCCTGAAATGTTTTTCGGTGGAAACAGATGGGTTTTTTTCATCTGAAACAGAATTAGCCCTCGACGTCTGAACAACTTTTTTTGAAAAAATCCCTAAGCCGCGCGGTCACAATTTCAGCAAAAATCTGACGTTCTGCACTTCGCTCAAAAATGGTGCCAAGCTGTTGCAAACGATCCCCTGAAAGGTTTTTCGGTGGAAACAGATGGGTTTTTTTCATCGGAAACAGAATTAGCCCTCGACGTCTGAACAACTTTTTTTGAAAAAACCCCTAAGCCGCGCGGTCACAATTTCAGCAAAAATCTGACGTTCTGCACTTCACTCAAAAATGGTGCCAAGCTGTTGCAAACGATCCCCTGAAAGGTTTTTCGGTGGAAACAGATGGGTTTTTTTCATCGGAAACAGAATTAGCCCTCGACGTCTGAACAACCTTTTTTGAAAAAACCCCTAAGCCGCGCGGTCACAATTTCAGCAAAAATCTGACGTTCTGCACTTCACTCAAAAATGGTGCCAAGCTGTTGCAAACGATCCCCTGAAAGGTTTTTCGGTGGAAACAGATGGGTTTTTTTCATCTGAAACAGAATTAGCCCTCGACGTCTGAACAACTTTTTTTGAAAAAATCCCTAAGCCGCGCGGTCACAATTTCAGCAAAAATCTGACGTTCTGCAATTCACTCAAAAATGGTACCAAGCTGTTGCAAAATATCCCCTGAAAGGTTTTTCGGTGGAAACAGATGGGTTTTTATCATCGGAAACAGAATTAGCCCTCGACGTCTGAACAACTTTTTTTGAAAAAATCCCTAAGCCGCGCGGTCACAATTTCAGCAAAAATCTGACGTTCTGCAATTTACTCAAAAATGGTGCCAAGCTGTTGCAAAATATCCCCTGAAAGGTTTTTCGGTGGAAACAGATGGGTTTTTATCATCGGAAACAGAATTAGCCCTCGACGTC
Source organism: Podarcis filfolensis (assembly GCF_964270895.1). Lineage (NCBI taxonomy): Eukaryota > Metazoa > Chordata > Lepidosauria > Squamata > Lacertidae > Podarcis > Podarcis filfolensis. The sequence goes on along the minus strand of NC_139605.1, from coordinate 112,498,851 downwards.
TGAACAACTTTTTTTGAAAAAATCCCTATGCCGCGCGGTCACAATTTCAGCAAAAATCTGACGTTCTGCACTTCACTCAAAAATGGTGCCAAGCTGTTGCAAACGATCCCCTGAAAGGTTTTTCGGTGGAAACAGATGGGTTTTTTTCATCGGAAACAGAATTAGCCCTCGACGTCTGAACAACTTTTTTTGAAAAAACCCCTAAGCCGCGCAGTCACAATTTCAGCAAAAATCTGACGTTCTGCACTTCACTCAAAAATGGTGCCAAGCTGTTGCAAACGATCCCCTGAAAGGTTTTTCGGTGGAAACAGATGGGTTTTTTTCATCGGAAACAGAATTAGCCCTCGACGTCTGAACAACTTTTTTTGAAAAAATCCCTAAGCCGCGCGGTCACAATTTCAGCAAAAATCTGACGTTCTGCAATTCACTCAAAAATGGTACCAAGCTGTTGCAAAATATCCCCTGAAAGGTTTTTCGGTGGAAACAGATGGGTTTTTATCATCGGAAACAGAATTAGCCCTCGACGTCTGAACAACTTTTTTTGAAAAAATCCCTAAGCCGCGCGGTTACAATTTCAGCAAAAATCTGACGTTCTGCAATTTACTCAAAAATGGTGCCAAGCTGTTGCAAAATATCCCCTGAAAGGTTTTTCGGTGGAAACAGATGGGTTTTTATCATCGGAAACAGAATTAGCCCTCGACGTCTGAACAACTTTTTTTGAAAAAATCCCTAAGCCGCGCGGTCACAATTGCAGCAAAAATATGACGTTCTGCAATTCACTCAAAAATGGTGCCAAGCTGTTGCAAAATATCCCCTGAAAGGTTTTTCGGTGGAAACAGATGGGTTTTTAATCATCGGAAACAGAATTAGCCCTCGACGTCTGAACAACTTTTTTTGAAAAAATCCCTAAGCCGCGCGGTCACAATTTCACCAAAAATCTGACGTTCTGCAATTCACTCAAAAATGGTGCCAAGCTGTTGCAAAATATCCCCTGAAAGGTTTTTCGGTGGAAACAGATGGGTTTTTATCATCGGAAACAGAATTAGCCTTCGACGTCTGAACAACTTTTTTTGAAAAAATCCCTAAGCCGCACGGTCACAATTTCAGCAAAAATCTGACGTTCTGCAATTCACTCAAAAATGGTGCCAAGCTGTTGCAAAATATCCCCTGAAAGGTTTTTCGGTGGAAACAGATGGGTTTTTATCATCGGAAACAGAATTAGCCCTCGACGTCTGAACAACTTTTTTTGAAAAAATCCCTAAGCCGCGCGGTCACAATTTCAGCAAAAATCTGACGTTCTGCAATTTACTCAAAAATGGTGCCAAGCTGTTGCAAAATATCCCCTGAAAGGTTTTTCGGTGGAAACAGATGGGTTTTTATCATCGGAAACAGAATTAGCCCTCGACGTCTGAACAACTTTTTTTGAAAAAATCCCTAAGCCGCGCGGTCACAATTTCAGCAAAAATATGACGTTCTGCAATTCACTCAAAAATGGTGCCAAGCTGTTGCAAAATATCCCCTGAAAGGTTTTTCGGTGGAAACAGATGGGTTTTTATCATCGGAAACAGAATTAGCCCTCGACGTCTGAACAACTTTTTTTGAAAAAATCCCTAAGCCGCACGGTCACAATTTCAGCAAAAATATGACGTTCTGCAATTCACTCAAAAATGGTGCCAAGCTGTTGCAAAATATCCCCTGAAAGGTTTTTCGGTGGAAACAGATGGGTTTTTATCATCGGAAACAGAATTAGCCTTCGACGTCTGAACAACTTTTTTTGAAAAAATCCCGAAGCCGCACGGTCACAATTTCAGCAAAAATCTGACGTTCTGCAATTCACTCAAAAATGGTGCCAAGCTGTTGCAAAATATCCCCTGAAAGGTTTTTCGGTGGAAACAGATGGGTTTTTATCATCGGAAACAGAGTTAGCCCTCGACGTCTGAACAACTTTTTTTGAAAAAATCCCTAAGCCGCGCGGTCACAATTTCAGCAAAAATATGACGTTCTGCAATTCACTCAAAAATGGTGCCAAGCTGTTGCAAAATATCCCCTGAAAGGTTTTGCGGTGGAAACAGATGGGTGTTTATCATCGGAAACAGAATTAACCCTCGACGTCTGAACAACTTTTTTTGAAAAAATCCCTAAGCCGCGCGGTCACAATTTCAGCAAAAATCTGACGTTCTGCAATTTACTCAAAAATGGTGCCAAGCTGTTGCAAAATATCCCCTGAAAGGTTTTTCGGTGGAAACAGATGGGTTTTTATCATCGGAAACAGAATTAGCCCTCGACGTCTGAACAACTTTTTTTGAAAAAATCCCTAAGCCGCGCGGTCACAATTTCAGCAAAAATCTGACGTTCTGCACTTCACTCAAAAATGGTGCCAAGCTGTTGCAAACGATCCCCTGAAAGGTTTTTCGGTGGAAACAGATGGGTTTTTTTCATCGGAAACAGAATTAGACCTCGACGTCTGAACAACTTTTTTTGAAAAAATCCCTAAGCCGCGCGGTCACAATTTCAGCAAAAATCTGACGTTCTGCACTTCACTCAAAAATGGTGCCAAGCTGTTGGAAAAGATCCCCTGAAAGGTTTTTCGGTGGAAACAGATGGGTTTTTATCGTCAGAAACAGAATTAGCCCTAACCCTAACCCTAACCCTAACCCTAACCCTAACCCGAACCCTAACCCTTACCCTAACCCTAACCCTAACCCTAACCCTAACCTAACCCTAACCCTAAAAATCTGACGTTTTGCAATTCACTCAAAAATGGTGCCAAGCTGTTGCAAACGATGCCCTGAAATGTTTTTCGGTGGAAACAGATGGGTTTTTTTCATCTGAAACAGAATTAGCCCTCGACGTCTGAACAACTTTTTTTGAAAAAATCCCTAAGCCGCGCGGTCACAATTTCAGCAAAAATCTGACGTTCCGCACTTCGCTCAAAAATGGTGCCAAGCTGTTGCAAACGATCCCCTGAAAGGTTTTTCGGTGGAAACAGATGGGTTTTTTTCATCGGAAACAGAATTAGCCCTCGTCGTCTGAACAACTTTTTTTGAAAAAACCCCTAAGCCGCGCGGTCACAATTTCAGCAAAAATCTGACGTTCTGCACTTCACTCAAAAATGGTGCCAAGCTGTTGCAAACGATCCCCTGAAAGGTTTTTCGGTGGAAACAGATGGGTTTTTTTCATCTGAAACAGAATTAGCCCTCGACGTCTGAACAACTTTTTTTGAAAAAATCCCTAAGCCGCGCGGTCACAATTTCAGCAAAAATCTGACGTTCTGCAATTCACTCAAAAATGGTACCAAGCTGTTGCAAAATATCCCCTGAAAGGTTTTTCGGTGGAAACAGATGGGTTTTTATCATCGGAAACAGAATTAGCCCTCGACGTCTGAACAACTTTTTTTGAAAAAATCCCTAAGCCGCGCGGTCACAATTTCAGCAAAAATCTGACGTTCTGCAATTTACTCAAAAATGGTGCCAAGCTGTTGCAAAATATCCCCTGAAAGGTTTTTCGGTGGAAACAGATGGGTTTTTATCATCGGAAACAGAATTAGCCCTCGACGTCTGAACAACTTTTTTTGAAAAAATCCCTAAGCCGCGCGGTCACAATTTCAGCAAAAATATGACGTTCTGCAATTCACTCAAAAATGGTGCCAAGCTGTTGCAAAATATCCCCTGAAAGGTTTTTCGGTGGAAACAGATGGGTTTTTATCATCGGAAACAGAATTAGCCCTCGACGTCTGAACAACTTTTTTTGAAAAAATCCCTAAGCCGCGCGGTCACAATTTCAGCAAAAATCTGACGTTCTGCACTTCGCTCAAAAATGGTGCCAAGCTGTTGCAAACGATCCCCTGAAAGGTTTTTCGGTGGAAACAGATGGGTTTTTTTCATCGGAAACAGAATTAGCCCTCGACGTCTGAACAACTTTTTTTGAAAAAACCCCTAAGCCGCGCGGTCACAATTTCAGCAAAAATCTGACGTTCTGCAATTCACTCAAAAATGGTACCAAGCTGTTGCAAAATATCCCCTGAAAGGTTTTTCGGTGGAAACAGATGGGTTTTTATCATCGGAAACAGAATTAGCCCTCGACGTCTGAACAACTTTTTTTGAAAAAACCCCTAAGCCGCGCGGTCACAATTTCAGCAAAAATCTGACGTTCTGCACTTCACTCAAAAATGGTGCCAAGCTGTTGCAAACGATCCCCTGAAAGGTTTTTCGGTGGAAACAGATGGGTTTTTTTCATCGGAAACAGAATTAGCCCTCGACGTCTGAACAACTTTTTTTGAAAAAATCCCTAAGCCGCGCGGTCACAATTTCAGCAAAAATCTGACGTTCTGCAATTCACTCAAAAATGGTACCAAGCTGTTGCAAAATATCCCCTGAAAGGTTTTTCGGTGGAAACAGATGGGTTTTTATCATCGGAAACAGAATTAGCCCTCGACGTCTGAACAACTTTTTTTGAAAAAATCCCTAAGCCGCGCGGTCACAATTTCAGCAAAAATCTGACGTTCTGCAATTTACTCAAAAATGGTGCCAAGCTGTTGCAAAATATCCCCTGAAAGGTTTTTCGGTGGAAACAGATGGGTTTTTATCATCGGAAACAGAATTAGCCCTCGACGTCTGAACAACTTTTTTTGAAAAAATCCCTAAGCCGCGCGGTCACAATTTCAGCAAAAATCTGACGTTCTGCAATTCACTCAAAAATGGTGCCAAGCTGTTGCAAAATATCCCCTGAAAGGTTTTTCGGTGGAAACAGATGGGTGTTTATCATCGGAAACAGAATTAGCCCTCGACGTCTGAACAACTTTTTTTGAAAAAATCCCTAAGCCGCGCGGTCACAATTTCAGCAAAAATCTGACGTTCTGCAATTCACTCAAAAATGGTACCAAGCTGTTGCAAAATATCCCCTGAAAGGTTTTTCGGTGGAAACAGATGGGTTTTTATCATCGGAAACAGAGTTAGCCCTCGACGTCTGAACAACTTTTTTTGAAAAAATCCCTAAGCCGCGCGGTCACAATTTCAGCAAAAATCTGACGTTCTGCAATTCACTCAAAAATGGTGCCAAGCTGTTGCAAAATATCCCCTGAAAGGTTTTTCGGTGGAAACAGATGGGTTTTTATCATCGGAAACAGAGTTAGCCCTCGACGTCTGAACAACTTTTTTTGAAAAAATCCCTAAGCCGCGCGGTCACAATTTCAGCAAAAATATGACGTTCTGCAATTCACTCAAAAATGGTGCCAAGCTGTTGCAAAATATCCCCTGAAAGGTTTTGCGGTGGAAACAGATTGGTGTTTATCATCGGAAACAGAATTAGCCCTCGACGTCTGAACAACTTTTTTTGAAAAAATCCCTAAGCCGCGCGGTCACAATTTCAGCAAAAATCTGACGTTCTGCAATTTACTCAAAAATGGTGCCAAGCTGTTGCAAAATATCCCCTGAAAGGTTTTTCGGTGGAAACAGATGGGTTTTTATCATCGGAAACAGAATTAGCCCTCGACGTCTGAACAACTTTTTTTGAAAAAATCCCTAAGCCGCGCGGTCACAATTTCAGCAAAAATCTGACGTTCTGCACTTCACTCAAAAATGGTGCCAAGCTGTTGCAAACGATCCCCTGAAAGGTTTTTCGGTGGAAACAGATGGGTGTTTATCATCGGAAACAGAATTAGCCCTCGACGTCTGAACAACTTTTTTTGAAAAAATCCCTAAGCCGCGCGGTCACAATTTCAGCAAAAATCTGACGTTCTGCAATTCACTCAAAAATGGTACCAAGCTGTTGCAAAATATCCCCTGAAAGGTTTTTCGGTGGAAACAGATGGGTTTTTATCATCGGAAACAGAATTAGCCCTCGACGTCTGAACAATTTTTTTTGAAAAAATCCCTAAGCCGCGCGGTCACAATTTCAGCAAAAATCTGACGTTCTGCACTTCGCTCAAAAATGGTGCCAAGCTGTTGCAAAATATCCCCTGAAAGGTTTTTCGGTGGAAACAGATGGGTTTTTATCATCGGAAACAGAATTAGCCCTCGACGTCTGAACAACTTTTTTTGAAAAAATCCCTAAGCCGCGCGGTCACAATTTCAGCAAAAATCTGACGTTCTGCACTTCACTCAAAAATGGTGCCAAGCTTTTGCAAACGATCCCTTGAAAGGTTTTTCGGTGGAAACAGATGGGTGTTTATCATCGGAAACAGAATTAGCCCTCGACGTCTGAACAACTTTTTTTGAAAAAATCCCTAAGCCGCGCGGTCACAATTTCAGCAAAAATCTGACGTTCTGCAATTTACTCAAAAATGGTGCCAAGCTGTTGCAAAATATCCCCTGAAAGGTTTTTCGGTGGAAACAGATGGGTTTTTATCATCGGAAACAGAATTAGCCCTCGACGTCTAAACAACTTTTTTTGAAAAAATCCCTAAGCCGCGCGGTCACAATTTCAGCAAAAATCTGACGTTCTGCAATTTACTCAAAAATGGTGCCAAGCTGTTGCAAAATATCCCCTGAAAGGTTTTTCGGTGGAAACAGATGGGTTTTTATCATCGGAAACAGAATTAGCCCTCGACGTCTGAACAACTTTTTTTGAAAAAATCCCTAAGCCGCGCGGTCACAATTTCAGTAAAAATCTGACGTTCTGCAATTCACTCAAAAATGGTGCCAAGCTGTTGCAAAATATCCCCTGAAAGGTTTTGCGGTGGAAACAGATGGGTGTTTATCATCGGAAACAGAATTAACCCTCGACGTCTGAACAACTTTTTTTGAAAAAATCCCTAAGCCGCGCGGTCACAATTTCAGCAAAAATCTGACGTTCTGCAATTTACTCAAAAATGGTGCCAAGCTGTTGCAAAATATCCCCTGAAAGGTTTTTCGGTGGAAACAGATGGGTTTTTATCATCGGAAACAGAATTAGCCCTCGACGTCTGAACAATTTTTTTTGAAAAAATCCCGAAGCCGCGCGGTCACAATTTCAGCAAAAATCTGACGTTCTGCAATTCACTCAAAAATGGTGCCAAGCTGTTGCAAACGATGCCCTGAAATGTTTTTCGGTGGAAACAGATGGGTTTTTTTCATCTGAAACAGAATTAGCCCTCGACGTCTGAACAACTTTTTTTGAAAAAATCCCTAAGCCGCGCGGTCACAATTTCAGCAAAAATCTGACGTTCTGCACTTCGCTCAAAAATGGTGCCAAGCTGTTGCAAAATATCCCCTGAAAGGTTTTTCGGTGGAAACAGATGGGTTTTTATCATCGGAAACAGAATTAGCCCTCGACGTCTGAACAACTTTTTTTGAAAAAATCCCTAAGCCGCGCGGTCACAATTTCAGCAAAAATCTGACGTTCTGCACTTCACTCAAAAATGGTGCCAAGCTGTTGCAAACGATCCCTTGAAAGGTTTTTCGGTGGAAACAGATGGGTGTTTATCATCGGAAACAGAATTAGCCCTCGACGTCTGAACAACTTTTTTTGAAAAAATCCCTAAGCCGCGCGGTCACAATTTCAGCAAAAATCTGACGTTCTGCAATTTACTCAAAAATGGTGCCAAGCTGTTGCAAAATATCCCCTGAAAGGTTTTTCGGTGGAAACAGATGGGTTTTTATCATCGGAAACAGAATTAGCCCTCGACGTCTAAACAACTTTTTTTGAAAAAATCCCTAAGCCGCGCGGTCACAATTTCAGCAAAAATCTGACGTTCTGCAATTCACTCAAAAATGGTGCCAAGCTGTTGCAAAATATCCCCTGAAAGGTTTTGCGGTGGAAACAGATGGGTGTTTATCATCGGAAACAGAATTAACCCTCGACGTCTGAACAACTTTTTTTGAAAAAATCCCTAAGCCGCGCGGTCACAATTTCAGCAAAAATCTGACGTTCTGCAATTTACTCAAAAATGGTGCCAAGCTGTTGCAAAATATCCCCTGAAAGGTTTTTCGGTGGAAACAGATGGGTTTTTTTCATCGGAAACAGAATTAGCCCTCGACGTCTGAACAACTTTTTTTGAAAAAATCCCTAAGCCGCGCGGTCACAATTTCAGCAAAAATCTGACGTTCTGCACTTCACTCAAAAATGGTGCCAAGCTGTTGGAAAAGATCCCCTGAAAGGTTTTTCGGTGGAAACAGATGGGTTTTTATCGTCAGAAACAGAATTAGCCCTAACCCTAACCCTAACCCTAACCCTAACCCGAACCCGAACCCTAACCCTAACCCTTACCCTAACCCTAACCCTAACCCTAACCTAACCCTAACCCTAAAAATATGACGTTTTGCAATTCACTCAAAAATGGTGCCAAGCTGTTGCAAACGATGCCCTGAAATGTTTTTCGGTGGAAACAGATGGGTTTTTTTCATCTGAAACAGAATTAGCCCTCGACGTCTGAACAACTTTTTTTGAAAAAATCCCTAAGCCGCGCGGTCACAATTTCAGCAAAAATCTGACGTTCTGCACTTCGCTCAAAAATGGTGCCAAGCTGTTGCAAACGATCCCCTGAAAGGTTTTTCGGTGGAAACAGATGGGTTTTTATCATCGGAAACAGAATTAGCCCTCGACGTCTGAACAACTTTTTTTGAAAAAATCCCTAAGCCGCGCGGTCACAATTTCAGCAAAAATATGACGTTCTGCAATTCACTCAAAAATGGTGCCAAGCTGTTGCAAAATATCCCCTGAAAGGTTTTTCGGTGGAAACAGATGGGTTTTTATCATCGGAAACAGAATTAGCCCTCGACGTCTGAACAACTTTTTTTGAAAAAATCCCTAAGCCGCGCGGTCACAATTTCAGCAAAAATCTGACGTTCTGCACTTCGCTCAAAAATGGTGCCAAGCTGTTGCAAACGATCCCCTGAAAGGTTTTTCGGTGGAAACAGATGGGTTTTTTTCATCGGAAACAGAATTAGCCCTCGACGTCTGAACAACTTTTTTTGAAAAAACCCCTAAGCCGCGCGGTCACAATTTCAGCAAAAATCTGACGTTCTGCACTTCACTCAAAAATGGTGCCAAGCTGTTGCAAACGATCCCCTGAAAGGTTTTTCGGTGGAAACAGATGGGTTTTTTTCATCGGAAACAGAATTAGCCCTCGACGTCTGAACAACTTTTTTTGAAAAAACCCCTAAGCCGCGCGGTCACAATTTCAGCAAAAATCTGACGTTCTGCACTTCACTCAAAAATGGTGCCAAGCTGTTGCAAACGATCCCCTGAAAGGTTTTTCGGTGGAAACAGATGGGTTTTTTTCATCGGAAACAGAATTAGCCCTCGACGTCTGAACAACTTTTTTTGAAAAAATCCCTAAGCCGCACGGTCACAATTTCAGCAAAAATCTGACGTTCTGCAATTCACTCAAAAATGGTACCAAGCTGTTGCAAAATATCCCCTGAAAGGTTTTTCGGTGGAAACAGATGGGTTTTAACATCGGAAACAGAATTAGCCCTCGACGTCTGAACAACTTTTTTTGAAAAAATCCCTAAGCCGCGCGGTCACAATTTCAGCAAAAATCTGACGTTCTGCAATTTACTCAAAAATGGTGCCAAGCTGTTGCAAAATATCCCCTGAAAGGTTTTTCGGTGGAAACAGATGGGTTTTTATCATCGGAAACAGAATTAGCCCTCGACGTCTGAACAACTTTTTTTGAAAAAATCCCTAAGCCGCGCGGTCACAATTTCAGCAAAAATCTGACGTTCTGCAATTCACTCAAAAATGGTGCCAAGCTGTTGCAAAATATCCCCTGAAAGGTTTTTCGGTGGAAACAGATGGGTGTTTATCATCGGAAACAGAATTAGCCCTCGACGTCTGAACAACTTTTTTTGAAAAAATCCCTAAGCCGCGCGGTCACAATTTCAGCAAAAATCTGACGTTCTGCAATTCACTCAAAAATGGTACCAAGCTGTTGCAAAATATCCCCTGAAAGGTTTTTCGGTGGAAACAGATGGGTTTTTATCATCGGAAACAGAGTTAGCCCTCGACGTCTGAACAACTTTTTTTGAAAAAATCCCTAAGCCGCGCGGTCACAATTTCAGCAAAAATCTGACGTTCTGCAATTCACTCAAAAATGGTGCCAAGCTGTTGCAAAATATCCCCTGAAAGGTTTTTCGGTGGAAACAGATGGGTTTTTATCATCGGAAACAGAGTTAGCCCTCGACGTCTGAACAACTTTTTTTGAAAAAATCCCTAAGCCGCGCGGTCACAATTTCAGCAAAAATCTGACGTTCTGCAATTCACTCAAAAATGGTGCCAAGCTGTTGCAAAATATCCCCTGAAAGGTTTTGCGGTGGAAACAGATGGGTGTTTATCATCGGAAACAGAATTAGCCCTCGACGTCTGAACAACTTTTTTTGAAAAAATCCCTAAGCCGCGCGGTCACAATTTCAGCAAAAATCTGACGTTCTGCAATTTACTCAAAAATGGTGCCAAGCTGTTGCAAAATATCCCCTGAAAGGTTTTTCGGTGGAAACAGATGGGTTTTTATCATCGGAAACAGAATTAGCCCTCGACGTCTGAACAACTTTTTTTGAAAAAATCCCTAAGCCGCGCGGTCACAATTTCAGCAAAAATCTGACGTTCTGCACTTCACTCAAAAATGGTGCCAAGCTGTTGCAAACGATCCCCTGAAAGGTTTTTCGGTGGAAACAGATGGGTGTTTATCATCGGAAACAGAATTAGCCCTCGACGTCTGAACAACTTTTTTTGAAAAAATCCCTAAGCCGCGCGGTCACAATTTCAGCAAAAATCTGACGTTCTGCAATTCACTCAAAAATGGTACCAAGCTGTTGCAAAATATCCCCTGAAAGGTTTTTCGGTGGAAACAGATGGGTTTTTATCATCGGAAACAGAATTAGCCCTCGACGTCTGAACAATTTTTTTTGAAAAAATCCCTAAGCCGCGCGGTCACAATTTCAGCAAAAATCTGACGTTCTGCAATTCACTCAAAAATGGTGCCAAGCTGTTGCAAACGATGCCCTGAAATGTTTTTCGGTGGAAACAGATGGGTTTTTTTCATCTGAAACAGAATTAGCCCTCGACGTCTGAACAACTTTTTTTGAAAAAATCCCTAAGCCGCGCGGTCACAATTTCAGCAAAAATCTGACGTTCTGCACTTCGCTCAAAAATGGTGCCAAGCTGTTGCAAAATATCCCCTGAAAGGTTTTTCGGTGGAAACAGATGGGTTTTTATCATCGGAAACAGAATTAGCCCTCGACGTCTGAACAACTTTTTTTGAAAAAATCCCTAAGCCGCGCGGTCACAATTTCAGCAAAAATCTGACGTTCTGCACTTCACTCAAAAATGGTGCCAAGCTTTTGCAAACGATCCCTTGAAAGGTTTTTCGGTGGAAACAGATGGGTGTTTATCATCGGAAACAGAATTAGCCCTCGACGTCTGAACAACTTTTTTTGAAAAAATCCCTAAGCCGCGCGGTCACAATTTCAGCAAAAATCTGACGTTCTGCAATTTACTCAAAAATGGTGCCAAGCTGTTGCAAAATATCCCCTGAAAGGTTTTTCGGTGGAAACAGATGGGTTTTTATCATCGGAAACAGAATTAGCCCTCGACGTCTAAACAACTTTTTTTGAAAAAATCCCTAAGCCGCGCGGTCACAATTTCAGCAAAAATCTGACGTTCTGCAATTTACTCAAAAATGGTGCCAAGCTGTTGCAAAATATCCCCTGAAAGGTTTTTCGGTGGAAACAGATGGGTTTTTATCATCGGAAACAGAATTAGCCCTCGACGTCTGAACAACTTTTTTTGAAAAAATCCCTAAGCCGCGCGGTCACAATTTCAGCAAAAATCTGACGTTCTGCAATTCACTCAAAAATGGTGCCAAGCTGTTGCAAAATATCCCCTGAAAGGTTTTGCGGTGGAAACAGATGGGTGTTTATCATCGGAAACAGAATTAACCCTCGACGTCTGAACAACTTTTTTTGAAAAAATCCCTAAGCCGCGCGGTCACAATTTCAGCAAAAATCTGACGTTCTGCAATTTACTCAAAAATGGTGCCAAGCTGTTGCAAAATATCCCCTGAAAGGTTTTTCGGTGGAAACAGATGGGTTTTTATCATCGGAAACAGAATTAGCCCTCGACGTCTGAACAATTTTTTTTGAAAAAATCCCTAAGCCGCGCGGTCACAATTTCAGCAAAAATCTGACGTTCTGCAATTCACTCAAAAATGGTGCCAAGCTGTTGCAAACGATGCCCTGAAATGTTTTTCGGTGGAAACAGATGGGTTTTTTTCATCTGAAACAGAATTAGCCCTCGACGTCTGAACAACTTTTTTTGAAAAAATCCCTAAGCCGCGCGGTCACAATTTCAGCAAAAATCTGACGTTCTGCACTTCGCTCAAAAATGGTGCCAAGCTGTTGCAAAATATCCCCTGAAAGGTTTTTCGGTGGAAACAGATGGGTTTTTATCATCGGAAACAGAATTAGCCCTCGACGTCTGAACAACTTTTTTTGAAAAAATCCCTAAGCCGCGCGGTCACAATTTCAGCAAAAATCTGACGTTCTGCACTTCACTCAAAAATGGTGCCAAGCTGTTGCAAACGATCCCTTGAAAGGTTTTTCGGTGGAAACAGATGGGTGTTTATCATCGGAAACAGAATTAGCCCTCGACGTCTGAACAACTTTTTTTGAAAAAATCCCTAAGCCGCGCGGTCACAATTTCAGCAAAAATCTGACGTTCTGCAATTTACTCAAAAATGGTGCCAAGCTGTTGCAAAATATCCCCTGAAAGGTTTTTCGGTGGAAACAGATGGGTTTTTATCATCGGAAACAGAATTAGCCCTCGACGTCTAAACAACTTTTTTTGAAAAAATCCCTAAGCCGCGCGGTCACAATTTCAGCAAAAATCTGACGTTCTGCAATTCACTCAAAAATGGTGCCAAGCTGTTGAAAAATATCCCCTGAAAGGTTTTTCGGTGGAAACAGATGGGTGTTTATCATCGGAAACAGAATTAACCCTCGACGTCTGAACAACTTTTTTTGAAAAAATCCCTAAGCCGCGCGGTCACAATTTCAGCAAAAATCTGACGTTCTGCAATTTACTCAAAAATGGTGCCAAGCTGTTGCAAAATATCCCCTGAAAGGTTTTTCGGTGGAAACAGATGGGTTTTTATCATCGGAAACAGAATTAGCCCTCGACGTCTGAACAACTTTTTTTGAAAAAATCCCTAAGCCGCGCGGTCACAATTTCAGCAAAAATCTGACGTTCTGCACTTCACTCAAAAATGGTGCCAAGCTGTTGCAAACGATCCCCTGAAAGGTTTTTCGGTGGAAACAGATGGGTTTTTTTCATCGGAAACAGAATTAGCCCTCGACGTCTGAACAACTTTTTTTGAAAAAATCCCTAAGCCGCGCGGTCACAATTTCAGCAAAAATCTGACGTTCTGCACTTCACTCAAAAATGGTGCCAAGCTGTTGGAAAAGATCCCCTGAAAGGTTTTTCGGTGGAAACAGATGGGTTTTTATCGTCAGAAACAGAATTAGCCCTAACCCTAACCCTAACCCTAACCCTAACCCGAACCCTAACCCTTACCCTAACCCTAACCCTAACCCTAACCTAACCCTAACCCTAAAAATCTGACGTTTTGCAATTCACTCAAAAATGGTGCCAAGCTGTTGCAAACGATGCCCTGAAATGTTTTTCGGTGGAAACAGATGGGTTTTTTTCATCTGAAACAGAATTAGCCCTCGACGTCTGAACAACTTTTTTTGAAAAAATCCCTAAGCCGCGCGGTCACAATTTCAGCAAAAATCTGACGTTCTGCAGTTCGCTCAAAAATGGTGCCAAGCTGTTGCAAACGATCCCCTGAAAGGTTTTTCGGTGGAAACAGATGGGTTTTTTTCATCGGAAACAGAATTAGCCCTCGACGTCTGAACAACTTTTTTTGAAAAAACCCCTAAGCCGCGCGGTCACAATTTCAGCAAAAATCTGACGTTCTGCACTTCACTCAAAAATGGTGCCAAGCTGTTGCAAACGATCCCCTGAAAGGTTTTTCGGTGGAAACAGATGGGTTTTTTTCATCGGAAACAGAATTAGCCCTCGACGTCTGAACAACTTTTTTTGAAAAAACCCCTAAGCCGCGCGGTCACAATTTCAGCAAAAATCTGACGTTCTGCACTTCACTCAAAAATGGTGCCAAGCTGTTGCAAACGATCCCCTGAAAGGTTTTTCGGTGGAAACAGATGGGTTTTTTTCATCTGAAACAGAATTAGCCCTCGACGTCTGAACAACTTTTTTTGAAAAAATCCCTAAGCCGCGCGGTCACAATTTCAGCAAAAATCTGACGTTCTGCAATTCACTCAAAAATGGTACCAAGCTGTTGCAAAATATCCCCTGAAAGGTTTTTCGGTGTAAACAGATGGGTTTTTATCATCGGAAACAGAATTAGCCCTCGACGTCTGAACAACTTTTTTTGAAAAAATCCCTAAGCCGCGCGGTCACAATTTCAGCAAAAATATGACGTTCTGCAATTTACTCAAAAATGGTGCCAAGCTGTTGCAAAATATCCCCTGAAAGGTTTTTCGGTGGAAACAGATGGGTTTTTATCATCGGAAACAGAATTAGCCCTCGACGTCTGAACAACTTTTTTTGAAAAAATCCCTAAGCCGCGCGGTCACAATTTCAGCAAAAATCTGACGTTCTGCAATTCACTCAAAAATGGTGCCAAGCTGTTGCAAAATATCCCCTGAAAGGTTTTTCGGTGGAAACAGATGGGTTTTTATCATCGGAAACAGAATTAGCCCTCGACGTCTGAACAACTTTTTTTGAAAAAATCCCTAAGCCGCGCGGTCACAATTTCAGCAAAAATCTGACGTTCTGCAATTCACTCAAAAATGGTGCCAAGCTGTTGCAAAATATCCCCTGAAAGGTTTTTCGGTGGAAACAGATGGGTTTTTATCATCGGAAACAGAATTAGCCCTCGACGTCTGAACAACTTTTTTTGAAAAAATCCCTAAGCCGCGCGGTCACAATTTCAGCAAAAATCTGACGTTCTGCACTTCACTCAAAAATGGTGCCAAGCTGTTGCAAACGATCCCCTGAAAGGTTTTTCGGTGGAAACAGATGGGTGTTTATCATCGGAAACAGAATTAGCCCTCGACGTCTGAACAACTTTTTTTGAAAAAATCCCTAAGCCGCGCGGTCACAATTTCAGCAAAAATCTGACGTTCTGCAATTCACTCAAAAATGGTACCAAGCTGTTGCAAAATATCCCCTGAAAGGTTTTTCGGTGGAAACAGATGGGTTTTTATCATCGGAAACAGAATTAGCCCTCGACGTCTGAACAATTTTTTTTGAAAAAATCCCTAAGCCGCGCGGTCACAATTTCAGCAAAAATCTGACGTTCTGCAATTCACTCAAAAATGGTGCCAAGCTGTTGCAAACGATGCCCTGAAATGTTTTTCGGTGGAAACAGATGGGTTTTTTTCATCTGAAACAGAATTAGCCCTCGACGTCTGAACAACTTTTTTTGAAAAAATCCCTAAGCCGCGCGGTCACAATTTCAGCAAAAATCTGACGTTCTGCACTTCGCTCAAAAATGGTGCCAAGCTGTTGCAAAATATCCCCTGAAAGGTTTTTCGGTGGAAACAGATGGGTTTTTATCATCGGAAACAGAATTAGCCCTCGACGTCTGAACAACTTTTTTTGAAAAAATCCCTAAGCCGCGCGGTCACAATTTCAGCAAAAATCTGACGTTCTGCACTTCACTCAAAAATGGTGCCAAGCTTTTGCAAACGATCCCTTGAAAGGTTTTTCGGTGGAAACAGATGGGTGTTTATCATCGGAAACAGAATTAGCCCTCGACGTCTGAACAACTTTTTTTGAAAAAATCCCTAAGCCGCGCGGTCACAATTTCAGCAAAAATCTGACGTTCTGCAATTTACTCAAAAATGGTGCCAAGCTGTTGCAAAATATCCCCTGAAAGGTTTTTCGGTGGAAACAGATGGGTTTTTATCATCGGAAACAGAATTAGCCCTCGACGTCTAAACAACTTTTTTTGAAAAAATCCCTAAGCCGCGCGGTCACAATTTCAGCAAAAATCTGACGTTCTGCAATTTACTCAAAAATGGTGCCAAGCTGTTGCAAAATATCCCCTGAAAGGTTTTTCGGTGGAAACAGATGGGTTTTTATCATCGGAAACAGAATTAGCCCTCGACGTCTGAACAACTTTTTTTGAAAAAATCCCTAAGCCGCGCGGTCACAATTTCAGCAAAAATCTGACGTTCTGCAATTCACTCAAAAATGGTGCCAAGCTGTTGCAAAATATCCCCTGAAAGGTTTTGCGGTGGAAACAGATGGGTGTTTATCATCGGAAACAGAATTAACCCTCGACGTCTGAACAACTTTTTTTGAAAAAATCCCTAAGCCGCGCGGTCACAATTTCAGCAAAAATCTGACGTTCTGCAATTTACTCAAAAATGGTGCCAAGCTGTTGCAAAATATCCCCTGAAAGGTTTTTCGGTGGAAACAGATGGGTTTTTATCATCGGAAACAGAATTAGCCCTCGACGTCTGAACAATTTTTTTTGAAAAAATCCCTAAGCCGCGCGGTCACAATTTCAGCAAAAATCTGACGTTCTGCAATTCACTCAAAAATGGTGCCAAGCTGTTGCAAACGATGCCCTGAAATGTTTTTCGGTGGAAACAGATGGGTTTTTTTCATCTGAAACAGAATTAGCCCTCGACGTCTGAACAACTTTTTTTGAAAAAATCCCTAAGCCGCGCGGTCACAATTTCAGCAAAAATCTGACGTTCTGCACTTCGCTCAAAAATGGTGCCAAGCTGTTGCAAAATATCCCCTGAAAGGTTTTTCGGTGGAAACAGATGGGTTTTTATCATCGGAAACAGAATTAGCCCTCGACGTCTGAACAACTTTTTTTGAAAAAATCCCTAAGCCGCGCGGTCACAATTTCAGCAAAAATCTGACGTTCTGCACTTCACTCAAAAATGGTGCCAAGCTGTTGCAAACGATCCCTTGAAAGGTTTTTCGGTGGAAACAGATGGGTGTTTATCATCGGAAACAGAATTAGCCCTCGACGTCTGAACAACTTTTTTTGAAAAAATCCCTAAGCCGCGCGGTCACAATTTCAGCAAAAATCTGACGTTCTGCAATTTACTCAAAAATGGTGCCAAGCTGTTGCAAAATATCCCCTGAAAGGTTTTTCGGTGGAAACAGATGGGTTTTTATCATCGGAAACAGAATTAGCCCTCGACGTCTAAACAACTTTTTTTGAAAAAATCCCTAAGCCGCGCGGTCACAATTTCAGCAAAAATCTGACGTTCTGCAATTCACTCAAAAATGGTGCCAAGCTGTTGAAAAATATCCCCTGAAAGGTTTTTCGGTGGAAACAGATGGGTGTTTATCATCGGAAACAGAATTAACCCTCGACGTCTGAACAACTTTTTTTGAAAAAATCCCTAAGCCGCGCGGTCACAATTTCAGCAAAAATCTGACGTTCTGCAATTTACTCAAAAATGGTGCCAAGCTGTTGCAAAATATCCCCTGAAAGGTTTTTCGGTGGAAACAGATGGGTTTTTATCATCGGAAACAGAATTAGCCCTCGACGTCTGAACAACTTTTTTTGAAAAAATCCCTAAGCCGCGCGGTCACAATTTCAGCAAAAATCTGACGTTCTGCACTTCACTCAAAAATGGTGCCAAGCTGTTGCAAACGATCCCCTGAAAGGTTTTTCGGTGGAAACAGATGGGTTTTTTTCATCGGAAACAGAATTAGCCCTCGACGTCTGAACAACTTTTTTTGAAAAAATCCCTAAGCCGCGCGGTCACAATTTCAGCAAAAATCTGACGTTCTGCACTTCACTCAAAAATGGTGCCAAGCTGTTGGAAAAGATCCCCTGAAAGGTTTTTCGGTGGAAACAGATGGGTTTTTATCGTCAGAAACAGAATTAGCCCTAACCCTAACCCTAACCCTAACCCTAACCCGAACCCTAACCCTTACCCTAACCCTAACCCTAACCCTAACCTAACCCTAACCCTAAAAATCTGACGTTTTGCAATTCACTCAAAAATGGTGCCAAGCTGTTGCAAACGATGCCCTGAAATGTTTTTCGGTGGAAACAGATGGGTTTTTTTCATCTGAAACAGAATTAGCCCTCGACGTCTGAACAACTTTTTTTGAAAAAATCCCTAAGCCGCGCGGTCACAATTTCAGCAAAAATCTGACGTTCTGCAGTTCGCTCAAAAATGGTGCCAAGCTGTTGCAAACGATCCCCTGAAAGGTTTTTCGGTGGAAACAGATGGGTTTTTTTCATCGGAAACAGAATTAGCCCTCGACGTCTGAACAACTTTTTTTGAAAAAACCCCTAAGCCGCGCGGTCACAATTTCAGCAAAAATCTGACGTTCTGCACTTCACTCAAAAATGGTGCCAAGCTGTTGCAAACGATCCCCTGAAAGGTTTTTCGGTGGAAACAGATGGGTTTTTTTCATCGGAAACAGAATTAGCCCTCGACGTCTGAACAACTTTTTTTGAAAAAACCCCTAAGCCGCGCGGTCACAATTTCAGCAAAAATCTGACGTTCTGCACTTCACTCAAAAATGGTGCCAAGCTGTTGCAAACGATCCCCTGAAAGGTTTTTCGGTGGAAACAGATGGGTTTTTTTCATCTGAAACAGAATTAGCCCTCGACGTCTGAACAACTTTTTTTGAAAAAATCCCTAAGCCGCGCGGTCACAATTTCAGCAAAAATCTGACGTTCTGCAATTCACTCAAAAATGGTACCAAGCTGTTGCAAAATATCCCCTGAAAGGTTTTTCGGTGTAAACAGATGGGTTTTTATCATCGGAAACAGAATTAGCCCTCGACGTCTGAACAACTTTTTTTGAAAAAATCCCTAAGCCGCGCGGTCACAATTTCAGCAAAAATATGACGTTCTGCAATTTACTCAAAAATGGTGCCAAGCTGTTGCAAAATATCCCCTGAAAGGTTTTTCGGTGGAAACAGATGGGTTTTTATCATCGGAAACAGAATTAGCCCTCGACGTCTGAACAACTTTTTTTGAAAAAATCCCTAAGCCGCGCGGTCACAATTTCAGCAAAAATCTGACGTTCTGCAATTCACTCAAAAATGGTGCCAAGCTGTTGCAAAATATCCCCTGAAAGGTTTTTCGGTGGAAACAGATGGGTTTTTATCATCGGAAACAGAATTAGCCCTCGACGTCTGAACAACTTTTTTTGAAAAAATCCCTAAGCCGCGCGGTCACAATTTCAGCAAAAATCTGACGTTCTGCACTTCGCTCAAAAATGGTGCCAAGCTGTTGCAAACGATCCCCTGAAAGGTTTTTCGGTGGAAACAGATGGGTTTTTTTCATCGGAAACAGAATTAGCCCTCGACGTCTGAACAACTTTTTTTGAAAAAACCCCTAAGCCGCGCGGTCACAATTTCAGCAAAAATCTGACGTTCTGCACTTCACTCAAAAATGGTGTCAAGCTGTTGCAAACGATCCCCTGAAAGGTTTTTCGGTGGAAACAGATGGGTTTTTTTCATCGGAAACAGAATTAGCCCTCGACGTCTGAACAACTTTTTTTGAAAAAACCCCTAAGCCGCGCGGTCACAATTTCAGCAAAAATCTGACGTTCTGCACTTCACTCAAAAATGGTGCCAAGCTGTTGCAAACGATCCCCTGAAAGGTTTTTCGGTGGAAACAGATGGGTTTTTTTCATCGGAAACAGAATTAGCCCTCGACGTCTGAACAACTTTTTTTGAAAAAATCCCTAAGCCGCGCGGTCACAATTTCAGCAAAAATCTGACGTTCTGCAATTTACTCAAAAATGGTGCCAAGCTGTTGCAAAATATCCCCTGAAAGGTTTTTCGGTGGAAACAGATGGGTTTTTATCATCGGAAACAGAATTAGCCCTCGACGTCTGAACAACTTTTTTTGAAAAAATCCCTAAGCCGCGCGGTCACAATTTCAGCAAAAATCTGACGTTCTGCAATTCACTCAAAAATGGTGCCAAGCTGTTGCAAAATATCCCCTGAAAGGTTTTTCGGTGGAACAGATGGGTGTTTATCATCGGAAACAAAATTATCCCTCGACGTCTGAACAACTTTTTTTGAAAAAATCCCTAAGCCGCGCGGTCACAATTTCAGCAAAAATCTGACGTTCTGCAATTCACTCAAAAATGGTACCAAGCTGTTGCAAAATATCCCCTGAAAGGTTTTTCGGTGGAAACAGATGGGTTTTTATCATCGGAAACAGAGTTAGCCCTCGACGTCTGAACAACTTTTTTTGAAAAAATCCCTAAGCCGCGCGGTCACAATTTCAGCAAAAATCTGACGTTCTGCAATTCACTCAAAAATGGTGCCAAGCTGTTGCAAAATATCCCCTGAAAGGTTTTTCGGTGGAAACAGATGGGTTTTTATCATCGGAAACAGAGTTAGCCCTCGACGTCTGAACAACTTTTTTTGAAAAAATCCCTAAGCCGCGCGGTCACAATTTCAGCAAAAATCTGACGTTCTGCAATTCACTCAAAAATGGTGCCAAGCTGTTGCAAAATATCCCCTGAAAGGTTTTGCGGTGGAAACAGATGGGTGTTTATCATCGGAAACAGAATTAGCCCTCGACGTCTGAACAACTTTTTTTGAAAAAATCCCTAAGCCGCGCGGTCACAATTTCAGCAAAAATCTGACGTTCTGCAATTTACTCAAAAATGGTGCCAAGCTGTTGCAAAATATCCCCTGAAAGGTTTTTCGGTGGAAACAGATGGGTTTTTATCATCGGAAACAGAATTAGCCCTCGACGTCTGAACAACTTTTTTTGAAAAAATCCCTAAGCCGCGCGGTCACAATTTCAGCAAAAATCTGACGTTCTGCACTTCACTCAAAAATGGTGCCAAGCTGTTGCAAACGATCCCCTGAAAGGTTTTTCGGTGGAAACAGATGGGTTTTTTTCATCGGAAACAGAATTAGCCCTCGACGTCTGAACAACTTTTTTTGAAAAAATCCCTAAGCCGCGCGGTCACAATTTCAGCAAAAATCTGACGTTCTGCAATTCACTCAAAAATGGTACCAAGCTGTTGCAAAATATCCCCTGAAAGGTTTTTCGGTGGAAACAGATGGGTTTTTATCATCGGAAACAGAATTAGCCCTCGACGTCTGAACAACTTTTTTTGAAAAAATCCCTAAGCCGCGCGGTCACAATTTCAGCAAAAATCTGACGTTCTGCAATTTACTCAAAAATGGTGCCAAGCTGTTGCAAAATATCCCCTGAAAGGTTTTTCGGTGGAAACAGATGGGTTTTTATCATCGGAAACAGAATTAGCCCTCGACGTCTGAACAACTTTTTTTGAAAAAATCCCTAAGCCGCGCGGTCACAATTTCAGCAAAAATCTGACGTTCTGCAATTCACTCAAAAATGGTGCCAAGCTGTTGCAAAATATCCCCTGAAAGGTTTTTCGGTGGAAACAGATGGGTGTTTATCATCGGAAACAGAATTAGCCCTCGACGTCTGAACAACTTTTTTTGAAAAAATCCCTAAGCCGCGCGGTCACAATTTCAGCAAAAATCTGACGTTCTGCAATTCACTCAAAAATGGTACCAAGCTGTTGCAAAATATCCCCTGAAAGGTTTTTCGGTGGAAACAGATGCGTTTTTATCATCGGAAACAGAATTAGCCCTCGATGTCTGAACAATTTTTTTTGAAAAAATCCCTAAGCCGCGCGGTCACAATTTCAGCAAAAATCTGACGTTCTGCACTTCACTCAAAAATGGTGCCAAGCTGTTGCAAACGATCCCTTGAAAGGTTTTTCGGTGGAAACAGATGGGTGTTTATCATCGGAAACAGAATTAGCCCTCGACGTCTGAACAACTTTTTTTGAAAAAATCCCTAAGCCGCGCGGTCACAATTTCAGCAAAAATCTGACGTTCTGCAATTTACTCAAAAATGGTGCCAAGCTGTTGCAAAATATCCCCTGAAAGGTTTTTCGGTGGAAACAGATGGGTTTTTATCATCGGAAACAGAATTAGCCCTCGACGTCTGAACAACTTTTTTTGAAAAAATCCCTAAGCCGCGCGGTCACAATTTCAGGAAAAATCTGACGTTCTGCAATTTACTCAAAAATGGTGCCAAGCTGTTGCAAAATATCCCCTGAAAGGTTTTTCGGTGGAAACAGATGGGTTTTTATCATCGGAAACAGAATTAGCCCTCGACGTCTGAACAATTTTTTTTGAAAAAATCCCTAAGCCGCGCTGTCACAATTTCAGCAAAAATCTGACGTTCTGCAATTCACTCAAAAATGGTGCCAAGCTGTTGCAAACGATCCCCTGAAAGGTTTTTCGGTGGAAACAGATGGGTTTTTATCATCGGAAACAGAATTAGCCCTCGACGTCTGAACAACTTTTTTTGAAAAAATCCCTAAGCCGCGCGGTCACAATTTCAGCAAAAATCTGACGTTCTGCACTTCACTCAAAAATGGTGCCAAGCTGTTGCAAACGATCCCTTGAAAGGTTTTTCGGTGGAAACAGATGGGTGTTTATCATCGGAAACAGAATTAGCCCTCGACGTCTGAACAACTTTTTTTGAAAAAATCCCTAAGCCGCGCGGTCACAATTTCAGCAAAAATCTGACGTTCTGCAATTTACTCAAAAATGGTGCCAAGCTGTTGCAAAATATCCCCTGAAAGGTTTTTCGGTGGAAACAGATGGGTTTTTATCATCGGAAACAGAATTAGCCCTCGACGTCTGAACAACTTTTTTTGAAAAAATCCCTAAGCCGCGCGGTCACAATTTCATCAAAAATCTGACGTTCTGCAATTTACTCAAAAATGGTGCCAAGCTGTTGCAAAATATCCCCTGAAAGGTTTTTCGGTGGAAACAGATGGGTTTTTATCATCGGAAACAGAATTAGCCCTCGACGTCTGAACAATTTTTTTTGAAAAAATCCCTAAGCCGCGCGGTCACAATTTCAGCAAAAATCTGACGTTCTGCAATTCACTCAAAAATGGTGCCAAGCTGTTGCAAACGATCCCCTGAAAGGTTTTTCGGTGGAAACAGATGGGTGTTTATCATCCGAAACAGAATTAGCCCTCGACGTCTGAACAACTTTTTTTGAAAAAATCCCTAAGCCGCGCGGTCACAATTTCAGCAAAAATCTGACGTTCTGCAATTTACTCAAAAATGGTGCCAAGCTGTTGCAAAATATCCCCTGAAAGGTTTTTCGGTGGAAACAGATGGGTTTTTATGATCGGAAACAGAATTAGCCCTCGACGTCTGAACAACTTTTTTTGAAAAAATCCCTAAGCCGCGCGGTCACAATTTCAGCAAAAATCTGACGTTCTGCACTTCACTCAAAAATGGTGCCAATCTGTTGCAAACGATCCCTTGAAAGGTTTTTCGGTGGAAACAGATGGGTGTTTATCATCGGAAACAGAATTAGCCCTCGACGTCTGAACAACTTTTTTTGAAAAAATCCCTAAGCCGCGCGGTCACAATTTCAGCAAAAATCTGACGTTCTGCAATTTACTCAAAAATGGTGCCAAGCTGTTGCAAAATATCCCCTGAAAGGTTTTTCGGTGGAAACAGATGGGTTTTTATCATCGGAAACAGAATTAGCCCTCGACGTCTGAACAACTTTTTTTGAAAAAATCCCTAAGCCGCGCGGTCACAATTTCAGCAAAAATCTGACGTTCTGCACTTCACTCAAAAATGGTGCCAAGCTGTTGCAAACGATCCCCTGAAAGGTTTTTCGGTGGAAACAGATGGGTTTTTTTCATCGGAAACAGAATTAGCCCTCGACGTCTGAACAACTTTTTTTGAAAAAATCCCTAAGCCGCGCGGTCACAATTTCAGCAAAAATCTGACGTTCTGCACTTCACTCAAAAATGGTGCCAAGCTGTTGCAAACGATCCCCTGAAAGGTTTTTCGGTGGAAACAGATGGGTTTTTATCGTCAGAAACAGAATTAGCCCTAACCCTAACCCTAACCCTAACCCTAACCCTAACCCTAACCCTAACCTAACCCTAACCCTAAAAATCTGACGTTTTGCTATTCACTCAAAAATGGTGCCAAGCTGTTGCAAACGATCCCCTGAAATGTTTTTCGGTGGAAACAGATGGGTTTTTATCATCGGAAACAGAATTAGCCCTCGACGTCCGAACAACTTTTTTTGAAAAAATCCCTAAGCCACGCGGTCACAATTTCAGCAAAAATATGACGTTCTGCAATTCACTCAGAAATGGTGCCAAACTGTTGCAAAATATCCCCTGAAAGGTTTTTCGGTGGAAACAGATGGGTTTTTATCATCGGAAACAGAATTAGCCCTCGACGTCTGAACAACTTTTTTTGAAAAAATCCCTAAGCCGCGCGGTCACAATTTCAGCAAAAATATGACGTTCTGCAATTCACTCAAAAATGGTGCCAAGCTGTTGCAAAATATCCCCTGAAAGGTTTTTCGGTGGAAACAGATGGGTTTTTATCATTGGAAACAGAATTAGCCCTCGACGTCTGAACAACTTTTTTTGAAAAAATCCCTAAGCCGCGCGGTCACAATTTCAGCAAAAATCTGACGTTCTGCAATTCACTCAAAAATGGTGCCAAGCTGTTGCAAAATATCCCCTGAAAGGTTTTTCGGTGGAAACAGATGGGTTTTTATCATCGGAAACAGAATTAGCCTTCGACGTCTGAACAACTTTTTTTGAAAAAATCCCTAAGCCGCACGGTCACAATTTCAGCAAAAATCTGACGTTCTGCAATTCACTCAAAAATGGTGCCAAGCTGTTGCAAAATATCCCCTGAAAGGTTTTTCGGTGGAAACAGATGGGTTTTTTTCATCGGAAACAGAATTAGCCCTCGACGTCTGAACAACTTTTTTTGAAAAAATCCCTAAGCCGCACGGTCACAATTTCAGCAAAAATCTGACGTTCTGCAATTTACTCAAAAATGGTGCCAAGCTGTTGCAAAATATCCCCTGAAAGGTTTTTCGGTGGAAACAGATGGGTTTTTATCATCGGAAACAGAATTAGCCCTCGACGTCTGAACAACTTTTTTTGAAAAAATCCCTAAGCCGCGCGGTCACAATTTCAGCAAAAATCTGACGTTCTGCAATTCACTCAAAAATGGTGCCAAGCTGTTGCAAAATATCCCCTGAAAGGTTTTTCGGTGGAAACAGATGGGTGTTTATCATCGGAAACAGAATTAGCCCTCGACGTCTGAACAACTTTTTTTGAAAAAATCCCTAAGCCGCACGGTCACAATTTCAGCAAAAATCTGACGTTCTGCAATTCACTCAAAAATGGTGCCAAGCTGTTGCAAAATATCCCCTGAAAGGTTTTTCGGTGGAAACAGATGGGTTTTTTTCATCGGAAACAGAATTAGCCCTCGACGTCTGAACAACTTTTTTTGAAAAAATCCCTAAGCCGCGCGGTCACAATTTCAGCAAAAATCTGACGTTCTGCAATTTACTCAAAAATGGTGCCAAGCTGTTGCAAAATATCCCCTGAAAGGTTTTTCGGTGGAAACAGATGGGTTTTTATCATCGGAAACAGAATTAGCCCTCGACGTCTGAACAACTTTTTTTGAAAAAATCCCTAAGCCGCGCGGTCACAATTTCAGCAAAAATCTGACGTTCTGCACTTCACTCAAAAATGGTGCCAAGCTGTTGCAAACGATCCCCTGAAAGGTTTTTCGGTGGAAACAGATGGGTTTTTTTCATCGGAAACAGAATTAGCCCTCGACGTCTGAACTACTTTTTTTGAAAAAATCCCTAAGCCGCGCGGTCACAATTTCAGCAAAAATCTGACGTTCTGCAATTCACTCAAAAATGGTGCCAAGCTGTTGCAAAATATCCCCTGAAAGGTTTTTCGGTGGAAACAGATGGGTTTTTATCGTCAGAAACAGAATTAGCCCTAACCCTAACCCTAACCCTAACCCTAACCCTAACCCTAACCCTAACCTAACCCTAACCCTAAAAATCTGACGTTTTGCAATTCACTCAAAAATGGTGCCAAGCTGTTGCAAAATATCCCCTGAAAGGTTTTTCGGTGGAAACAGATGGGTTTTTATCATCGGAAACAGAATTAGCCCTCGACGTCTGAACAACTTTTTTTGAAAAAATCCCTAAGCCGCGCGGTCACAATTTCAGCAAAAATATGACGTTCTGCAATTCACTCAAAAATGGTGCCAAGCTGTTGCAAAATATCCCCTGAAAGGTTTTTCGGTGGAAACAGATGGGTGTTTATCATCGGAAACAGAATTAGCCCTCGACGTCTGAACAACTTTTTTTGAAAAAATCCCTAAGCCGCACGGTCACAATTTCAGCAAAAATCTGACGTTCTGCAATTCACTCAAAAATGGTGCCAAGCTGTTGCAAAATATCCCCTGAAAGGTTTTTCGGTGGAAACAGATGGGTTTTTTTCATCGGAAACAGAATTAGCCCTCGACGTCTGAACAACTTTTTTTGAAAAAATCCCTAAGCCGCGCGGTCACAATTTCAGCAAAAATCTGACGTTCTGCAATTTACTCAAAAATGGTGCCAAGCTGTTGCAAAATATCCCCTGAAAGGTTTTTCGGTGGAAACAGATGGGTTTTTATCATCGGAAACAGAATTAGCCCTCGACGTCTGAACAACTTTTTTTGAAAAAATCCCTAAGCCGCGCGGTCACAATTTCAGCAAAAATCTGACGTTCTGCACTTCACTCAAAAATGGTGCCAAGCTGTTGCAAACGATCCCCTGAAAGGTTTTTCGGTGGAAACAGATGGGTTTTTTTCATCGGAAACAGAATTAGCCCTCGACGTCTGAACAACTTTTTTTGAAAAAATCCCTAAGCCGCGCGGTCACAATTTCAGCAAAAATCTGACGTTCTGCAATTCACTCAAAAATGGTGCCAAGCTGTTGCAAAATATCCCCTGAAAGGTTTTTCGGTGGAAACAGATGGGTTTTTATCGTCAGAAACAGAATTAGCCCTAACCCTAACCCTAACCCTAACCCTAACCCTAACCCTAACCCTAACCCTAACCTAACCCTAACCCTAAAAATCTGACGTTTTGCAATTCACTCAAAAATGGTGCCAAGCTGTTGCAAACGATCCCCTGAAATGTTTTTCGGTGGAAACAGATGGGTTTTTATCATCGGAAACAGAATTAGCCCTCGACGTCCGAACAACTTTTTTTGAAAAAATCCCTAAGCCACGCGGTCACAATTTCAGCAAAAATATGACGTTCTGCAATTCACTCAAAAATGGTGCCAAGCTGTTGCAAAATATCCCCTGAAAGGTTTTTCGGTGGAAACAGATGGGTTTTTATCATCGGAAACAGAATTAGCCCTCGACGTCTGAACAACTTTTTTTGAAAAAATCCCTAAGCCGCGCGGTCACAATTTCAGCAAAAATATGACGTTCTGCAATTCACTCAAAAATGGTGCCAAGCTGTTGCAAAATATCCCCTGAAAGGTTTTTCGGTGGAAACAGATGGGTTTTTATCATTGGAAACAGAATTAGCCCTCGACGTCTGAACAACTTTTTTTGAAAAAATCCCTAAGCCGCGCGGTGACAATTTCAGCAAAAATCTGACGTTCTGCAATTCACTCAAAAATGGTGCCAAGCTGTTGCAAAATATCCCCTGAAAGGTTTTTCGGTGGAAACAGATGGGTGTTTATCATCGGAAACAGAATTAGCCCTTGACGTCTGAACAACTTTTTTTGAAAAAATCCCTAAGCCGCGCGGTCACAATTTCAGCAAAAATCTGACGTTCTGCAATTTACTCAAAAATGGTGCCAAGCTGTTGCAAAATATCCCCTGAAAGGTTTTTCGGTGGAAACAGATGGGTTTTTATCATCGGAAACAGAATTAGCCTTCGACGTCTGAACAACTTTTTTTGAAAAAATCCCTAAGCCGCGCGGTCACAATTTCAGCAAAAATCTGACGTTCTGCACTTCAATCAAAAATGGTGCCAAGCTGTTGTAAAAGATCCCCTGAAAGGTTTTTCGGTAGAAACAGATGGGTTTTTTTCATCTGAAACAGAATTAGCCCTCGACGTCTGAACAACTTTTTTTGAAAAAATCCCTAAGCCGCACGGTCACAATTTCAGCAAAAATCTGACGTTCTGCAATTCACTCAAAAATGGTACCAAGCTGTTGCAAAATATCCCCTGAAAGGTTTTTCGGTGGAAACAGATGGGTTTTTATCATCGGAAACAGAATTAGCCCTCGACGTCTGAACAACTTTTTTTGAAAAAATCCCTAAGCCGCGCGGTCACAATTTCAGCAAAAATCTGACGTTCTGCAATTCACTCAAAAATGGTGCCAAGCTGTTGCAAAATATCCCCTGAAAGGTTTTTCGGTGGAAACAGATGGGTTTTTATCATCGGAAACAGAATTAGCCTTCGACGTCTGAACAACTTTTTTTGAAAAAATCCCTAAGCCGCGCGGTCACAATTTCAGCAAAAATATGACGTTCTGCAATTCACTCAAAAATGGTGCCAAGCTGTTGCAAAATATTCCCTGAAAGGTTTTTCGGTGGAAACAGATGGGTTTTTATCATCGGAAACAGAATTAGCCCTCGACGTCTGAACAACTTTTTTTGAAAAAATCCCTAAGCCGCGCGGTCACAATTTCAGCAAAAATCTGACGTTCTGCAATTCACTCAAAAATGGTGCCAAGCTGTTGCAAAATATCCCCTGAAAGGTTTTTCGGTGGAAACAGATGGGTTTTTATCATCGGAAACAGAATTAGCCTTCGACGTCTGAACAACTTTTTTTGAAAAAATCCCTAAGCCGCACGGTCACAATTTCAGCAAAAATCTGACGTTCTGCAATTCACTCAAAAATGGTGCCAAGCTGTTGCAAAATATCCCCTGAAAGGTTTTTCGGTGGAAACAGATGGGTTTTTATCATCGGAAACAGAATTAGCCCTCGACGTCTGAACAACTTTTTTTGAAAAAATCCCTAAGCCGCGCGGTCACAATTTCAGCAAAAATCTGACGTTCTGCAATTCACTCAAAAATGGTGCCAAGCTGTTGCAAAATATCCCCTGAAAGGTTTTTCGGTGGAAACAGATGGGGTTTTTTCATCTGAAACAGAATTAGCCCTCGACGTCTGAACAACTTTTTTTGAAAAAATCCCTAAGCCGCGCGGTCACAATTTCAGCAAAAATCTGACGTTCTGCACTTCACTCAAAAATGGTGCCAAGCTGTTGCAAACGATCCCCTGAAAGGTTTTTCGGTGGAAACAGATGGGTTTTTTTCATCTGAAACAGAATTAGCCCTCGACGTCTGAACAACTTTTTTTGAAAAAATCCCTAAGCCGCGCGGTCACAATTTCAGCAAAAATCTGACGTTCTTCAATTCACTCAAAAATGGTGCCAAGCTGTTGCAAAATATCCCCTGAAAGGTTTTTCGGTGGAAACAGATGGGTTTTTATCGTCAGAAACAGAATTAGCCCTAACCCTAACCCTAACCCTAACCCTAACCCTAACCCTAACCCTAACCCTAACCCTAACCCTAACCCTAACCCTAACCTAACCCTAACCCTAACCCTAAAAATCTGACGTTTTGCAATTCACTCAAAAATGGTGCCAAGCTGTTGCAAACGATCCCCTGAAATGTTTTTCGGTGGAAACAGATGGGTTTTTATCATCGGAAACAGAATTAGCCCTCGACGTCCGAACAACTTTTTTTGAAAAAATCCCTAAGCCACGCGGTCACAATTTCAGCAAAAATATGACGTTCTGCAATTCACTCAAAAATGGTGCCAAGCTGTTGCAAAATATCCCCTGAAAGGTTTTTCGGTGGAAACAGATGGGTTTTTATCATCGGAAACAGAATTAGCCCTCGACGTCTGAACAACTTTTTTTGAAAAAATCCCTAAGCCGCGCGGTCACAATTTCAGCAAAAATCTGACGTTCTGCACTTCACTCAAAAATGGTGCCAAGCTGTTGCAAACGATCCCCTGAAAGGTTTTTCGGTGGAAACAGATGGGTTTTTTTCATCGGAAACAGAATTAGCCCTCGACGTCTGAACTACTTTTTTTGAAAAAATCCCTAAGCCGCGCGGTCACAATTTCAGCAAAAATCTGACGTTCTGCAATTCACTCAAAAATGGTGCCAAGCTGTTGCAAAATATCCCCTGAAAGGTTTTTCGGTGGAAACAGATGGGTTTTTATCGTCAGAAACAGAATTA
Source organism: Podarcis filfolensis (assembly GCF_964270895.1). Classification (NCBI taxonomy): domain Eukaryota; kingdom Metazoa; phylum Chordata; class Lepidosauria; order Squamata; family Lacertidae; genus Podarcis; species Podarcis filfolensis. The sequence continues at coordinate 112,468,774 of NC_139605.1, read as the reverse complement.
GCCCTAACCCTAACCCTAACCCTAACCCTAACCCTAACCCTAACCCTAACCTAACCCTAACCCTAAAAATCTGACGTTTTGCAATTCACTCAAAAATGGTGCCAAGCTGTTGCAAAATATCCCCTGAAAGGTTTTTCGGTGGAAACAGATGGGTTTTTATCATCGGAAACAGAATTAGCCCTCGACGTCTGAACAACTTTTTTTGAAAAAATCCCTAAGCCGCGCGGTCACAATTTCAGCAAAAATATGACGTTCTGCAATTCACTCAAAAATGGTGCCAAGCTGTTGCAAAATATCCCCTGAAAGGTTTTTCGGTGGAAACAGATGGGTGTTTATCATCGGAAACAGAATTAGCCCTCGACGTCTGAACAACTTTTTTTGAAAAAATCCCTAAGCCGCACGGTCACAATTTCAGCAAAAATCTGACGTTCTGCAATTCACTCAAAAATGGTGCCAAGCTGTTGCAAAATATCCCCTGAAAGGTTTTTCGGTGGAAACAGATGGGTTTTTTTCATCGGAAACAGAATTAGCCCTCGACGTCTGAACAACTTTTTTTGAAAAAATCCCTAAGCCGCGCGGTCACAATTTCAGCAAAAATCTGACGTTCTGCAATTTACTCAAAAATGGTGCCAAGCTGTTGCAAAATATCCCCTGAAAGGTTTTTCGGTGGAAACAGATGGGTTTTTATCATCGGAAACAGAATTAGCCCTCGACGTCTGAACAACTTTTTTTGAAAAAATCCCTAAGCCGCGCGGTCACAATTTCAGCAAAAATCTGACGTTCTGCACTTCACTCAAAAATGGTGCCAAGCTGTTGCAAACGATCCCCTGAAAGGTTTTTCGGTGGAAACAGATGGGTTTTTTTCATCGGAAACAGAATTAGCCCTCGACGTCTGAACAACTTTTTTTGAAAAAATCCCTAAGCCGCGCGGTCACAATTTCAGCAAAAATCTGACGTTCTGCAATTCACTCAAAAATGGTGCCAAGCTGTTGCAAAATATCCCCTGAAAGGTTTTTCGGTGGAAACAGATGGGTTTTTATCGTCAGAAACAGAATTAGCCCTAACCCTAACCCTAACCCTAACCCTAACCCTAACCCTAACCCTAACCCTAACCTAACCCTAACCCTAAAAATCTGACGTTTTGCAATTCACTCAAAAATGGTGCCAAGCTGTTGCAAACGATCCCCTGAAATGTTTTTCGGTGGAAACAGATGGGTTTTTATCATCGGAAACAGAATTAGCCCTCGACGTCCGAACAACTTTTTTTGAAAAAATCCCTAAGCCACGCGGTCACAATTTCAGCAAAAATATGACGTTCTGCAATTCACTCAAAAATGGTGCCAAGCTGTTGCAAAATATCCCCTGAAAGGTTTTTCGGTGGAAACAGATGGGTTTTTATCATCGGAAACAGAATTAGCCCTCGACGTCTGAACAACTTTTTTTGAAAAAATCCCTAAGCCGCGCGGTCACAATTTCAGCAAAAATATGACGTTCTGCAATTCACTCAAAAATGGTGCCAAGCTGTTGCAAAATATCCCCTGAAAGGTTTTTCGGTGGAAACAGATGGGTTTTTATCATTGGAAACAGAATTAGCCCTCGACGTCTGAACAACTTTTTTTGAAAAAATCCCTAAGCCGCGCGGTGACAATTTCAGCAAAAATCTGACGTTCTGCAATTCACTCAAAAATGGTGCCAAGCTGTTGCAAAATATCCCCTGAAAGGTTTTTCGGTGGAAACAGATGGGTGTTTATCATCGGAAACAGAATTAGCCCTTGACGTCTGAACAACTTTTTTTGAAAAAATCCCTAAGCCGCGCGGTCACAATTTCAGCAAAAATCTGACGTTCTGCAATTTACTCAAAAATGGTGCCAAGCTGTTGCAAAATATCCCCTGAAAGGTTTTTCGGTGGAAACAGATGGGTTTTTATCATCGGAAACAGAATTAGCCTTCGACGTCTGAACAACTTTTTTTGAAAAAATCCCTAAGCCGCGCGGTCACAATTTCAGCAAAAATCTGACGTTCTGCACTTCAATCAAAAATGGTGCCAAGCTGTTGTAAAAGATCCCCTGAAAGGTTTTTCGGTAGAAACAGATGGGTTTTTTTCATCTGAAACAGAATTAGCCCTCGACGTCTGAACAACTTTTTTTGAAAAAATCCCTAAGCCGCACGGTCACAATTTCAGCAAAAATCTGACGTTCTGCAATTCACTCAAAAATGGTACCAAGCTGTTGCAAAATATCCCCTGAAAGGTTTTTCGGTGGAAACAGATGGGTTTTTATCATCGGAAACAGAATTAGCCCTCGACGTCTGAACAACTTTTTTTGAAAAAATCCCTAAGCCGCGCGGTCACAATTTCAGCAAAAATCTGACGTTCTGCAATTCACTCAAAAATGGTGCCAAGCTGTTGCAAAATATCCCCTGAAAGGTTTTTCGGTGGAAACAGATGGGTTTTTATCATCGGAAACAGAATTAGCCTTCGACGTCTGAACAACTTTTTTTGAAAAAATCCCTAAGCCGCGCGGTCACAATTTCAGCAAAAATATGACGTTCTGCAATTCACTCAAAAATGGTGCCAAGCTGTTGCAAAATATTCCCTGAAAGGTTTTTCGGTGGAAACAGATGGGTTTTTATCATCGGAAACAGAATTAGCCCTCGACGTCTGAACAACTTTTTTTGAAAAAATCCCTAAGCCGCGCGGTCACAATTTCAGCAAAAATCTGACGTTCTGCAATTCACTCAAAAATGGTGCCAAGCTGTTGCAAAATATCCCCTGAAAGGTTTTTCGGTGGAAACAGATGGGTTTTTATCATCGGAAACAGAATTAGCCTTCGACGTCTGAACAACTTTTTTTGAAAAAATCCCTAAGCCGCACGGTCACAATTTCAGCAAAAATCTGACGTTCTGCAATTCACTCAAAAATGGTGCCAAGCTGTTGCAAAATATCCCCTGAAAGGTTTTTCGGTGGAAACAGATGGGTTTTTATCATCGGAAACAGAATTAGCCCTCGACGTCTGAACAACTTTTTTTGAAAAAATCCCTAAGCCGCGCGGTCACAATTTCAGCAAAAATCTGACGTTCTGCAATTCACTCAAAAATGGTGCCAAGCTGTTGCAAAATATCCCCTGAAAGGTTTTTCGGTGGAAACAGATGGGGTTTTTTCATCTGAAACAGAATTAGCCCTCGACGTCTGAACAACTTTTTTTGAAAAAATCCCTAAGCCGCGCGGTCACAATTTCAGCAAAAATCTGACGTTCTGCACTTCACTCAAAAATGGTGCCAAGCTGTTGCAAACGATCCCCTGAAAGGTTTTTCGGTGGAAACAGATGGGTTTTTTTCATCTGAAACAGAATTAGCCCTCGACGTCTGAACAACTTTTTTTGAAAAAATCCCTAAGCCGCGCGGTCACAATTTCAGCAAAAATCTGACGTTCTTCAATTCACTCAAAAATGGTGCCAAGCTGTTGCAAAATATCCCCTGAAAGGTTTTTCGGTGGAAACAGATGGGTTTTTATCGTCAGAAACAGAATTAGCCCTAACCCTAACCCTAACCCTAACCCTAACCCTAACCCTAACCCTAACCCTAACCCTAACCCTAACCCTAACCCTAACCTAACCCTAACCCTAACCCTAAAAATCTGACGTTTTGCAATTCACTCAAAAATGGTGCCAAGCTGTTGCAAACGATCCCCTGAAATGTTTTTCGGTGGAAACAGATGGGTTTTTATCATCGGAAACAGAATTAGCCCTCGACGTCCGAACAACTTTTTTTGAAAAAATCCCTAAGCCACGCGGTCACAATTTCAGCAAAAATATGACGTTCTGCAATTCACTCAAAAATGGTGCCAAGCTGTTGCAAAATATCCCCTGAAAGGTTTTTCGGTGGAAACAGATGGGTTTTTATCATCGGAAACAGAATTAGCCCTCGACGTCTGAACAACTTTTTTTGAAAAAATCCCTAAGCCGCGCGGTCACAATTTCAGCAAAAATATGACGTTCTGCAATTCACTCAAAAATGGTGCCAAGCTGTTGCAAAATATCCCCTGAAAGGTTTTTCGGTGGAAACAGATGGGTTTTTATCATCGGAAACAGAATTAGCCCTCGACGTCTGAACAACTTTTTTTGAAAAAATCCCTAAGCCGCGCGGTCACAATTTCAGCAAAAATATGACGTTCTGCAATTCACTCAAAAATGGTGCCAAGCTGTTGCAAAATATCCCCTGAAAGGTTTTTCGGTGGAAACAGATGGGTTTTTATCATTGGAAACAGAATTAGCCCTCGACGTCTGAACAACTTTTTTTGAAAAAATCCCTAAGCCGCGCGGTCACAATTTCAGCAAAAATCTGACGTTCTGCAATTCACTCAAAAATGGTGCCAAGCTGTTGCAAAATATCCCCTGAAAGGTTTTTCGGTGGAAACAGATGGGTGTTTATCATCGGAAACAGAATTAGCCCTTGACGTCTGAACAACTTTTTTTGAAAAAATCCCTAAGCCGCGCGGTCACAATTTCAGCAAAAATCTGACGTTCTGCACTTCACTCAAAAATGGTGCCAAGCTGTTGCAAACGATCCCCTGAAAGGTTTTTCGGTGGAAACAGATGGGTTTTTTTCATCGGAAACAGAATTAGCCCTCGACGTCCGAACAACTTTTTTTGAAAAAATCCCTAAGCCACGCGGTCACAATTTCAGCAAAAATATGACGTTCTGCAATTCACTCAAAAATGGTGCCAAGCTGTTGCAAAATATCCCCTGAAAGGTTTTTCGGTGGAAACAGATGGGTTTTTATCATCGGAAACAGAATTAGCCCTCGACGTCTGAACAACTTTTTTTGAAAAAATCCCTAAGCCGCGCGGTCACAATTTCAGCAAAAATATGACGTTCTGCAATTCACTCAAAAATGGTGCCAAGCTGTTGCAAAATATCCCCTGAAAGGTTTTTCGGTGGAAACAGATGGGTTTTTATCATCGGAAACAGAATTAGCCCTCGACGTCTGAACAACTTTTTTTGAAAAAATCCCTAAGCCGCGCGGTGACAATTTCAGCAAAAATCTGACGTTCTGCAATTCACTCAAAAATGGTGCCAAGCTGTTGCAAAATATCCCCTGAAAGGTTTTTCGGTGGAAACAGATGGGTGTTTATCATCGGAAACAGAATTAGCCCTTGACGTCTGAACAACTTTTTTTGAAAAAATCCCTAAGCCGCGCGGTCACAATTTCAGCAAAAATCTGACGTTCTGCAATTTACTCAAAAATGGTGCCAAGCTGTTGCAAAATATCCCCTGAAAGGTTTTTCGGTGGAAACAGATGGGTTTTTATCATCGGAAACAGAATTAGCCTTCGACGTCTGAACAACTTTTTTTGAAAAAATCCCTAAGCCGCGCGGTCACAATTTCAGCAAAAATCTGACGTTCTGCACTTCAATCAAAAATGGTGCCAAGCTGTTGTAAAAGATCCCCTGAAAGGTTTTTCGGTAGAAACAGATGGGTTTTTTTCATCTGAAACAGAATTAGCCCTCGACGTCTGAACAACTTTTTTTGAAAAAATCCCTAAGCCGCACGGTCACAATTTCAGCAAAAATCTGACGTTCTGCAATTCACTCAAAAATGGTACCAAGCTGTTGCAAAATATCCCCTGAAAGGTTTTTCGGTGGAAACAGATGGGTTTTTATCATCGGAAACAGAATTAGCCCTCGACGTCTGAACAACTTTTTTTGAAAAAATCCCTAAGCCGCGCGGTCACAATTTCAGCAAAAATCTGACGTTCTGCAATTCACTCAAAAATGGTGCCAAGCTGTTGCAAAATATCCCCTGAAAGGTTTTTCGGTGGAAACAGATGGGTTTTTATCATCGGAAACAGAATTAGCCTTCGACGTCTGAACAACTTTTTTTGAAAAAATCCCTAAGCCGCGCGGTCACAATTTCAGCAAAAATATGACGTTCTGCAATTCACTCAAAAATGGTGCCAAGCTGTTGCAAAATATTCCCTGAAAGGTTTTTCGGTGGAAACAGATGGGTTTTTATCATCGGAAACAGAATTAGCCCTCGACGTCTGAACAACTTTTTTTGAAAAAATCCCTAAGCCGCGCGGTCACAATTTCAGCAAAAATCTGACGTTCTGCAATTCACTCAAAAATGGTGCCAAGCTGTTGCAAAATATCCCCTGAAAGGTTTTTCGGTGGAAACAGATGGGTTTTTATCATCGGAAACAGAATTAGCCTTCGACGTCTGAACAACTTTTTTTGAAAAAATCCCTAAGCCGCACGGTCACAATTTCAGCAAAAATCTGACGTTCTGCAATTCACTCAAAAATGGTGCCAAGCTGTTGCAAAATATCCCCTGAAAGGTTTTTCGGTGGAAACAGATGGGTTTTTATCATCGGAAACAGAATTAGCCCTCGACGTCTGAACAACTTTTTTTGAAAAAATCCCTAAGCCGCGCGGTCACAATTTCAGCAAAAATCTGACGTTCTGCAATTCACTCAAAAATGGTGCCAAGCTGTTGCAAAATATCCCCTGAAAGGTTTTTCGGTGGAAACAGATGGGGTTTTTTCATCTGAAACAGAATTAGCCCTCGACGTCTGAACAACTTTTTTTGAAAAAATCCCTAAGCCGCGCGGTCACAATTTCAGCAAAAATCTGACGTTCTGCACTTCACTCAAAAATGGTGCCAAGCTGTTGCAAACGATCCCCTGAAAGGTTTTTCGGTGGAAACAGATGGGTTTTTTTCATCTGAAACAGAATTAGCCCTCGACGTCTGAACAACTTTTTTTGAAAAAATCCCTAAGCCGCGCGGTCACAATTTCAGCAAAAATCTGACGTTCTGCAATTCACTCAAAAATGGTGCCAAGCTGTTGCAAAATATCCCCTGAAAGGTTTTTCGGTGGAAACAGATGGGTTTTTATCGTCAGAAACAGAATTAGCCCTAACCCTAACCCTAACCCTAACCCTAACCCTAACCCTAACCCTAACCCTAACCCTAACCCTAACCCTAACCCTAACCCTAACCCTAACCCTAACCTAACCCTAACCCTAACCCTAAAAATCTGACGTTTTGCAATTCACTCAAAAATGGTGCCAAGCTGTTGCAAACGATCCCCTGAAATGTTTTTCGGTGGAAACAGATGGGTTTTTATCATCGGAAACAGAATTAGCCCTCGACGTCCGAACAACTTTTTTTGAAAAAATCCCTAAGCCACGCGGTCACAATTATAGCAAAAATATGACGTTCTGCAATTCACTCAAAAATGGTGCCAAGCTGTTGCAAAATATCCCCTGAAAGGTTTTTCGGTGGAAACAGATGGGTTTTTATCATCGGAAACAGAATTAGCCCTCGACGTCTGAACAACTTTTTTTGAAAAAATCCCTAAGCCGCGCGGTCACAATTTCAGCAAAAATATGACGTTCTGCAATTCACTCAAAAATGGTGCCAAGCTGTTGCAAAATATCCCCTGAAAGGTTTTTCGGTGGAAACAGATGGGTTTTTATCATCGGAAACAGAATTAGCCCTCGACGTCTGAACAACTTTTTTTGAAAAAATCCCTAAGCCGCGCGGTCACAATTTCAGCAAAAATATGACGTTCTGCAATTCACTCAAAAATGGTGCCAAGCTGTTGCAAAATATCCCCTGAAAGGTTTTTCGGTGGAAACAGATGGGTTTTTATCATTGGAAACAGAATTAGCCCTCGACGTCTGAACAACTTTTTTTGAAAAAATCCCTAAGCCGCGCGGTCACAATTTCAGCAAAAATCTGACGTTCTGCAATTCACTCAAAAATGGTGCCAAGCTGTTGCAAAATATCCCCTGAAAGGTTTTTCGGTGGAAACAGATGGGTGTTTATCATCGGAAACAGAATTAGCCCTTGACGTCTGAACAACTTTTTTTGAAAAAATCCCTAAGCCGCGCGGTCACAATTTCAGCAAAAATCTGACGTTCTGCACTTCACTCAAAAATGGTGCCAAGCTGTTGCAAACGATCCCCTGAAAGGTTTTTCGGTGGAAACAGATGGGTTTTTTTCATCGGAAACAGAATTAGCCCTCGACGTCTGAACAACTTTTTTTGAAAAAATCCCTAAGCCGCGCGGTCACAATTTCAGCAAAAATCTGACGTTCTGCAATTCACTCAAAAATGGTGCCAAGCTGTTGCAAAATATCCCCTGAAAGGTTTTTCGGTGGAAACAGATGGGTTTTTATCGTCAGAAACAGAATTAGCCCTAACCCTAACCCTAACCCTAACCCTAACCCTAACCCTAACCCTAACCCTAACCTAACCCTAACCCTAAAAATCTGACGTTTTGCAATTCACTCAAAAATGGTGCCAAGCTGTTGCAAACGATCCCCTGAAATGTTTTTCGGTGGAAACAGATGGGTTTTTATCATCGGAAACAGAATTAGCCCTCGACGTCCGAACAACTTTTTTTGAAAAAATCCCTAAGCCACGCGGTCACAATTTCAGCAAAAATATGACGTTCTGCAATTCACTCAAAAATGGTGCCAAGCTGTTGCAAAATATCCCCTGAAAGGTTTTTCGGTGGAAACAGATGGGTTTTTATCATCGGAAACAGAATTAGCCCTCGACGTCTGAACAACTTTTTTTGAAAAAATCCCTAAGCCGCGCGGTCACAATTTCAGCAAAAATATGACGTTCTGCAATTCACTCAAAAATGGTGCCAAGCTGTTGCAAAATATCCCCTGAAAGGTTTTTCGGTGGAAACAGATGGGTTTTTATCATTGGAAACAGAATTAGCCCTCGACGTCTGAACAACTTTTTTTGAAAAAATCCCTAAGCCGCGCGGTGACAATTTCAGCAAAAATCTGACGTTCTGCAATTCACTCAAAAATGGTGCCAAGCTGTTGCAAAATATCCCCTGAAAGGTTTTTCGGTGGAAACAGATGGGTGTTTATCATCGGAAACAGAATTAGCCCTTGACGTCTGAACAACTTTTTTTGAAAAAATCCCTAAGCCGCGCGGTCACAATTTCAGCAAAAATCTGACGTTCTGCAATTTACTCAAAAATGGTGCCAAGCTGTTGCAAAATATCCCCTGAAAGGTTTTTCGGTGGAAACAGATGGGTTTTTATCATCGGAAACAGAATTAGCCTTCGACGTCTGAACAACTTTTTTTGAAAAAATCCCTAAGCCGCGCGGTCACAATTTCAGCAAAAATCTGACGTTCTGCACTTCAATCAAAAATGGTGCCAAGCTGTTGTAAAAGATCCCCTGAAAGGTTTTTCGGTAGAAACAGATGGGTTTTTTTCATCTGAAACAGAATTAGCCCTCGACGTCTGAACAACTTTTTTTGAAAAAATCCCTAAGCCGCACGGTCACAATTTCAGCAAAAATCTGACGTTCTGCAATTCACTCAAAAATGGTACCAAGCTGTTGCAAAATATCCCCTGAAAGGTTTTTCGGTGGAAACAGATGGGTTTTTATCATCGGAAACAGAATTAGCCCTCGACGTCTGAACAATTTTTTTTGAAAAAATCCCTAAGCCGCGCGGTCACAATTTCAGCAAAAATCTGACGTTCTGCAATTCACTCAAAAATGGTGCCAAGCTGTTGCAAAATATCCCCTGAAAGGTTTTTCGGTGGAAACAGATGGGTTTTTATCATCGGAAACAGAATTAGCCTTCGACGTCTGAACAACTTTTTTTGAAAAAATCCCTAAGCCGCGCGGTCACAATTTCAGCAAAAATATGATGTTCTGCAATTCACTCAAAAATGGTGCCAAGCTGTTGCAAAATATTCCCTGAAAGGTTTTTCGGTGGAAACAGATGGGTTTTTATCATCGGAAACAGAATTAGCCCTCGACGTCTGAACAACTTTTTTTGAAAAAATCCCTAAGCCGCGCGGTCACAATTTCAGCAAAAATCTGACGTTCTGCAATTCACTCAAAAATGGTGCCAAGCTGTTGCAAAATATCCCCTGAAAGGTTTTTCGGTGGAAACAGATGGGTTTTTATCATCGGAAACAGAATTAGCCTTCGACGTCTGAACAACTTTTTTTGAAAAAATCCCTAAGCCGCACGGTCACAATTTCAGCAAAAATCTGACGTTCTGCAATTCACTCAAAAATGGTGCCAAGCTGTTGCAAAATATCCCCTGAAAGGTTTTTCGGTGGAAACAGATGGGTTTTTATCATCGGAAACAGAATTAGCCCTCGACGTCTGAACAACTTTTTTTGAAAAAATCCCTAAGCCGCGCGGTCACAATTTCAGCAAAAATCTGACGTTCTGCAATTCACTCAAAAATGGTGCCAAGCTGTTGCAAAATATCCCCTGAAAGGTTTTTCGGTGGAAACAGATGGGGTTTTTTCATCTGAAACAGAATTAGCCCTCGACGTCTGAACAACTTTTTTTGAAAAAATCCCTAAGCCGCGCGGTCACAATTTCAGCAAAAATCTGACGTTCTGCACTTCACTCAAAAATGGTGCCAAGCTGTTGCAAACGATCCCCTGAAAGGTTTTTCGGTGGAAACAGATGGGTTTTTTTCATCTGAAACAGAATTAGCCCTCGACGTCTGAACAACTTTTTTTGAAAAAATCCCTAAGCCGCGCGGTCACAATTTCAGCAAAAATCTGACGTTCTGCAATTCACTCAAAAATGGTGCCAAGCTGTTGCAAAATATCCCCTGAAAGGTTTTTCGGTGGAAACAGATGGGTTTTTATCGTCAGAAACAGAATTAGCCCTAACCCTAACCCTAACCCTAACCCTAACCCTAACCCTAACCCTAACCCTAACCCTAACCCTAACCTAACCCTAACCCTAACCCTAAAAATCTGACGTTTTGCAATTCACTCAAAAATGGTGCCAAGCTGTTGCAAACGATCCCCTGAAATGTTTTTCGGTGGAAACAGATGGGTTTTTATCATCGGAAACAGAATTAGCCCTCGACGTCCGAACAACTTTTTTTGAAAAAATCCCTAAGCCACGCGGTCACAATTTCAGCAAAAATATGACGTTCTGCAATTCACTCAAAAATGGTGCCAAGCTGTTGCAAAATATCCCCTGAAAGGTTTTTCGGTGGAAACAGATGGGTTTTTATCATCGGAAACAGAATTAGCCCTCGACGTCTGAACAACTTTTTTTGAAAAAATCCCTAAGCCGCGCGGTCACAATTTCAGCAAAAATATGACGTTCTGCAATTCACTCAAAAATGGTGCCAAGCTGTTGCAAAATATCCCCTGAAAGGTTTTTCGGTGGAAACAGATGGGTTTTTATCATCGGAAACAGAATTAGCCCTCGACGTCTGAACAACTTTTTTTGAAAAAATCCCTAAGCCGCGCGGTCACAATTTCAGCAAAAATCTGACGTTCTGCAATTCACTCAAAAATGGTGCCAAGCTGTTGCAAAATATCCCCTGAAAGGTTTTTCGGTGGAAACAGATGGGTGTTTATCATCGGAAACAGAATTAGCCCTTGACGTCTGAACAACTTTTTTTGAAAAAATCCCTAAGCCGCGCGGTCACAATTTCAGCAAAAATCTGACGTTCTGCACTTCACTCAAAAATGGTGCCAAGCTGTTGCAAACGATCCCCTGAAAGGTTTTTCGGTGGAAACAGATGGGTTTTTTTCATCGGAAACAGAATTAGCCCTCGACGTCCGAACAACTTTTTTTGAAAAAATCCCTAAGCCGCGCGGTCACAATTTCAGCAAAAATCTGACGTTCTGCAATTCACTCAAAAATGGTGCCAAGCTGTTGCAAAATATCCCCTGAAAGGTTTTTCGGTGGAAACAGATGGGTTTTTATCATCGGAAACAGAATTAGCCCTCGACGTCTGAACAACTTTTTTTGAAAAAATCCCTAAGCCGCGCGGTCACAATTTCAGCAAAAATCTGACGTTCTGCAATTCACTCAAAAATGGTGCCAAGCTGTTGCAAAATATCCCCTGAAAGGTTTTTCGGTGGAAACAGATGGGTTTTTATCATCGGAAACAGAATTAGCCTTCGACGTCTGAACAACTTTTTTTGAAAAAATCCCTAAGCCGCGCGGTCACAATTTCAGCAAAAATCTGACGTTCTGCAATTCACTCAAAAATGGTGCCAAGCTGTTGCAAACGATCCCCTGAAAGGTTTTTCGGTGGAAACAGATGGGTTTTTTTCATCGGAAACAGAATTAGCCCTCGACGTCCGAACAACTTTTTTTGAAAAAATCCCTAAGCCGCGCGGTCACAATTTCAGCAAAAATCTGACGTTCTGCAATTCACTCAAAAATGGTGCCAAGCTGTTGCAAAATATCCCCTGAAAGGTTTTTCGGTGGAAACAGATGGGTGTTTATCATCGGAAACAGAATTAGCCCTTGACGTCTGAACAACTTTTTTTGAAAAAATCCCTAAGCCGCGCGGTCACAATTTCAGCAAAAATCTGACGTTCTGCAATTTACTCAAAAATGGTGCCAAGCTGTTGCAAAATATCCCCTGAAAGGTTTTTCGGTGGAAACAGATGGGTTTTTATCATCGGAAACAGAATTAGCCTTCGACGTCTAAACAACTTTTTTTGAAAAAATCCCTAAGCCGCGCGGTCACAATTTCAGCAAAAATCTGACGTTCTGCACTTCAATCAAAGTGGTGCCAAGCTGTTGTAAAAGATCCCCTGAAAGGTTTTTCGGTAGAAACAGATGGGTTTTTTTCATCTGAAACAGAATTAGCCCTCGACGTCTGAACAACTTTTTTTGAAAAAATCCCTAAGCCGCACGGTCACAATTTCAGCAAAAATCTGACGTTCTGCAATTCACTCAAAAATGGTACCAAGCTGTTGCAAAATATCCCCTGAAAGGTTTTTCGGTGGAAACAGATGGGTTTTTATCATCGGAAACAGAATTAGCCCTCGACGTCTGAACAACTTTTTTTGAAAAAATCCCTAAGCCGCGCGGTCACAATTTCAGCAAAAATCTGACGTTCTGCAATTCACTCAAAAATGGTGCCAAGCTGTTGCAAAATATCCCCTGAAAGGTTTTTCGGTGGAAACAGATGGGTTTTTATCATCGGAAACAGAATTAGCCTTCGACGTCTGAACAACTTTTTTTGAAAAAATCCCTAAGCCGCGCGGTCACAATTTCAGCAAAAATATGACGTTCTGCAATTCACTCAAAAATGGTGCCAAGCTGTTGCAAAATATTCCCTGAAAGGTTTTTCGGTGGAAACAGATGGGTTTTTATCATCGGAAACAGAATTAGCCCTCGACGTCTGAACAACTTTTTTTGAAAAAATCCCTAAGCCGCGCGGTCACAATTTCAGCAAAAATCTGACGTTCTGCAATTCACTCAAAAATGGTGCCAAGCTGTTGCAAAATATCCCCTGAAAGGTTTTTCGGTGGAAACAGATGGGTTTTTATCATCGGAAACAGAATTAGGCTTCGACGTCTGAACAACTTTTTTTGAAAAAATCCCTAAGCCGCGCGGTCACAATTTCAGCAAAAATCTGACGTTCTGCAATTCACTCAAAAATGGTGCCAAGCTGTTGCAAAATATCCCCTGAAAGGTTTTTCGGTGGAAACAGATGGGTTTTTATCATCGGAAACAGAATTAGCCTTCGACGTCTGAACAACTTTTTTTGAAAAAATCCCTAAGCCGCGCGGTCACAATTTCAGCAAAAATCTGACGTTCTGCAATTCACTCAAAAATGGTGCCAAGCTGTTGCAAAATATCCCCTGAAAGGTTTTTCGGTGGAAACAGATGGGGTTTTTTCATCTGAAACAGAATTAGCCCTCGACGTCTGAACAACTTTTTTTGAAAAAATCCCTAAGCCGCGCGGTCACAATTTCAGCAAAAATCTGACGTTCTGCACTTCACTCAAAAATGGTGCCAAGCTGTTGCAAACGATCCCCTGAAAGGTTTTTCGGTGGAAACAGATGGGTTTTTTTCATCTGAAACAGAATTAGCCCTCGACGTCTGAACAACTTTTTTTGAAAAAATCCCTAAGCCGCGCGGTCACAATTTCAGCAAAAATCTGACGTTCTGCAATTCACTCAAAAATGGTACCAAGCTGTTGCAAAATATCCCCTGAAAGGTTTTTCGGTGGAAACAGATGGGGTTTTTTCATCTGAAACAGAATTAGCCCTCGACGTCTGAACAACTTTTTTTGAAAAAATCCCTAAGCCGCGCGGTCACAATTTCAGCAAAAATCTGACGTTCTGCACTTCACTCAAAAATGGTGCCAAGCTGTTGCAAACGATCCCCTGAAAGGTTTTTCGGTGGAAACAGATGGGTTTTTTTCATCTGAAACAGAATTAGCCCTCGACGTCTGAACAACTTTTTTTGAAAAAATCCCTAAGCCGCGCGGTCACAATTTCAGCAAAAATCTGACGTTCTGCAATTCACTCAAAAATGGTACCAAGCTGTTGCAAAATATCCCCTGAAAGGTTTTTCGGTGGAAACAGATGGGTTTTTATCATCGGAAACAGAATTAGCCCTCGACGTCTGAACAACTTTTTTTGAAAAAATCCCTAAGCCGCGCGGTCACAATTTCAGCAAAAATCTGACGTTCTGCAATTCACTCAAAAATGGTGCCAAGCTGTTGCAAAATATCCCCTGAAAGGTTTTTCGGTGGAAACAGATGGGTGTTTATCATCGGAAACAGAATTAGCCCTCGACGTCTGAACAACTTTTTTTGAAAAAATCCCTAAGCCGCGCGGTCACAATTTCAGCAAAAATCTGACGTTCTGCAATTTACTCAAAAATGGTGCCAAGCTGTTGCAAAATATCCCCTGAAAGGTTTTTCGGTGGAAACAGATGGGTTTTTTATCATCGGAAACAGAATTAGCCCTCGACGTCTGAACAACTTTTTTTGAAAAAATCCCTAAGCCGCGCGGTCACAATTTCAGCAAAAATCTGACGTTCTGCACTTCACTCAAAAATGGTGCCAAGCTGTTGCAAACGATCCCCTGAAAGGTTTTTCGGTGGAAACAGATGGGTTTTTTTCATCGGAAACAGAATTAGCCCTCGACGTCCGAACAACTTTTTTTGAAAAAATCCCTAAGCCGCGCGGTCACAATTTCAGCAAAAATATGACGTTCTGCAATTCACTCAAAAATGGTGCCAAGCTGTTGCAAAATATCCCCTGAAAGGTTTTTCGGTGGAAACAGATGGGTTTTTATCATCGGAAACAGAATTAGCCCTCGACGTCTGAACAACTTTTTTTGAAAAAATCCCTAAGCCGCGCGGTCACAATTTCAGCAAAAATATGACGTTCTGCAATTCACTCAAAAATGGTGCCAAGCTGTTGCAAAATATCCCCTGAAAGGTTTTTCGGTGGAAACAGATGGGTTTTTATCATCGGAAACAGAATTAGCCTTCGACGTCTGAACAACTTTTTTTGAAAAAATCCCTAAGCCGCACGGTCACAATTTCAGCAAAAATCTGACGTTCTGCAATTCACTCAAAAATGGTGCCAAGCTGTTGCAAAATATCCCCTGAAAGGTTTTTCGGTGGAAACAGATGGGTGCTTATCATCGGAAACAGAATTAGCCCTCGACGTCTGAACAACTTTTTTTGAAAAAATCCCTAAGCCGCGCGGTCACAATTTCAGCAAAAATATGACGTTCTGCAATTCACTCAAAAATGGTGCCAAGCTGTTGCAAAATATCCCCTGAAAGGTTTTTCGGTGGAAACAGATGGGTTTTTATCATCGGAAACAGAATTAGCCCTCGACGTCTGAACAACTTTTTTTGAAAAAATCCCTAAGCCGCGCGGTCACAATTTCAGCAAAAATCTGACGTTCTGCAATTCACTCAAAAATGGTGCCAAGCTGTTGCAAAATATCCCCTGAAAGGTTTTTCGGTGGAAACAGATGGGTTTTTATCATCGGAAACAGAATTAGCCCTCGACGTCTGAACAACTTTTTTTGAAAAAATCCCTAAGCCGCGCGGTCACAATTTCAGCAAAAATCTGACGTTCTGCAATTCACTCAAAAATGGTGCCAAGCTGTTGCAAAATATCCCCTGAAAGGTTTTTCGGTGGAAACAGATGGGTTTTTATCATCGGAAACAGAATTAGCCTTCGACGTCTGAACAACTTTTTTTGAAAAAATCCCTAAGGCGCACGGTCACAATTTCAGCAAAAATCTGACGTTCTGCAATTCACTCAAAAATGGTGCCAAGCTGTTGCAAAATATCCCCTGAAAGGTTTTTCGGTGGAAACAGATGGGTTTTTATCATCGGAAACAGAATTAGCCCTCGACGTCTGAACAACTTTTTTTGAAAAAATCCCTAAGCCGCGCGGTCACAATTTCAGCAAAAATCTGACGTTCTGCAATTCACTCAAAAATGGTGCCAAGCTGTTGCAAAATATCCCCTGAAAGGTTTTTCGGTGGAAACAGATGGGTTTTTATCATCGGAAACAGAATTAGCCCTCGACGTCTGAACAACTTTTTTTGAAAAAATCCCTAAGCCGCGCGGTCACAATTTCAGCAAAAATCTGACGTTCTGCAATTCACTCAAAAATGGTGCCAAGCTGTTGCAAAATATCCCCTGAAAGGTTTTTCGGTGGAAACAGATGGGTGTTTATCATCGGAAACAGAATTAGCCCTCGACGTCTGAACAACTTTTTTTGAAAAAATCCCTAAGCCGCGCGGTCACAATTTCAGCAAAAATCTGACGTTCTGCAATTTACTCAAAAATGGTGCCAAGCTGTTGCAAAATATCCCCTGAAAGGTTTTTCGGTGGAAACAGATGGGTTTTTATCATCGGAAACAGAATTAGCCTTCGACGTCTGAACAACTTTTTTTGAAAAAATCCCTAAGCCGCGCGGTCACAATTTCAGCAAAAATCTGACGTTCTGCACTTCAATCAAAAATGGTGCCAAGCTGTTGTAAAAGATCCCCTGAAAGGTTTTTCGGTGGAAACAGATGGGTTTTTTTCATCTGAAACAGAATTAGCCCTCAACGTCTGAACAACTTTTTTTGAAAAAATCCCTAAGGCGCACGGTCACAATTTCAGCAAAAATCTGACGTTCTGCAATTCACTCAAAAATGGTGCCAAGCTGTTGCAAAATATCCCCTGAAAGGTTTTTCGGTGGAAACAGATGGGTGTTTATCATCGGAAACAGAATTAGCCCTCGACGTCTGAACAACTTTTTTTGAAAAAATCCCTAAGCCGCGCGGTCACAATTTCAGCAAAAATCTGACGTTCTGCAATTTACTCAAAAATGGTGCCAAGCTGTTGCAAAATATCCCCTGAAAGGTTTTTCGGTGGAAACAGATGGGTTTTTATCATCGGAAACAGAATTAGCCTTCGACGTCTGAACAACTTTTTTTGAAAAAATCCCTAAGCCGCGCGGTCACAATTTCAGCAAAAATCTGACGTTCTGCACTTCAATCAAAAATGGTGCCAAGCTGTTGTAAAAGATCCCCTGAAAGGTTTTTCGGTAGAAACAGATGGGTTTTTTTCATCTGAAACAGAATTAGCCCTCGACGTCTGAACAACTTTTTTTGAAAAAATCCCTAAGCCGCGCGGTCACAATTTCAGCAAAAATCTGACGTTCTGCACTTCACTCAAAAATGGTGCCAAGCTGTTGCAAACGATCCCCTGAAAGGTTTTTCGGTGGAAACAGATGGGTTTTTTTCATCTGAAACAGAATTAGCCCTCAACGTCTGAACAACTTTTTTTGAAAAAATCCCTAAGCCGAGCGGTCACAATTTCAGCAAAAATCTGACGTTCTGCAATTCACTCAAAAATGGTACCAAGCTGTTGCAAAATATCCCCTGAAAGGTTTTTCGGTGGAAACAGATGGGTTTTTATCATCGGAAACAGAATTAGCCCTCGACGTCTGAACAACTTTTTTTGAAAAAATCCCTAAGCCGCGCGGTCACAATTTCAGCAAAAATCTGACGTTCTGCAATTCACTCAAAAATGGTTCCAAGCTGTTGCAAAATATCCCCTGAAAGGTTTTTCGGTGGAAACAGATGGGTTTTTATCATCGGAAACAGAATTAGCCCTCGACGTCTGAACAATTTTTTTTGAAAAAATCCCTAAGCCGCGCGGTCACAATTTCAGCAAAAATCTGACGTTCTGCAATTCACTCAAAAATGGTGCCAAGCTGTTGCAAAATATTCCCTGAAAGGTTTTTCGGTGGAAACAGATGGGTTTTTATCATCGGAAACAGAATTAGCCCTCGACGTCTGAACAACTTTTTTTGAAAAAATCCCTAAGCCGCGCGGTCACAATTTCAGCAAAAATCTGACGTTCTGCAATTCACTCAAAAATGGTGCCAAGCTGTTGCAAAATATCCCCTGAAAGGTTTTTCGGTGGAAAAAGATGGGTTTTTATCATCGGAAACAGAATTAGCCTTCGACGTCTGAACAACTTTTTTTGAAAAAATCCCTAAGCCGCACGGTCACAATTTCAGCAAAAATCTGACGTTCTGCAATTCACTCAAAAATGGTGCCAAGCTGTTGCAAAATATCCCCTGAAAGGTTTTTCGGTGGAAACAGATGGGTTTTTATCATCGGAAACAGAATTAGCCCTCAACGTCTGAACAACTTTTTTTGAAAAAATCCCTAAGCCGCGCGGTCACAATTTCAGCAAAAATCTGACGTTCTGCAATTCACTCAAAAATGGTGCCAAGCTGTTGCAAAATATCCCCTGAAAGGTTTTTCGGTGGAAACAGATGGGGTTTTATCATCGGAAACAGAATTAGCCTTCGACGTCTGAACAACTTTTTTTGAAAAAATCCCTAAGCCGCGCGGTCACAATTTCAGCAAAAATATGACGTTCTGCACTTCAATCAAAAATGGTGCCAAGCTGTTGTAAAAGATCCCCTGAAAGGTTTTTCGGTGGAAACAGATGGGTTTTTTTCATCTGAAACAGAATTAGCCCTCGACGTCTGAACAACTTTTTTTGAAAAAATCCCTAAGCCGCGCGGTCACAATTTCAGCAAAAATCTGACGTTCTGCACTTCACTCAAAAATGGTGCCAAGCTGTTGCAAACGATCCCCTGAAAGGTTTTTCGGTGGAAACAGATGGGTTTTTTTCATCTGAAACAGAATTAGCCCTCGACGTCTGAACAACTTTTTTTGAAAAAATCCCTAAGCCGCGCGGTCACAATTTCAGCAAAAATCTGACGTTCTGCAATTCACTCAAAAATGGTACCAAGCTGTTGCAAAATATCCCCTGAAAGGTTTTTCGGTGGAAACAGATGGGTTTTTATCATCGGAAACAGAATTAGCCCTCGACGTCCGAACAACTTTTTTTGAAAAAATCCCTAAGCCGCGCGGTCACAATTTCAGCAAAAATCTGACGTTCTGCAATTCACTCAAAAATGGTGCCAAGCTGTTGCAAAATATCCCCTGAAAGGTTTTTCGGTGGAAACAGATGGGTGTTTATCATCGGAAACAGAATTAGCCCTCGACGTCTGAACAACTTTTTTTGAAAAAATCCCTAAGCCGCGCGGTCACAATTTCAGCAAAAATCTGACGTTCTGCAATTTACTCAAAAATGGTGCCAAGCTGTTGCAAAATATCCCCTGAAAGGTTTTTCGGTGGAAACAGATGGGTTTTTTATCATCGGAAACAGAATTAGCCCTCGACGTCTGAACAACTTTTTTTGAAAAAATCCCTAAGCCGCGCGGTCACAATTTCAGCAAAAATCTGACGTTCTGCACGTCACTCAAAAATGGTGCCAAGCTGTTGCAAACGATCCCCTGAAAGGTTTTTCGGTGGAAACAGATGGGTTTTTTTCATCGGAAACAGAATTAGCCCTCGACGTCCGAACAACTTTTTTTGAAAAAATCCCTAAGCCGCGCGGTCACAATTTCAGCAAAAATATGACGTTCTGCAATTCACTCAAAAATGGTGCCAAGCTGTTGCAAAATATCCCCTGAAAGGTTTTTCGGTGGAAACAGATGGGTTTTTTTCATCTGAAACAGAATTAGCCCTCGACGTCTGAACAACTTTTTTTGAAAAAATCCCTAAGCCGCGCGGTCACAATTTCAGCAAAAATCTGACGTTCTGCACTTCACTCAAAAATGGTGCCAAGCTGTTGCAAACGATCCCCTGAAAGGTTTTTCGGTGGAAACAGATGGGTTTTTTTCATCTGAAACAGAATTAGCCCTCAACGTCTGAACAACTTTTTTTGAAAAAATCCCTAAGCCGAGCGGTCACAATTTCAGCAAAAATCTGACGTTCTGCAATTCACTCAAAAATGGTACCAAGCTGTTGCAAAATATCCCCTGAAAGGTTTTTCGGTGGAAACAGATGGGTTTTTATCATCGGAAACAGAATTAGCCCTCGACGTCTGAACAACTTTTTTTGAAAAAATCCCTAAGCCGCGCGGTCACAATTTCAGCAAAAATCTGACGTTCTGCAATTCACTCAAAAATGGTGCCAAGCTGTTGCAAAATATCCCCTGAAAGGTTTTTCGGTGGAAACAGATGGGTTTTTATCATCGGAAACAGAATTAGCCCTCGACGTCTGAACAACTTTTTTTGAAAAAATCCCTAAGCCGCGCGGTCACAATTTCAGCAAAAATATGACGTTCTGCAATTCACTCAAAAATGGTGCCAAGCTGTTGCAAAATATTCCCTGAAAGGTTTTTCGGTGGAAACAGATGGGTTTTTATCATCGGAAACAGAATTAGCCCTCGACGTCTGAACAACTTTTTTTGAAAAAATCCCTAAGCCGCGCGGTCACAATTTCAGCAAAAATCTGACGTTCTGCAATTCACTCAAAAATGGTGCCAAGCTGTTGCAAAATATCCCCTGAAAGGTTTTTCGGTGGAAACAGATGGGTTTTTATCATCGGAAACAGAATTAGCCCTCGACGTCTGAACAACTTTTTTTGAAAAAATCCCTAAGCCGCGCGGTCACAATTTCAGCAAAAATATGACGTTCTGCAATTCACTCAAAAATGGTGCCAAGCTGTTGCAAAATATTCCCTGAAAGGTTTTTCGGTGGAAACAGATGGGTTTTTATCATCGGAAACAGAATTAGCCCTCGACGTCTGAACAACTTTTTTTGAAAAAATCCCTAAGCCGCGCGGTCACAATTTCAGCAAAAATCTGACGTTCTGCAATTCACTCAAAAATGGTGCCAAGCTGTTGCAAAATATCCCCTGAAAGGTTTTTCGGTGGAAAAAGATGGGTTTTTATCATCGGAAACAGAATTAGCCTTCGACGTCTGAACAACTTTTTTTGAAAAAATCCCTAAGCCGCACGGTCACAATTTCAGCAAAAATCTGACGTTCTGCAATTCACTCAAAAATGGTGCCAAGCTGTTGCAAAATATCCCCTGAAAGGTTTTTCGGTGGAAACAGATGGGTTTTTATCATCGGAAACAGAATTAGCCCTCAACGTCTGAACAACTTTTTTTGAAAAAATCCCTAAGCCGCGCGGTCACAATTTCAGCAAAAATCTGACGTTCTGCAATTCACTCAAAAATGGTGCCAAGCTGTTGCAAAATATCCCCTGAAAGGTTTTTCGGTGGAAACAGATGGGGTTTTATCATCGGAAACAGAATTAGCCTTCGACGTCTGAACAACTTTTTTTGAAAAAATCCCTAAGCCGCGCGGTCACAATTTCAGCAAAAATCTGACGTTCTGCACTTCAATCAAAAATGGTGCCAAGCTGTTGTAAAAGATCCCCTGAAAGGTTTTTCGGTGGAAACAGATGGGTTTTTTTCATCGGAAACAGAATTAGCCCTCGACGTCTGAACAACTTTTTTTGAAAAAATCCCTAAGCCGCGCGGTCACAATTTCAGCAAAAATCTGACGTTCTGCACTTCACTCAAAAATGGTGCCAAGCTGTTGCAAACGATCCCCTGAAAGGTTTTTCGGTGGAAACAGATGGGTTTTTTTCATCTGAAACAGAATTAGCCCTCGACGTCTGAACAACTTTTTTTGAAAAAATCCCTAAGCCGCGCGGTCACAATTTCAGCAAAAATCTGACGTTCTGCAATTCACTCAAAAATGGTACCAAGCTGTTGCAAAATATCCCCTGAAAGGTTTTTCGGTGGAAACAGATGGGTTTTTATCATCGGAAACAGAATTAGCCCTCGACGTCTGAACAACTTTTTTTGAAAAAATCCCTAAGCCGCGAGGTCACAATTTCAGCAAAAATCTGACGTTCTGCAATTCACTCAAAAATGGTGCCAAGCTGTTGCAAAATATCCCCTGAAAGGTTTTTCGGTGGAAACAGATGGGTGTTTATCATCGGAAACAGAATTAGCCCTCGACGTCTGAACAACTTTTTTTGAAAAAATCCCTAAGCCGCGCGGTCACAATTTCAGCAAAAATCTGACGTTCTGCAATTTACTCAAAAATGGTGCCAAGCTGTTGCAAAATATCCCCTGAAAGGTTTTTCGGTGGAAACAGATGGGTTTTTTATCATCGGAAACAGAATTAGCCCTCGACGTCTGAACAACTTTTTTTGAAAAAATCCCTAAGCCGCGCGGTCACAATTTCAGCAAAAATCTGACGTTCTGCACTTCACTCAAAAATGGTGCCAAGGTGTTGCAAACGATCCCCTGAAAGGTTTTTCGGTGGAAACAGATGGGTTTTTTTCATCGGAAACAGAATTAGCCCTCGACGTCCGAACAACTTTTTTTGAAAAAATCCCTAAGCCGCGCGGTCACAATTTCAGCAAAAATATGACGTTCTGCAATTCACTCAAAAATGGTGCCAAGCTGTTGCAAAATATCCCCTGAAAGGTTTTTCGGTGGAAACAGATGGGTTTTTATCATCGGAAACAGAATTAGCCCTCGACGTCTGAACAACTTTTTTTGAAAAAATCCCTAAGCCGCGCGGTCACAATTTCAGCAAAAATATGACGTTCTGCAATTCACTCAAAAATGGTGCCAAGCTGTTGCAAAATATCCCCTGAAAGGTTTTTCGGTGGAAACAGATGGGTTTTTATCATCGGAAACAGAATTAGCCCTCGACGTCTGAACAACTTTTTTTGAAAAAATCCCTAAGCCGCGCGGTCACAATTTCAGCAAAAATCTGACGTTCTGCACTTCACTCAAAAATGGTGCCAAGCTGTTGTAAAAGATCCCCTGAAAGGTTTTTCGGTGGAAACAGATGGGTTTTTTTCATCTGAAACAGAATTAGCCCTCGACGTCTGAACAACTTTTTTTGAAAAAATCCCTAAGCCGCGCGGTCACAATTTCAGCAAAAATCTGACGTTCTGCACTTCACTCAAAAATGGTGCCAAGCTGTTGCAAACGATCCCCTGAAAGGTTTTTCGGTGGAAACAGATGGGTTTTTTTCATCGGAAACAGAATTAGCCCTCGACGTCTGAACAACTTTTTTTGAAAAAACCCCTAAGCCGCGCGGTCACAATTTCAGCAAAAATCTGACGTTCTGCACTTCACTCAAAAATGGTGCCAAGCTGTTGCAAACGATCCCCTGAAAGGTTTTTCGGTGGAAACAGATGGGTTTTTTTCATCGGAAACAGAATTAGCCCTCGACGTCCGAACAACTTTTTTTGAAAAAATCCCCAAGCCGCGCGGTCACAATTTCAGCAAAAATATGACGTTCTGCAATTCACTCAAAAATGGTGCCAAGCTGTTGCAAAATATCCCCTGAAAGGTTTTTCGGTGGAAACAGATGGGTTTTTATCATCGGAAACAGAATTAGCCCTCGACGTCTGAACAACTTTTTTTGAAAAAATCCCTAAGCCGCGCGGTCACAATTTCAGCAAAAATATGACGTTCTGCAATTCACTCAAAAATGGTGCCAAGCTGTTGCAAAATATCCCCTGAAAGGTTTTTCGGTGGAAACAGATGGGTTTTTATCATCGGAAACAGAATTAGCCTTCGACGTCTGAACAACTTTTTTTGAAAAAATCCCTAAGCCGCGCGGTCACAATTTCAGCAAAAATCTGACGTTCTCCAATTCACTCAAAAATGGTGCCAAGCTGTTGCAAAATATCCCCTGAAAGGTTTTTCGGTGGAAACAGATGGGTTTTTATCATCGGAAACAGAATTAGCCCTCGACGTCTGAACAACTTTTTTTGAAAAAATCCCTAAGCCGCGCGGTCACAATTTGAGCAAAAATCTGACGTTCTGCAATTCACTCAAAAATGGTGCCAAGCTGTTGCAAAATATCCCCTGAAAGGTTTTTCGGTGGAAACAAATGGGTTTTTATCATCGGAAACAGAATTAGCCCTCGACGTCTGAACAACTTTTTTTGAAAAAATCCCTAAGCCGCGCGGTCACAATTTCAGCAAAAAGCTGACGTTCTGCAATTCACTCAAAAATGGTGCCAAGCTGTTGCAAAATATCCCCTGAAAGGTTTTTCGGTGGAAACAGATGGGTGTTTATCATCGGAAACAGAATTAGACCTCGACGTCTGAACAACTTTTTTTGAAAAAATCCCTAAGCCGCGCGGTCACAATTTCAGCAAAAATCTGACGTTCTGCAATTTACTCAAAAATGGTGCCAAGCTGTTGCAAAATATCCCCTGAAAGGTTTTTCGGTGGAAACAGATGGGTTTTTATCATCGGAAACAGAATTAGCCCTCGACGTCTGAACAACTTTTTTTGAAAAAATCCCTAAGCCGCGCGGTCACAATTTCAGCAAAAATCTGACGTTCTGCAATTCACTCAAAAATGGTGCCAAGCTGTTGCAAAATATCCCCTGAAAGGTTTTTCGGTGGAAACAGATGGGTTTTTATCATCGGAAACAGAATTAGCCCTCGACGTCTGAACAACTTTTTTTGAAAAAATCCCTAAGCCGCACGGTCACAATTTCAGCAAAAATCTGACGTTCTGCACTTCACTCAAAAATGGTGCCAAGCTGTTGCAAAATATCCCCTGAAAGGTTTTTCGGTGGAAACAGATGGTTTTTTATCATCGGAAACAGAATCAGCCTTCGACGTCTGAACAACTTTTTTTGAAAAAATCCCTAAGCCGCACGGTCACAATTTCAGCAAAAATCTGACGTTCTGCAATTCACTCAAAAATGGTGCCAAGCTGTTGCAAAATATCCCCTGAAAGGTTTTTCGGTGGAAACAGATGGGTTTTTATCATCGGAAACAGAATTAGCCCTCGACATCTGAACAACTTTTTTTGAAAAAATCCCTAAGCCGCGCGGTCACAATTTCAGCAAAAATCTGACGTTCTGCACTTCACTCAAAAATGGTGCCAAGCTGTTGCAAACGATCCCCTGAAAGGTTTTTCGGTGGAAACAGATGGGTTTTTTTCATCGGAAACAGAATTAGCCCTCGACGTCCGAACAACTTTTTTTGAAAAAATCCCTAAGCCGCGCGGTCACAATTTCAGCAAAAATATGACGTTCTGCAATTCACTCAAAAATGGTGCCAAGCTGTTGCAAAATATCCCCTGAAAGGTTTTTCGGTGGAAACAGATGGGTTTTTATCATCGGAAACAGAATTAGCCCTCGACGTCTGAACAACTTTTTTTGAAAAAATCCCTAAGCCGCGCGGTCACAATTTCAGCAAAAATATGACGTTCTGCAATTCACTCAAAAATGGTGCCAAGCTGTTGCAAAATATCCCCTGAAAGGTTTTTTGGTGGAAACAGATGGGTTTTTATCATCGGAAACAGAATTAGCCCTCGACGTCTGAACAACTTTTTTTGAAAACATCCCTAAGCCGCGCGGTCACAATTTCAGCAAAAATATGACGTTCTGCAATTCACTCAAAAATGGTGCCAAGCTGTTGCAAAATATCCCCTGAAAGGTTTTTCGGTGGAAACAGATGGGTTTTTATCATCGGAAACAGAATTAGCCCTCGACGTCTGAACAACTTTTTTTGAAAAAATCCCTAAGCCGCGCGGTCACAATTTCAGCAAAAATCTGACGTTCTGCAATTCACTCAAAAATGGTGCCAAGCTGTTGCAAAATATCCCCTGAAAGGTTTTTCGGTGGAAACAGATGGGTTTTTATCATCGGAAACAGAATTAGCCTTCGACGTCTGAACAACTTTTTTTGAAAAAATCCCTAAGCCGCGCGGTCACAATTTCAGCAAAAATCTGACGTTCTGCACTTCACTCAAAAATGGTGCCAAGCTGTTGTAAAAGATCCCCTGAAAGGTTTTTCGGTGGAAACAGATGGGTTTTTTTCATCTGAAACAGAATTAGCCCTCGACGTCTGAACAACTTTTTTTGAAAAAATCCCTAAGCCGCGCGGTCACAATTTCAGCAAAAATCTGACGTTCTGCACTTCACTCAAAAATGGTGCCAAGCTGTTGCAAACGATCCCCTGAAAGGTTTTTCGGTGGAAACAGATGGGTTTTTTTCATCGGAAAAAGAATTAGCCCTCGACGTCTGAACAACTTTTTTTGAAAAAACCCCTAAGCCGCGCGGTCACAATTTCAGCAAAAATCTGACGTTCTGCACTTCACTCAAAAATGGTGCCAAGCTGTTGCAAACGATCCCCTGAAAGGTTTTTCGGTGGAAACAGATGGGTTTTTTTCATCTGAAACAGAATTAGCCCTCGACGTCTGAACAACTTTTTTTGAAAAAATCCCTAAGCCGCGCGGTCACAATTTCAGCAAAAATCTGACGTTCTGCAATTCACTCAAAAATGGTACCAAGCTGTTGCAAAATATCCCCTGAAAGGTTTTTCGGTGGAAACAAATGGGTTTTTATCATCGGAAACAGAATTAGCCCTCGACGTCTGAACAACTTTTTTTGAAAAAATCCCCAAGCCGCGCGGTCACAATTTCAGCAAAAATATGACGTTCTGCAATTCACTCAAAAATGGTGCCAAGCTGTTGCAAAATATCCCCTGAAAGGTTTTTCGGTGGAAACAGATGGGTTTTTATCATCGGAAACAGAATTAGCCCTCGACGTCTGAACAACTTTTTTTGAAAAAATCCCTAAGCCGCGCGGTCACAATTTCAGCAAAAATATGACGTTCTGCAATTCACTCAAAAATGGTGCCAAGCTGTTGCAAAATATCCCCTGAAAGGTTTTTCGGTGGAAACAGATGGGTTTTTATCATCGGAAACAGAATTAGCCCTCGACGTCTGAACAACTTTTTTTGAAAAAATCCCTAAGCCGCGCGGTCACAATTTCAGCAAAAATCTGACGTTCTGCAATTCACTCAAAAATGGTGCCAAGCTGTTGCAAAATATCCCCTGAAAGGTTTTTCGGTGGAAACAGATGGGTTTTTATCATCGGAAACAGAATTAGCCCTCGACGTCTGAACAACTTTTTTTGAAAAAATCCCTAAGCCGCGCGGTCACAATTTGAGCAAAAATCTGACGTTCTGCAATTCACTCAAAAATGGTGCCAAGCTGTTGCAAAATATCCCCTGAAAGGTTTTTCGGTGGAAACAAATGGGTTTTTATCATCGGAAACAGAATTAGCCCTCGACGTCTGAACAACTTTTTTTGAAAAAATCCCTAAGCCGCGCGGTCACAATTTCAGCAAAAAGCTGACGTTCTGCAATTCACTCAAAAATGGTGCCAAGCTGTTGCAAAATATCCCCTGAAAGGTTTTTCGGTGGAAACAGATGGGTGTTTATCATCGGAAACAGAATTAGCCCTCGACGTCTGAACAACTTTTTTTGAAAAAATCCCTAAGCCGCGCGGTCACAATTTCAGCAAAAATCTGACGTTCTGCAATTTACTCAAAAATGGTGCCAAGCTGTTGCAAAATATCCCCTGAAAGGTTTTTCGGTGGAAACAGATGGGTTTTTATCATCGGAAACAGAATTAGCCCTCGACGTCTGAACAACTTTTTTTGAAAAAATCCCTAAGCCGCACGGTCACAATTTCAGCAAAAATCTGACGTTCTGCAATTCACTCAAAAATGGTGCCAAGCTGTTGCAAAATATCCCCTGAAAGGTTTTTCGGTGGAAACAGATGGGTTTTTATCATCGGAAACAGAATCAGCCTTCGACGTCTGAACAACTTTTTTTGAAAAAATCCCTAAGCCGCACGGTCACAATTTCAGCAAAAATCTGACGTTCTGCAATTCACTCAAAAATGGTGCCAAGCTGTTGCAAAATATCCCCTGAAAGGTTTTTCGGTGGAAACAGATGGGTTTTTATCATCGGAAACAGAATTAGCCCTCGACATCTGAACAACTTTTTTTGAAAAAATCCCTAAGCCGCGCGGTCACAATTTCAGCAAAAATCTGACGTTCTGCACTTCACTCAAAAATGGTGCCAAGCTGTTGCAAACGATCCCCTGAAAGGTTTTTCGGTGGAAACAGATGGGTTTTTTTCATCGGAAACAGAATTAGCCCTCGACGTCCGAACAACTTTTTTTGAAAAAATCCCTAAGCCGCGCGGTCACAATTTCAGCAAAAATATGACGTTCTGCAATTCACTCAAAAATGGTGCCAAGCTGTTGCAAAATATCCCCTGAAAGGTTTTTCGGTGGAAACAGATGGGTTTTTATCATCGGAAACAGAATTAGCCCTCGACGTCTGAACAACTTTTTTTGAAAAAATCCCTAAGCCGCGCGGTCACAATTTCAGCAAAAATATGACGTTCTGCAATTCACTCAAAAATGGTGCCAAGCTGTTGCAAAATATCCCCTGAAAGGTTTTTTGGTGGAAACAGATGGGTTTTTATCATCGGAAACAGAATTAGCCCTCGACGTCTGAACAACTTTTTTTGAAAACATCCCTAAGCCGCGCGGTCACAATTTCAGCAAAAATATGACGTTCTGCAATTCACTCAAAAATGGTGCCAAGCTGTTGCAAAATATCCCCTGAAAGGTTTTTCGGTGGAAACAGATGGGTTTTTATCATCGGAAACAGAATTAGCCCTCGACGTCTGAACAACTTTTTTTGAAAAAATCCCTAAGCCGCGCGGTCACAATTTCAGCAAAAATCTGACGTTCTGCAATTCACTCAAAAATGGTGCCAAGCTGTTGCAAAATATCCCCTGAAAGGTTTTTCGGTGGAAACAGATGGGTTTTTATCATCGGAAACAGAATTAGCCTTCGACGTCTGAACAACTTTTTTTGAAAAAATCCCTAAGCCGCGCGGTCACAATTTCAGCAAAAATCTGACGTTCTGCACTTCACTCAAAAATGGTGCCAAGCTGTTGTAAAAGATCCCCTGAAAGGTTTTTCGGTGGAAACAGATGGGTTTTTTTCATCTGAAACAGAATTAGCCCTCGACGTCTGAACAACTTTTTTTGAAAAAATCCCTAAGCCGCGCGGTCACAATTTCAGCAAAAATCTGACGTTCTGCACTTCACTCAAAAATGGTGCCAAGCTGTTGCAAACGATCCCCTGAAAGGTTTTTCGGTGGAAACAGATGGGTTTTTTTCATCGGAAAAAGAATTAGCCCTCGACGTCTGAACAACTTTTTTTGAAAAAACCCCTAAGCCGCGCGGTCACAATTTCAGCAAAAATCTGACGTTCTGCACTTCACTCAAAAATGGTGCCAAGCTGTTGCAAACGATCCCCTGAAAGGTTTTTCGGTGGAAACAGATGGGTTTTTTTCATCTGAAACAGAATTAGCCCTCGACGTCTGAACAACTTTTTTTGAAAAAATCCCTAAGCCGCGCGGTCACAATTTCAGCAAAAATCTGACGTTCTGCAATTCACTCAAAAATGGTACCAAGCTGTTGCAAAATATCCCCTGAAAGGTTTTTCGGTGGAAACAGATGGGTTTTTATCATCGGAAACAGAATTAGCCCTCGACGTCTGAACAACTTTTTTTGAAAAAATCCCTAAGCCGCGCGGTCACAATTTCAGCAAAAATCTGACGTTCTGCAATTTACTCAAAAATGGTGCCAAGCTGTTGCAAAATATCCCCTGAAAGGTTTTTAGGTGGAAACAGATGGGTTTTTATCATCGGAAACAGAATTAGCACTCGACGTCTGAACAACTTTTTTTGAAAAAATCCCTAAGCCGCGCGGTCACAATTTCAGCAAAAATCTGACGTTCTGCAATTCACTCAAAAATGGTGCCAAGCTGTTGCAAAATATCCCCTGAAAGGTTTTTCGGTGGAAACAGATGGGTGTTTATCATCGGAAACAGAATTAGCCCTCGACGTCTGAACAACTTTTTTTGAAAAAATCCCTAAGCCGCGCGGTCACAATTTGAGCAAAAATCTGACGTTCTGCAATTCACTCAAAAATGGTGCCAAGCTGTTGCAAAATATCCCCTGAAAGGTTTTTCGGTGGAAACAAATGGGTTTTTATCATCGGAAACAGAATTAGCCCTCGACGTCTGAACAACTTTTTTTGAAAAAATCCCTAAGCCGCGCGGTCACAATTTCAGCAAAAAGCTGACGTTCTGCAATTCACTCAAAAATGGTGCCAAGCTGTTGCAAAATATCCCCTGAAAGGTTTTTCGGTGGAAACAGATGGGTGTTTATCATCGGAAACAGAATTAGCCCTCGACGTCTGAACAACTTTTTTTGAAAAAATCCCTAAGCCGCGCGGTCACAATTTCAGCAAAAATCTGACGTTCTGCAATTTACTCAAAAATGGTGCCAAGCTGTTGCAAAATATCCCCTGAAAGGTTTTTCGGTGGAAACAGATGGGTTTTTATCATCGGAAACAGAATTAGCCCTCGACGTCTGAACAACTTTTTTTGAAAAAATCCCTAAGCCGCGCGGTCACAATTTCAGCAAAAATCTGACGTTCTGCAATTCACTCAAAAATGGTGCCAAGCTGTTGCAAAATATCCCCTGAAAGGTTTTTCGGTGGAAACAGATGGGTTTTTATCATCGGAAACAGAATCAGCCTTCGACGTCTGAACAACTTTTTTTGAAAAAATCCCTAAGCCGCACGGTCACAATTTCAGCAAAAATCTGACGTTCTGCAATTCACTCAAAAATGGTGCCAAGCTGTTGCAAAATATCCCCTGAAAGGTTTTTCGGTGGAAACAGATGGGTTTTTATCATCGGAAACAGAATTAGCCCTCGACATCTGAACAACTTTTTTTGAAAAAATCCCTAAGCCGCGCGGTCACAATTTCAGCAAAAATCTGACGTTCTGCACTTCACTCAAAAATGGTGCCAAGCTGTTGCAAACGATCCCCTGAAAGGTTTTTCGGTGGAAACAGATGGGTTTTTTTCATCGGAAACAGAATTAGCCCTCGACGTCCGAACAACTTTTTTTGAAAAAATCCCTAAGCCGCGCGGTCACAATTTCAGCAAAAATATGACGTTCTGCAATTCACTCAAAAATGGTGCCAAGCTGTTGCAAAATATCCCCTGAAAGGTTTTTCGGTGGAAACAGATGGGTTTTTATCATCGGAAACAGAATTAGCCCTCGACGTCTGAACAACTTTTTTTGAAAAAATCCCTAAGCCGCGCGGTCACAATTTCAGCAAAAATATGACGTTCTGCAATTCACTCAAAAATGGTGCCAAGCTGTTGCAAAATATCCCCTGAAAGGTTTTTTGGTGGAAACAGATGGGTTTTTATCATCGGAAACAGAATTAGCCCTCGACGTCTGAACAACTTTTTTTGAAAACATCCCTAAGCCGCGCGGTCACAATTTCAGCAAAAATATGACGTTCTGCAATTCACTCAAAAATGGTGCCAAGCTGTTGCAAAATATCCCCTGAAAGGTTTTTCGGTGGAAACAGATGGGTTTTTATCATCGGAAACAGAATTAGCCCTCGACGTCTGAACAACTTTTTTTGAAAAAATCCCTAAGCCGCGCGGTCACAATTTCAGCAAAAATCTGACGTTCTGCAATTCACTCAAAAATGGTGCCAAGCTGTTGCAAAATATCCCCTGAAAGGTTTTTCGGTGGAAACAGATGGGTTTTTATCATCGGAAACAGAATTAGCCTTCGACGTCTGAACAACTTTTTTTGAAAAAATCCCTAAGCCGCGCGGTCACAATTTCAGCAAAAATCTGACGTTCTGCACTTCACTCAAAAATGGTGCCAAGCTGTTGTAAAAGATCCCCTGAAAGGTTTTTCGGTGGAAACAGATGGGTTTTTTTCATCTGAAACAGAATTAGCCCTCGACGTCTGAACAACTTTTTTTGAAAAAATCCCTAAGCCGCGCGGTCACAATTTCAGCAAAAATCTGACGTTCTGCACTTCACTCAAAAATGGTGCCAAGCTGTTGCAAACGATCCCCTGAAAGGTTTTTCGGTGGAAACAGATGGGTTTTTTTCATCGGAAAAAGAATTAGCCCTCGACGTCTGAACAACTTTTTTTGAAAAAACCCCTAAGCCGCGCGGTCACAATTTCAGCAAAAATCTGACGTTCTGCACTTCACTCAAAAATGGTGCCAAGCTGTTGCAAACGATCCCCTGAAAGGTTTTTCGGTGGAAACAGATGGGTTTTTTTCATCTGAAACAGAATTAGCCCTCGACGTCTGAACAACTTTTTTTGAAAAAATCCCTAAGCCGCGCGGTCACAATTTCAGCAAAAATCTGACGTTCTGCAATTCACTCAAAAATGGTACCAAGCTGTTGCAAAATATCCCCTGAAAGGTTTTTCGGTGGAAACAGATGGGTTTTTATCATCGGAAACAGAATTAGCCCTCGACGTCTGAACAACTTTTTTTGAAAAAATCCCTAAGCCGCGCGGTCACAATTTCAGCAAAAATCTGACGTTCTGCA
The DNA here is from genome assembly GCF_964270895.1 of Podarcis filfolensis. NCBI lineage: Eukaryota > Metazoa > Chordata > Lepidosauria > Squamata > Lacertidae > Podarcis > Podarcis filfolensis. The sequence continues at coordinate 112,436,350 of NC_139605.1, read as the reverse complement.
ATTTACTCAAAAATGGTGCCAAGCTGTTGCAAAATATCCCCTGAAAGGTTTTTAGGTGGAAACAGATGGGTTTTTATCATCGGAAACAGAATTAGCACTCGACGTCTGAACAACTTTTTTTGAAAAAATCCCTAAGCCGCGCGGTCACAATTTCAGCAAAAATCTGACGTTCTGCAATTCACTCAAAAATGGTGCCAAGCTGTTGCAAAATATCCCCTGAAAGGTTTTTCGGTGGAAACAGATGGGTGTTTATCATCGGAAACAGAATTAGCCCTCGACGTCTGAACAACTTTTTTTGAAAAAATCCCTAAGCCGCGCGGTCACAATTTCAGCAAAAATCTGACGTTCTGCAATTCACTCAAAAATGGTGCCAAGCTGTTGCAAAATATCCCCTGAAAGGTTTTTCGGTGGAAACAGATGGGTTTTTATCATCGGAAACAGAATTAGCCCTCGACGTCTGAACAACTTTTTTTGAAAAAATCCCTAAGCCGCGCGGTCACAATTTCAGCAAAAATCTGACGTTCTGCAATTCACTCAAAAATGGTGCCAAGCTGTTGCAAAATATCCCCTGAAAGGTTTTTCGGTGGAAACAGATGGGTTTTTATCATCGGAAACAGAATTAGCCTTCGACGTCTGAACAACTTTTTTTGAAAAAATCCCTAAGGCGCACGGTCACAATTTCAGCAAAAATCTGACGTTCTGCAATTCACTCAAAAATGGTGCCAAGCTGTTGCAAAATATCCCCTGAAAGGTTTTTCGGTGGAAACAGATGGGTGTTTATCATCGGAAACAGAATTAGCCCTCGACGTCTGAACAACTTTTTTTGAAAAAATCCCTAAGCCGCGCGGTCACAATTTCAGCAAAAATCTGACGTTCTGCAATTTACTCAAAAATGGTGCCAAGCTGTTGCAAAATATCCCCTGAAAGGTTTTTCGGTGGAAACAGATGGGTTTTTATCATCGGAAACAGAATTAGCCTTCGACGTCTGAACAACTTTTTTTGAAAAAATCCCTAAGCCGCGCGGTCACAATTTCAGCAAAAATCTGACGTTCTGCACTTCAATCAAAAATGGTGCCAAGCTGTTGTAAAAGATCCCCTGAAAGGTTTTTCGGTGGAAACAGATGGGTTTTTTTCATCTGAAACAGAATTAGCCCTCAACGTCTGAACAACTTTTTTTGAAAAAATCCCTAAGGCGCACGGTCACAATTTCAGCAAAAATCTGACGTTCTGCAATTCACTCAAAAATGGTGCCAAGCTGTTGCAAAATATCCCCTGAAAGGTTTTTCGGTGGAAACAGATGGGTGTTTATCATCGGAAACAGAATTAGCCCTCGACGTCTGACCAACTTTTTTTGAAAAAATCCCTAAGCCGCGCGGTCACAATTTCAGCAAAAATCTGACGTTCTGCAATTTACTCAAAAATGGTGCCAAGCTGTTGCAAAATATCCCCTGAAAGGTTTTTCGGTGGAAACAGATGGGTTTTTATCATCGGAAACAGAATTAGCCTTCGACGTCTGAACAACTTTTTTTGAAAAAATCCCTAAGCCGCGCGGTCACAATTTCAGCAAAAATCTGACGTTCTGCACTTCAATCAAAAATGGTGCCAAGCTGTTGTAAAAGATCCCCTGAAAGGTTTTTCGGTAGAAACAGATGGGTTTTTTTCATCTGAAACAGAATTAGCCCTCGACGTCTGAACAACTTTTTTTGAAAAAATCCCTAAGCCGCGCGGTCACAATTTCAGCAAAAATCTGACGTTCTGCACTTCCCTCAAAAATGGTGCCAAGCTGTTGCAAACGATCCCCTGAAAGGTTTTTCGGTGGAAACAGATGGGTTTTTTTCATCTGAAACAGAATTAGCCCTCAACGTCTGAACAACTTTTTTTGAAAAAATCCCTAAGCCGAGCGGTCACAATTTCAGCAAAAATCTGACGTTCTGCAATTCACTCAAAAATGGTACCAAGCTGTTGCAAAATATCCCCTGAAAGGTTTTTCGGTGGAAACAGATGGGTTTTTATCATCGGAAACAGAATTAGCCCTCGACGTCTGAACAACTTTTTTTGAAAAAATCCCTAAGCCGCGCGGTCACAATTTCAGCAAAAATCTGACGTTCTGCAATTCACTCAAAAATGGTTCCAAGCTGTTGCAAAATATCCCCTGAAAGGTTTTTCGGTGGAAACAGATGGGTTTTTATCATCGGAAACAGAATTAGCCCTCGACGTCTGAACAATTTTTTTTGAAAAAATCCCTAAGCCGCGCGGTCACAATTTCAGCAAAAATCTGACGTTCTGCAATTCACTCAAAAATGGTGCCAAGCTGTTGCAAAATATTCCCTGAAAGGTTTTTCGGTGGAAACAGATGGGTTTTTATCATCGGAAACAGAATTAGCCCTCGACGTCTGAACAACTTTTTTTGAAAAAATCCCTAAGCCGCGCGGTCACAATTTCAGCAAAAATCTGACGTTCTGCAATTCACTCAAAAATGGTGCCAAGCTGTTGCAAAATATCCCCTGAAAGGTTTTTCGGTGGAAAAAGATGGGTTTTTATCATCGGAAACAGAATTAGCCTTCGACGTCTGAACAACTTTTTTTGAAAAAATCCCTAAGCCGCACGGTCACAATTTCAGCAAAAATCTGACGTTCTGCAATTCACTCAAAAATGGTGCCAAGCTGTTGCAAAATATCCCCTGAAAGGTTTTTCGGTGGAAACAGATGGCTTTTTATCATCGGAAACAGAATTAGCCCTCAACGTCTGAACAACTTTTTTTGAAAAAATCCCTAAGCCGCGCGGTCACAATTTCAGCAAAAATCTGACGTTCTGCAATTCACTCAAAAATGGTGCCAAGCTGTTGCAAAATATCCCCTGAAAGGTTTTTCGGTGGAAACAGATGGGGTTTTATCATCGGAAACAGAATTAGCCTTCGACGTCTGAACAACTTTTTTTGAAAAAATCCCTAAGCCGCGCGGTCACAATTTCAGCAAAAATATGACGTTCTGCACTTCAATCAAAAATGGTGCCAAGCTGTTGTAAAAGATCCCCTGAAAGGTTTTTCGGTGGAAACAGATGGGTTTTTTTCATCTGAAACAGAATTAGCCCTCGACGTCTGAACAACTTTTTTTGAAAAAATCCCTAAGCCGCGCGGTCACAATTTCAGCAAAAATCTGACGTTCTGCACTTCACTCAAAAATGGTGCCAAGCTGTTGCAAACGATCCCCTGAAAGGTTTTTCGGTGGAAACAGATGGGTTTTTTTCATCTGAAACAGAATTAGCCCTCGACGTCTGAACAACTTTTTTTGAAAAAATCCCTAAGCCGCGCGGTCACAATTTCAGCAAAAATCTGACGTTCTGCAATTCACTCAAAAATGGTACCAAGCTGTTGCAAAATATCCCCTGAAAGGTTTTTCGGTGGAAACAGATGGGTTTTTATCATCGGAAACAGAATTAGCCCTCGACGTCTGAACAACTTTTTTTGAAAAAATCCCTAAGCCGCGCGGTCACAATTTCACCAAAAATATGACGTTCTGCAATTCACTCAAAAATGGTGCCAAGCTGTTGCAAAATATCCCCTGAAAGGTTTTTCGGTGGAAACAGATGGGTGTTTATCATCGGAAACAGAATTAGCCCTCGACGTCTGAACAACTTTTTTTGAAAAAATCCCTAAGCCGCGCGGTCACAATTTCAGCAAAAATCTGACGTTCTGCAATTTACTCAAAAATGGTGCCAAGCTGTTGCAAAATATCCCCTGAAAGGTTTTTCGGTGGAAACAGATGGGTTTTTTATCATCGGAAACAGAATTAGCCCTCGACGTCTGAACAACTTTTTTTGAAAAAATCCCTAAGCCGCGCGGTCACAATTTCAGCAAAAATCTGACGTTCTGCACGTCACTCAAAAATGGTGCCAAGCTGTTGCAAACGATCCCCTGAAAGGTTTTTCGGTGGAAACAGATGGGTTTTTTTCATCGGAAACAGAATTAGCCCTCGACGTCCGAACAACTTTTTTTGAAAAAATCCCTAAGCCGCGCGGTCACAATTTCAGCAAAAATATGACGTTCTGCAATTCACTCAAAAATGGTGCCAAGCTGTTGCAAAATATCCCCTGAAAGGTTTTTCGGTGGAAACAGATGGGTTTTTTTCATCTGAAACAGAATTAGCCCTCGACGTCTGAACAACTTTTTTTGAAAAAATCCCTAAGCCGCGCGGTCACAATTTCAGCAAAAATCTGACGTTCTGCACTTCACTCAAAAATGGTGCCAAGCTGTTGCAAACGATCCCCTGAAAGGTTTTTCGGTGGAAACAGATGGGTTTTTTTCATCTGAAACAGAATTAGCCCTCAACGTCTGAACAACTTTTTTTGAAAAAATCCCTAAGCCGAGCGGTCACAATTTCAGCAAAAATCTGACGTTCTGCAATTCACTCAAAAATGGTACCAAGCTGTTGCAAAATATCCCCTGAAAGGTTTTTCGGTGGAAACAGATGGGTTTTTATCATCGGAAACAGAATTAGCCCTCGACGTCTGAACAACTTTTTTTGAAAAAATCCCTAAGCCGCGCGGTCACAATTTCAGCAAAAATCTGACGTTCTGCAATTCACTCAAAAATGGTGCCAAGCTGTTGCAAAATATCCCCTGAAAGGTTTTTCGGTGGAAACAGATGGGTTTTTATCATCGGAAACAGAATTAGCCCTCGACGTCTGAACAACTTTTTTTGAAAAAATCCCTAAGCCGCGCGGTCACAATTTCAGCAAAAATCTGACGTTCTGCAATTCACTCAAAAATGGTGCCAAGCTGTTGCAAAATATCCCCTGAAAGGTTTTTCGGTGGAAAAAGATGGGTTTTTATCATCGGAAACAGAATTAGCCTTCGACGTCTGAACAACTTTTTTTGAAAAAATCCCTAAGCCGCACGGTCACAATTTCAGCAAAAATCTGACGTTCTGCAATTCACTCAAAAATGGTGCCAAGCTGTTGCAAAATATCCCCTGAAAGGTTTTTCGGTGGAAACAGATGGGTTTTTATCATCGGAAACAGAATTAGCCCTCAACGTCTGAACAACTTTTTTTGAAAAAATCCCTAAGCCGCGCGGTCACAATTTCAGCAAAAATCTGACGTTCTGCAATTCACTCAAAAATGGTGCCAAGCTGTTGCAAAATATCCCCTGAAAGGTTTTTCGGTGGAAACAGATGGGGTTTTATCATCGGAAACAGAATTAGCCTTCGACGTCTGAACAACTTTTTTTGAAAAAATCCCTAAGCCGCGCGGTCACAATTTCAGCAAAAATCTGACGTTCTGCACTTCAATCAAAAATGGTGCCAAGCTGTTGTAAAAGATCCCCTGAAAGGTTTTTCGGTGGAAACAGATGGGTTTTTTTCATCTGAAACAGAATTAGCCCTCGACGTCTGAACAACTTTTTTTGAAAAAATCCCTAAGCCGCGCGGTCACAATTTCAGCAAAAATCTGACGTTCTGCACTTCACTCAAAAATGGTGCCAAGCTGTTGCAAACGATCCCCTGAAAGGTTTTTCGGTGGAAACAGATGGGTTTTTTTCATCTGAAACAGAATTAGCCCTCGACGTCTGAACAACTTTTTTTGAAAAAATCCCTAAGCCGCGCGGTCACAATTTCAGCAAAAATCTGACGTTCTGCAATTCACTCAAAAATGGTACCAAGCTGTTGCAAAATATCCCCTGAAAGGTTTTTCGGTGGAAACAGATGGGTTTTTATCATCGGAAACAGAATTAGCCCTCGACGTCTGAACAACTTTTTTTGAAAAAATCCCTAAGCCGCGCGGTCACAATTTCAGCAAAAATCTGACGTTCTGCAATTCACTCAAAAATGGTGCCAAGCTGTTGCAAAATATCCCCTGAAAGGTTTTTCGGTGGAAACAGATGGGTGTTTATCATCGGAAACAGAATTAGCCCTCGACGTCTGAACAACTTTTTTTGAAAAAATCCCTAAGCCGCGCGGTCACAATTTCAGCAAAAATCTGACGTTCTGCAATTTACTCAAAAATGGTGCCAAGCTGTTGCAAAATATCCCCTGAAAGGTTTTTCGGTGGAAACAGATGGGTTTTTTATCATCGGAAACAGAATTAGCCCTCGACGTCTGAACAACTTTTTTTGAAAAAATCCCTAAGCCGCGCGGTCACAATTTCAGCAAAAATCTGACGTTCTGCACTTCACTCAAAAATGGTGCCAAGCTGTTGCAAACGATCCCCTGAAAGGTTTTTCGGTGGAAACAGATTGGTTTTTTTCATCGGAAACAGAATTAGCCCTCGACGTCCGAACAACTTTTTTTGAAAAAATCCCTAAGCCGCGCGGTCACAATTTCAGCAAAAATATGACGTTCTGCAATTCACTCAAAAATGGTGCCAAGCTGTTGCAAAATATCCCCTGAAAGGTTTTTCGGTGGAAACAGATGGGTTTTTTTCATCTGAAACAGAATTAGCCCTCGACGTCTGAACAACTTTTTTTGAAAAAATCCCTAAGCCGCGCGGTCACAATTTCAGCAAAAATCTGACGTTCTGCACTTCACTCAAAAATGGTGCCAAGCTGTTGCAAACGATCCCCTGAAAGGTTTTTCGGTGGAAACAGATGGGTTTTTTTCATCTGAAACAGAATTAGCCCTCAACGTCTGAACAACTTTTTTTGAAAAAATCCCTAAGCCGAGCGGTCACAATTTCAGCAAAAATCTGACGTTCTGCAATTCACTCAAAAATGGTACCAAGCTGTTGCAAAATATCCCCTGAAAGGTTTTTCGGTGGAAACAGATGGGTTTTTATCATCGGAAACAGAATTAGCCCTCGACGTCTGAACAACTTTTTTTGAAAAAATCCCTAAGCCGCGCGGTCACAATTTCAGCAAAAATCTGACGTTCTGCAATTCACTCAAAAATGGTGCCAAGCTGTTGCAAAATATCCCCTGAAAGGTTTTTCGGTGGAAACAGATGGCTTTTTATCATCGGAAACAGAATTAGCCCTCGACGTCTGAACAACTTTTTTTGAAAAAATCCCTAAGCCGCGCGGTCACAATTTCAGCAAAAATATGACGTTCTGCAATTCACTCAAAAATGGTGCCAAGCTGTTGCAAAATATTCCCTGAAAGGTTTTTCGGTGGAAACAGATGGGTTTTTATCATCGGAAACAGAATTAGCCCTCGACGTCTGAACAACTTTTTTTGAAAAAATCCCTAAGCCGCGCGGTCACAATTTCAGCAAAAATCTGACGTTCTGCAATTCACTCAAAAATGGTGCCAAGCTGTTGCAAAATATCCCCTGAAAGGTTTTTCGGTGGAAAAAGATGGGTTTTTATCATCGGAAACAGAATTAGCCTTCGACGTCTGAACAACTTTTTTTGAAAAAATCCCTAAGCCGCACGGTCACAATTTCAGCAAAAATCTGACGTTCTGCAATTCACTCAAAAATGGTGCCAAGCTGTTGCAAAATATCCCCTGAAAGGTTTTTCGGTGGAAACAGATGGGTTTTTATCATCGGAAACAGAATTAGCCCTCAACGTCTGAACAACTTTTTTTGAAAAAATCCCTAAGCCGCGCGGTCACAATTTCAGCAAAAATCTGACGTTCTGCAATTCACTCAAAAATGGTGCCAAGCTGTTGCAAAATATCCCCTGAAAGGTTTTTCGGTGGAAACAGATGGGGTTTTATCATCGGAAACAGAATTAGCCCTCGACGTCTGAACAACTTTTTTTGAAAAAATCCCTAAGCCGCGCGGTCACAATTTCAGCAAAAATCTGACGTTCTGCAATTCACTCAAAAATGGTGCCAAGCTGTTGCAAAATATCCCCTGAAAGGTTTTTCGGTGGAAACAGATGGGTTTTTATCATCGGAAACAGAATTAGCCCTCGACGTCTGAACAACTTTTTTTGAAAAAATCCCTAAGCCGCGCGGTCACAATTTCAGCAAAAATATGACGTTCTGCAATTCACTCAAAAATGGTGCCAAGCTGTTGCAAAATATTCCCTGAAAGGTTTTTCGGTGGAAACAGATGGGTTTTTATCATCGGAAACAGAATTAGCCCTCGACGTCTGAACAACTTTTTTTGAAAAAATCCCTAAGCCGCGCGGTCACAATTTCAGCAAAAATCTGACGTTCTGCAATTCACTCAAAAATGGTGCCAAGCTGTTGCAAAATATCCCCTGAAAGGTTTTTCGGTGGAAAAAGATGGGTTTTTATCATCGGAAACAGAATTAGCCTTCGACGTCTGAACAACTTTTTTTGAAAAAATCCCTAAGCCGCACGGTCACAATTTCAGCAAAAATCTGACGTTCTGCAATTCACTCAAAAATGGTGCCAAGCTGTTGCAAAATATCCCCTGAAAGGTTTTTCGGTGGAAACAGATGGGTTTTTATCATCGGAAACAGAATTAGCCCTCAACGTCTGAACAACTTTTTTTGAAAAAATCCCTAAGCCGCGCGGTCACAATTTCAGCAAAAATCTGACGTTCTGCAATTCACTCAAAAATGGTGCCAAGCTGTTGCAAAATATCCCCTGAAAGGTTTTTCGGTGGAAACAGATGGGGTTTTATCATCGGAAACAGAATTAGCCTTCGACGTCTGAACAACTTTTTTTGAAAAAATCCCTAAGCCGCGCGGTCACAATTTCAGCAAAAATCTGACGTTCTGCACTTCAATCAAAAATGGTGCCAAGCTGTTGTAAAAGATCCCCTGAAAGGTTTTTCGGTGGAAACAGATGGGTTTTTTTCATCTGAAACAGAATTAGCCCTCGACGTCTGAACAACTTTTTTTGAAAAAATCCCTAAGCCGCGCGGTCACAATTTCAGCAAAAATCTGACGTTCTGCACTTCACTCAAAAATGGTGCCAAGCTGTTGCAAACGATCCCCTGAAAGGTTTTTCGGTGGAAACAGATGGGTTTTTTTCATCTGAAACAGAATTAGCCCTCGACGTCTGAACAACTTTTTTTGAAAAAATCCCTAAGCCGCGCGGTCACAATTTCAGCAAAAATCTGACGTTCTGCAATTCACTCAAAAATGGTACCAAGCTGTTGCAAAATATCCCCTGAAAGGTTTTTCGGTGGAAACAGATGGGTTTTTATCATCGGAAACAGAATTAGCCCTCGACGTCTGAACAACTTTTTTTGAAAAAATCCCTAAGCCGCGAGGTCACAATTTCAGCAAAAATCTGACGTTCTGCAATTCACTCAAAAATGGTGCCAAGCTGTTGCAAAATATCCCCTGAAAGGTTTTTCGGTGGAAACAGATGGGTGTTTATCATCGGAAACAGAATTAGCCCTCGACGTCTGAACAACTTTTTTTGAAAAAATCCCTAAGCCGCGCGGTCACAATTTCAGCAAAAATCTGACGTTCTGCAATTTACTCAAAAATGGTGCCAAGCTGTTGCAAAATATCCCCTGAAAGGTTTTTCGGTGGAAACAGATGGGTTTTTTATCATCGGAAACAGAATTAGCCCTCGACGTCTGAACAACTTTTTTTGAAAAAATCCCTAAGCCGCGCGGTCACAATTTCAGCAAAAATCTGACGTTCTGCACTTCACTCAAAAATGGTGCCAAGGTGTTGCAAACGATCCCCTGAAAGGTTTTTCGGTGGAAACAGATGGGTTTTTTTCATCGGAAACAGAATTAGCCCTCGACGTCCGAACAACTTTTTTTGAAAAAATCCCTAAGCCGCGCGGTCACAATTTCAGCAAAAATATGACGTTCTGCAATTCACTCAAAAATGGTGCCAAGCTGTTGCAAAATATCCCCTGAAAGGTTTTTCGGTGGAAACAGATGGGTTTTTATCATCGGAAACAGAATTAGCCCTCGACGTCTGAACAACTTTTTTTGAAAAAATCCCTAAGCCGCGCGGTCACAATTTCAGCAAAAATATGACGTTCTGCAATTCACTCAAAAATGGTGCCAAGCTGTTGCAAAATATCCCCTGAAAGGTTTTTCGGTGGAAACAGATGGGTTTTTATCATCGGAAACAGAATTAGCCCTCGACGTCTGAACAACTTTTTTTGAAAAAATCCCTAAGCCGCGCGGTCACAATTTCAGCAAAAATCTGACGTTCTGCACTTCACTCAAAAATGGTGCCAAGCTGTTGTAAAAGATCCCCTGAAAGGTTTTTCGGTGGAAACAGATGGGTTTTTTTCATCTGAAACAGAATTAGCCCTCGACGTCTGAACAACTTTTTTTGAAAAAATCCCTAAGCCGCGCGGTCACAATTTCAGCAAAAATCTGACGTTCTGCACTTCACTCAAAAATGGTGCCAAGCTGTTGCAAACGATCCCCTGAAAGGTTTTTCGGTGGAAACAGATGGGTTTTTTTCATCGGAAACAGAATTAGCCCTCGACGTCTGAACAACTTTTTTTGAAAAAACCCCTAAGCCGCGCGGTCACAATTTCAGCAAAAATCTGACGTTCTGCACTTCACTCAAAAATGGTGCCAAGCTGTTGCAAACGATCCCCTGAAAGGTTTTTCGGTGGAAACAGATGGGTTTTTTTCATCGGAAACAGAATTAGCCCTCGACGTCCGAACAACTTTTTTTGAAAAAATCCCCAAGCCGCGCGGTCACAATTTCAGCAAAAATATGACGTTCTGCAATTCACTCAAAAATGGTGCCAAGCTGTTGCAAAATATCCCCTGAAAGGTTTTTCGGTGGAAACAGATGGGTTTTTATCATCGGAAACAGAATTAGCCCTCGACGTCTGAACAACTTTTTTTGAAAAAATCCCTAAGCCGCGCGGTCACAATTTCAGCAAAAATATGACGTTCTGCAATTCACTCAAAAATGGTGCCAAGCTGTTGCAAAATATCCCCTGAAAGGTTTTTCGGTGGAAACAGATGGGTTTTTATCATCGGAAACAGAATTAGCCCTCGACGTCTGAACAACTTTTTTTGAAAAAATCCCTAAGCCGCGCGGTCACAATTTCAGCAAAAATCTGACGTTCTCCAATTCACTCAAAAATGGTGCCAAGCTGTTGCAAAATATCCCCTGAAAGGTTTTTCGGTGGAAACAGATGGGTTTTTATCATCGGAAACAGAATTAGCCCTCGACGTCTGAACAACTTTTTTTGAAAAAATCCCTAAGCCGCGCGGTCACAATTTGAGCAAAAATCTGACGTTCTGCAATTCACTCAAAAATGGTGCCAAGCTGTTGCAAAATATCCCCTGAAAGGTTTTTCGGTGGAAACAAATGGGTTTTTATCATCGGAAACAGAATTAGCCCTCGACGTCTGAACAACTTTTTTTGAAAAAATCCCTAAGCCGCGCGGTCACAATTTCAGCAAAAAGCTGACGTTCTGCAATTCACTCAAAAATGGTGCCAAGCTGTTGCAAAATATCCCCTGAAAGGTTTTTCGGTGGAAACAGATGGGTGTTTATCATCGGAAACAGAATTAGCCCTCGACGTCTGAACAACTTTTTTTGAAAAAATCCCTAAGCCGCGCGGTCACAATTTCAGCAAAAATCTGAGGTTCTGCAATTTACTCAAAAATGGTGCCAAGCTGTTGCAAAATATCCCCTGAAAGGTTTTTCGGTGGAAACAGATGGGTTTTTATCATCGGAAACAGAATTAGCCCTCGACGTCTGAACAACTTTTTTTGAAAAAATCCCTAAGCCGCGCGGTCACAATTTCAGCAAAAATCTGACGTTCTGCAATTCACTCAAAAATGGTGCCAAGCTGCTGCAAAATATCCCCTGAAAGGTTTTTCGGTGGAAACAGATGGGTTTTTATCATCGGAAACAGAATTAGCCCTCGACGTCTGAACAACTTTTTTTGAAAAAATCCCTAAGCCGCACGGTCACAATTTCACCAAAAATCTGACGTTCTGCAATTCACTCAAAAATGGTGCCAAGCTGTTGCAAAATATCCCCTGAAAGGTTTTTCGGTGGAAACAGATGGTTTTTTATCATCGGAAACAGAATCAGCCTTCGACGTCTGAACAACTTTTTTTGAAAAAATCCCTAAGCCGCACGGTCACAATTTCAGCAAAAATCTGACGTTCTGCAATTCACTCAAAAATGGTGCCAAGCTGTTGCAAAATATCCCCTGAAAGGTTTTTCGGTGGAAACAGATGGGTTTTTATCATCGGAAACAGAATTAGCCCTCGACATCTGAACAACTTTTTTTGAAAAAATCCCTAAGCCGCGCGGTCACAATTTCAGCAAAAATCTGACGTTCTGCACTTCACTCAAAAATGGTGCCAAGCTGTTGCAAACGATCCCCTGAAAGGTTTTTCGGTGGAAACAGATGGGTTTTTTTCATCGGAAACAGAATTAGCCCTCGACGTCCGAACAACTTTTTTTGAAAAAATCCCTAAGCCGCGCGGTCACAATTTCAGCAAAAATATGACGTTCTGCAATTCACTCAAAAATGGTGCCAAGCTGTTGCAAAATATCCCCTGAAAGGTTTTTCGGTGGAAACAGATGGGTTTTTATCATCGGAAACAGAATTAGCCCTCGACGTCTGAACAACTTTTTTTGAAAAAATCCCTAAGCCGCGCGGTCACAATTTCAGCAAAAATATGACGTTCTGCAATTCACTCAAAAATGGTGCCAAGCTGTTGCAAAATATCCCCTGAAAGGTTTTTCGGTGGAAACAGATGGGTTTTTATCATCGGAAACAGAATTAGCCCTCGACGTCTGAACAACTTTTTTTGAAAAAATCCCTAAGCCGCGCGGTCACAATTTCAGCAAAAATCTGACGTTCTGCAATTCACTCAAAAATGGTGCCAAGCTGTTGCAAAATATCCCCTGAAAGGTTTTTCGGTGGAAACAGATGGGTTTTTATCATCGGAAACAGAATTAGCCCTCGACGTCTGAACAACTTTTTTTGAAAAAATCCCTAAGCCGCGCGGTCACAATTTCAGCAAAAATCTGACGTTCTGCAATTCACTCAAAAATGGTGCCAAGCTGTTGCAAAATATCCCCTGAAAGGTTTTTCGGTGGAAACAGATGGGTTTTTATCATCGGAAACAGAATTAGCCTTCGACGTCTGAACAACTTTTTTTGAAAAAATCCCTAAGCCGCGCGGTCACAATTTCAGCAAAAATCTGACGTTCTGCACTTCACTCAAAAATGGTGCCAAGCTGTTGTAAAAGATCCCCTGAAAGGTTTTTCGGTGGAAACAGATGGGTTTTTTTCATCTGAAACAGAATTAGCCCTCGACGTCTGAACAACTTTTTTTGAAAAAATCCCTAAGCCGCGCGGTCACAATTTCAGCAAAAATCTGACGTTCTGCACTTCACTCAAAAATGGTGCCAAGCTGTTGCAAACGATCCCCTGAAAGGTTTTTCGGTGGAAACAGATGGGTTTTTTTCATCGGAAACAGAATTAGCCCTCGACGTCTGAACAACTTTTTTTGAAAAAACCCCTAAGCCGCGCGGTCACAATTTCAGCAAAAATCTGACGTTCTGCACTTCACTCAAAAATGGTGCCAAGCTGTTGCAAACGATCCCCTGAAAGGTTTTTCGGTGGAAACAGATGGGTTTTTTTCATCTGAAACAGAATTAGCCCTCGACGTCTGAACAACTTTTTTTGAAAAAATCCCTAAGCCGCGCGGTCACAATTTCAGCAAAAATCTGACGTTCTGCAATTCACTCAAAAATGGTACCAAGCTGTTGCAAAATATCCCCTGAAAGGTTTTTCGGTGGAAACAGATGGGTTTTTATCATCGGAAACAGAATTAGCCCTCGACGTCTGAACAACTTTTTTTGAAAAAATCCCTAAGCCGCGCGGTCACAATTTCAGCAAAAATCTGACGTTCTGCAATTTACTCAAAAATGGTGCCAAGCTGTTGCAAAATATCCCCTGAAAGGTTTTTAGGTGGAAACAGATGGGTTTTTATCATCGGAAACAGAATTAGCACTCGACGTCTGAACAACTTTTTTTGAAAAAATCCCTAAGCCGCGCGGTCACAATTTCAGCAAAAATCTGACGTTCTGCAATTCACTCAAAAATGGTGCCAAGCTGTTGCAAAATATCCCCTGAAAGGTTTTTCGGTGGAAACAGATGGGTTTTTATCATCGGAAACAGAATTAGCCCTCGACGTCTGAACAACTTTTTTTGAAAAAATCCCTAAGCCGCGCGGTCACAATTTCAGCAAAAATCTGACGTTCTCCAATTCACTCAAAAATGGTGCCAAGCTGTTGCAAAATATCCCCTGAAAGGTTTTTCGGTGGAAACAGATGGGTTTTTATCATCGGAAACAGAATTAGCCCTCGACGTCTGAACAACTTTTTTTGAAAAAATCCCTAAGCCGCGCGGTCACAATTTCAGCAAAAATATGACGTTCTGCAATTCACTCAAAAATGGTGCCAAGCTGTTGCAAAATATCCCCTGAAAGGTTTTTCGGTGGAAACAAATGGGTTTTTATCATCGGAAACAGAATTAGCCCTCGACGTCTGAACAACTTTTTTTGAAAAAATCCCTAAGCCGCGCGGTCACAATTTCAGCAAAAATCTGACGTTCTGCAATTCACTCAAAAATGGTGCCAAGCTGTTGCAAAATATCCCCTGAAAGGTTTTTCGGTGGAAACAGATGGGTGTTTATCATCGGAAACAGAATTAGCCCTCGACGTCTGAACAACTTTTTTTGAAAAAATCCCTAAGCCGCCCGGTCACAATTTCAGCAAAAATCTGACGTTCTGCACTTCACTCAAAAATGGTGCCAAGCTGTTGCAAACGATCCCCTGAAAAGTTTTTCGGTGGAAACAGATGGGTTTTTTTCATCGGAAACAGAATTAGCCCTCGACGTCCGAACAACTTTTTTTGAAAAAATCCCTAAGCCGCGCGGTCACAATTTCAGCAAAAATATGACGTTCTGCAATTCACTCAAAAATGGTGCCAAGCTGTTGCAAAATATCCCCTGAAAGGTTTTTCGGTGGAAACAGATGGGTTTTTATCATCGGAAACAGAATTAGCCCTCGACGTCTGAACAACTTTTTTTGAAAAAATCCCTAAGCCGCGCGGTCACAATTTCAGCAAAAATATGACGTTCTGCAATTCACTCAAAAATGGTGCCAAGCTGTTGCAAAATATCCCCTGAAAGGTTTTTCGGTGGAAACAGATGGGTTTTTATCATCGGAAACAGAATTAGCCCTCGACGTCTGAACAACTTTTTTTGAAAAAATCCCTAAGCCGCGCGGTCACAATTTCAGCAAAAATCTGACGTTCTCCAATTCACTCAAAAATGGTGCCAAGCTGTTGCAAAATATCCCCTGAAAGGTTTTTCGGTGGAAACAGATGGGTTTTTATCATCGGAAACAGAATTAGCCCTCGACGTCTGAACAACTTTTTTTGAAAAAATCCCTAAGCCGCGCGGTCACAATTTCAGCAAAAATATGACGTTCTGCAATTCACTCAAAAATGGTGCCAAGCTGTTGCAAAATATCCCCTGAAAGGTTTTTCGGTGGAAACAAATGGGTTTTTATCATCGGAAACAGAATTAGCCCTCGACGTCTGAACAACTTTTTTTGAAAAAATCCCTAAGCCGCGCGGTCACAATTTCAGCAAAAATCTGACGTTCTGCAATTCACTCAAAAATGGTGCCAAGCTGTTGCAAAATATCCCCTGAAAGGTTTTTCGGTGGAAACAGATGGGTGTTTATCATCGGAAACAGAATTAGCCCTCGACGTCTGAACAACTTTTTTTGAAAAAATCCCTAAGCCGCGCGGTCACAATTTCAGCAAAAATCTGACGTTCTGCAATTTACTCAAAAATGGTGCCAAGCTGTTGCAAAATATCCCCTGAAAGGTTTTTCGGTGGAAACAGATGGGTTTTTATCATCGGAAACAGAATTAGCCCTCGACGTCTGAACAACTTTTTTTGAAAAAATCCCTAAGCCGCGCGGTCACAATTTCAGCAAAAATATGACGTTCTGCAATTCACTCAAAAATGGTGCCAAGCTGTTGCAAAATATCCCCTGAAAGGTTTTTCGGTGGAAACAGATGGGTTTTTATCATCGGAAACAGAATTAGCCTTCGACGTCTGAACAACTTTTTTTGAAAAAATCCCTAAGCCGCGCGGTCACAATTTCAGCAAAAATCTGACGTTCTGCACTTCACTCAAAAATGGTGCCAAGCTGTTGCAAAATATCCCCTGAAAGGTTTTGCGGTGGAAACAGATGGGTGTTTATCATCGGAAACAGAATTAGCCCTCGACGTCTGAACAACTTTTTTTGAAAAAATCCCTAAGCCGCGCGGTCACAATTTCAGCAAAAATCTGACGTTCTGCACTTCACTCAAAAATGGTGCCAAGCTGTTGCAAACGATCCCCTGAAAGGTTTTTCGGTGGAAACAGATGGGTTTTTTTCATCGGAAACAGAATTAGCCCTCGACGTCTGAACAACTTTTTTTGAAAAAATCCCTAAGCCGCGCGGTCACAATTTCAGCAAAAATATGACGTTCTGCAATTCACTCAAAAATGGTGCCAAGCTGTTGCAAAATATCCCCTGAAAGGTTTTTCGGTGGAAACAGATGGGTTTTTATCATCGGAAACAGAATTAGCCTTCGACGTCTGAACAACTTTTTTTGAAAAAATCCCTAAGCCGCGCGGTCACAATTTCAGCAAAAATCTGACGTTCTGCACTTCACTCAAAAATGGTGCCAAGCTGTTGCAAAATATCCCCTGAAAGGTTTTTCGGTGGAAACAGATGGGTGTTTATCATCGGAAACAGAATTAGCCCTCGACGTCTGAACAACTTTTTTTGAAAAAATCCCTAAGCCGCGCGGTCACAATTTCAGCAAAAATCTGACGTTCTGCAATTTACTCAAAAATGGTGCCAAGCTGTTGCAAAATATCCCCTGAAAGGTTTTTCGGTGGAAACAGATGGGTTTTTATCATCGGAAACAGAATTAGCCCTCGACGTCTGAACAACTTTTTTTGAAAAAATCCCTAAGCCGCGCGGTCACAATTTCAGCAAAAATCTGACGTTCTGCAATTCACTCAAAAATGGTGCCAAGCTGTTGCAAAATATCCCCTGAAAGGTTTTTCGGTGGAAACAGATGGGTTTTTATCATCGGAAACAGAATTAGCCCTCGACGTCTGAACAACTTTTTTTGAAAAAATCCCTAAGCCGCACGGTCACAATTTCACCAAAAATCTGACGTTCTGCAATTCACTCAAAAATGGTGCCAAGCTGTTGCAAAATATCCCCTGAAAGGTTTTTCGGTGGAAACAGATGGTTTTTTATCATCGGAAACAGAATTAGCCTTCGACGTCTGAACAACTTTTTTTGAAAAAATCCCTAAGCCGCACGGTCACAATTTCAGCAAAAATCTGACGTTCTGCAATTCACTCAAAAATGGTGCCAAGCTGTTGCAAAATATCCCCTGAAAGGTTTTTCGGTGGAAACAGATGGGTTTTTATCATCGGAAACAGAATTAGCCCTCGACATCTGAACAACTTTTTTTGAAAAAATCCCTAAGCCGCGCGGTGACAATTTCAGCAAAAATCTGACGTTCTGCAATTCACTCAAAAATGGTTCCAAGCTGTTGCAAAATATCCCCTGAAAGGTTTTTCGGTGGAAACAGATGGGTGTTTATCATCGGAAACAGAATTAGCCCTCGACGTCTGAACAACTTTTTTTGAAAAAATCCCTAAGCCGCGCGGTCACAATTTCAGCAAAAATATGACGTTCTGCAATTCACTCAAAAATGGTGCCAAGCTGTTGCAAAATATCCCCTGAAAGGTTTTTCGGTGGAAACAGATGGGTTTTTATCATCGGAAACAGAATTAGCCTTCGACGTCTGAACAACTTTTTTTGAAAAAATCCCTAAGCCGCGCGGTCACAATTTCAGCAAAAATCTGACGTTCTGCACTTCACTCAAAAATGGTGCCAAGCTGTTGCAAAATATCCCCTGAAAGGTTTTGCGGTGGAAACAGATGGGTGTTTATCATCGGAAACAGAATTAGCCCTCGACGTCTGAACAACTTTTTTTGAAAAAATCCCTAAGCCGCGCGGTCACAATTTCAGCAAAAATCTGACGTTCTGCATTTCACTCAAAAATGGTGCCAAGCTGTTGCAAACGATCCCCTGAAAAGTTTTTCGGTGGAAACAGTTGGGTTTTTTTCATCGGAAACAGAATTAGCCCTCGACGTCCGAACAACTTTTTTTGAAAAAATCCCTAAGCCGCGCGGTCACAATTTCAGCAAAAATATGACGTTCTGCAATTCACTCAAAAATGGTGCCAAGCTGTTGCAAAATATCCCCTGAAAGGTTTTTCGGTGGAAACAGATGGGTTTTTATCATCGGAAACAGAATTAGCCCTCGACGTCTGAACAACTTTTTTTGAAAAAATCCCTAACCCGCGCGGTCACAATTTCAGCAAAAATCTGACGTTCTCCAATTCACTCAAAAATGGTGCCAAGCTGTTGCAAAATATCCCCTGAAAGGTTTTTCGGTGGAAACAGATGGGTTTTTATCATCGGAAACAGAATTAGCCCTCGACGTCTGAACAACTTTTTTTGAAAAAATCCCTAAGCCGCGCGGTCACAATTTCAGCAAAAATATGACGTTCTGCAATTCACTCAAAAATGGTGCCAAGCTGTTGCAAAATATCCCCTGAAAGGTTTTTCGGTGGAAACAAATGGGTTTTTATCATCGGAAACAGAATTAGCCCTCGACGTCTGAACAACTTTTTTTGAAAAAATCCCTAAGCCGCGCGGTCACAATTTCAGCAAAAATCTGACGTTCTGCAATTCACTCAAAAATGGTGCCAAGCTGTTGCAAAATATCCCCTGAAAGGTTTTTCGGTGGAAACAGATGGGTGTTTATCATCGGAAACAGAATTAGCCCTCGACGTCTGAACAACTTTTTTTGAAAAAATCCCTAAGCCGCGCGGTCACAATTTCAGCAAAAATCTGACGTTCTGCACTTCACTCAAAAATGGTGCCAAGCTGTTGCAAACGATCCCCTGAAAAGTTTTTCGGTGGAAACAGATGGGTTTTTTTCATCGGAAACAGAATTAGCCCTCGACGTCCGAACAACTTTTTTTGAAAAAATCCCTAAGGCGCGCGGTCACAATTTCAGCAAAAATATGACGTTCTGCAATTCACTCAAAAATGGTGCCAAGCTGTTGCAAAATATCCCCTGAAAGGTTTTTCGGTGGAAACAGATGGGTTTTTATCATCGGAAACAGAATTAGCCCTCGACGTCTGAACAACTTTTTTTGAAAATATCCCTAAGCCGCGCGGTCACAATTTCAGCAAAAATATGACGTTCTGCAATTCACTCAAAAATGGTGCCAAGCTGTTGCAAAATATCCCCTGAAAGGTTTTTCGGTGGAAACAGATGGGTTTTTATCATCGGAAACAGAATTAGCCCTCGACGTCTGAACAACTTTTTTTGAAAAAATCCCTAAGCCGCGCGGTCACAATTTCAGCAAAAATCTGACGTTCTGCAATTTACTCAAAAATGGTGCCAAGCTGTTGCAAAATATCCCCTGAAAGGTTTTTCGGTGGAAACAGATGGGTTTTTATCATCGGAAACAGAATTAGCCCTCGACGTCTGAACAACTTTTTTTGAAAAAATCCCTAAGCCGCGCGGTCACAATTTCAGCAAAAATATGACGTTCTGCAATTCACTCAAAAATGGTGCCAAGCTGTTGCAAAATATCCCCTGAAAGGTTTTTCGGTGGAAACAGATGGGTTTTTATCATCGGAAACAGAATTAGCCTTCGACGTCTGAACAACTTTTTTTGAAAAAATCCCTAAGCCGCGCGGTCACAATTTCAGCAAAAATCTGACGTTCTGCACTTCACTCAAAAATGGTGCCAAGCTGTTGCAAAATATCCCCTGAAAGGTTTTGCGGTGGAAACAGATGGGTGTTTATCATCGGAAACAGAATTAGCCCTCGACGTCTGAACAACTTTTTTTGAAAAAATCCCTAAGCCGCGCGGTCACAATTTCAGCAAAAATCTGACGTTCTGCACTTCACTCAAAAATGGTGCCAAGCTGTTGCAAACGATCCCCTGAAAGGTTTTTCGGTGGAAACAGATGGGTTTTTTTCATCGGAAACAGAATTAGCCCTCGACGTCTGAACAACTTTTTTTGAAAAAATCCCTAAGCCGCGCGGTCACAATTTCAGCAAAAATATGACGTTCTGCAATTCACTCAAAAATGGTGCCAAGCTGTTGCAAAATATCCCCTGAAAGGTTTTTCGGTGGAAACAGATGGGTTTTTATCATCGGAAACAGAATTAGCCTTCGACGTCTGAACAACTTTTTTTGAAAAAATCCCTAAGCCGCGCGGTCACAATTTCAGCAAAAATCTGACGTTCTGCACTTCACTCAAAAATGGTGCCAAGCTGTTGCAAAATATCCCCTGAAAGGTTTTTCGGTGGAAACAGATGGGTGTTTATCATCGGAAACAGAATTAGCCCTCGACGTCTGAACAACTTTTTTTGAAAAAATCCCTAAGCCGCGCGGTCACAATTTCAGCAAAAATCTGACGTTCTGCAATTTACTCAAAAATGGTGCCAAGCTGTTGCAAAATATCCCCTGAAAGGTTTTTCGGTGGAAACAGATGGTTTTTTATCATCGGAAACAGAATTAGCCCTCGACGTCTGAACAACTTTTTTTGAAAAAATCCCTAAGCCGCGCGGTCACAATTTCAGCAAAAATCTGACGTTCTGCAATTCACTCAAAAATGGTGCCAAGCTGTTGCAAAATATCCCCTGAAAGGTTTTTCGGTGGAAACAGATGGGTTTTTATCATCGGAAACAGAATTAGCCCTCGACGTCTGAACAACTTTTTTTGAAAAAATCCCTAAGCCGCACGGTCACAATTTCACCAAAAATCTGACGTTCTGCAATTCACTCAAAAATGGTGCCAAGCTGTTGCAAAATATCCCCTGAAAGGTTTTTCGGTGGAAACAGATGGTTTTTTATCATCGGAAACAGAATTAGCCTTCGACGTCTGAACAACTTTTTTTGAAAAAATCCCTAAGCCGCACGGTCACAATTTCAGCAAAAATCTGACGTTCTGCAATTCACTCAAAAATGGTGCCAAGCTGTTGCAAAATATCCCCTGAAAGGTTTTTCGGTGGAAACAGATGGGTTTTTATCATCGGAAACAGAATTAGCCCTCGACATCTGAACAACTTTTTTTGAAAAAATCCCTAAGCCGCGCGGTGACAATTTCAGCAAAAATCTGACGTTCTGCAATTCACTCAAAAATGGTTCCAAGCTGTTGCAAAATATCCCCTGAAAGGTTTTTCGGTGGAAACAGATGGGTGTTTATCATCGGAAACAGAATTAGCCCTCGACGCCTGAACAACTTTTTTTGAAAAAATCCCTAAGCCGCGCGGTCACAATTTCAGCAAAAATATGACGTTCTGCAATTCACTCAAAAATGGTGCCAAGCTGTTGCAAAATATCCCCTGAAAGGTTTTTCGGTGGAAACAGATGGGTTTTTATCATCGGAAACAGAATTAGCCTTCGACGTCTGAACAACTTTTTTTGAAAAAATCCCTAAGCCGCGCGGTCACAATTTCAGCAAAAATCTGACGTTCTGCACTTCACTCAAAAATGGTGCCAAGCTGTTGCAAAATATCCCCTGAAAGGTTTTGCGGTGGAAACAGATGGGTGTTTATCATCGGAAACAGAATTAGCCCTCGACGTCTGAACAACTTTTTTTGAAAAAATCCCTAAGCCGCGCGGTCACAATTTCAGCAAAAATCTGACGTTCTGCACTTCACTCAAAAATGGTGCCAAGCTGTTGCAAACGATCCCCTGAAAGGTTTTTCGGTGGAAACAGATGGGTTTTTTTCATCGGAAACAGAATTAGCCCTCGACGTCTGAACAACTTTTTTTGAAAAAATCCCTAAGCCGCGCGGTCACAATTTCAGCAAAAATATGACGTTCTGCAATTCACTCAAAAATGGTGCCAAGCTGTTGCAAAATATCCCCTGAAAGGTTTTTCGGTGGAAACAGATGGGTTTTTATCATCGGAAACAGAATTAGCCTTCGACGTCTGAACAACTTTTTTTGAAAAAATCCCTAAGCCGCGCGGTCACAATTTCAGCAAAAATCTGACGTTCTGCACTTCACTCAAAAATGGTGCCAAGCTGTTGCAAAATATCCCCTGAAAGGTTTTGCGGTGGAAACAGATGGGTGTTTATCATCGGAAACAGAATTAGCCCTCGACGTCTGAACAACTTTTTTTGAAAAAATCCCTAAGCCGCGCGGTCACAATTTCAGCAAAAATCTGACGTTCTGCACTTCACTCAAAAATGGTGCCAAGCTGTTGCAAACGATCCCCTGAAAGGTTTTTCGGTGGAAACAGATGGGTTTTTTTCATCGGAAACAGAATTAGCCCTCGACGTCTGAACAACTTTTTTTGAAAAAATCCCTAAGCCGCGCGGTCACAATTTCAGCAAAAATCTGACGTTCTGCAATTCACTCAAAAATGGTGCCAAGCTGTTGCAAAATATCCCCTGAAAGGTTTTTCGGTGGAAACAAATGGGTTTTTATCATCGGAAACAGAATTAGCCCTCGACGTCTGAACAACTTTTTTTGAAAAAATCCCTAAGCCGCGCGGTCACAATTTCAGCAAAAATATGACGTTCTGCAATTCACTCAAAAATGGTGCCAAGCTGTTGCAAAATATCCCCTGAAAGGTTTTTCGGTGGAAACAGATGGGTTTTTATCATCGGAAACAGAATTAGCCCTCGAGGTCTGAACAACTTTTTTTGAAAAAATCCCTAAGCCGCGCGGTCACAATTTCAGCAAAAATCTGACGTTCTCCAATTCACTCAAAAATGGTGCCAAGCTGTTGCAAAATATCCCCTGAAAGGTTTTTCGGTGGAAACAGATGGGTTTTTATCATCGGAAACAGAATTAGCCCTCGACGTCTGAACAACTTTTTTTGAAAAAATCCCTAAGCCGCGCGGTCACAATTTCAGCAAAAATCTGACGTTCTGCAATTCACTCAAAAATGGTGCCAAGCTGTTGCAAAATATCCCCTGAAAGGTTTTTCGGTGGAAACAAATGGGTTTTTATCATCGGAAACAGAATTAGCCCTCGACGTCTGAACAACTTTTTTTGAAAAAATCCCTAAGCCGCGCGGTCACAATTTCAGCAAAAATCTGACGTTCTGCAATTCACTCAAAAATGGTGCCAAGCTGTTGCAAAATATCCCCTGAAAGGTTTTTCGGTGGAAACAGATGGGTGTTTATCATCGGAAACAGAATTAGCCCTCGACGTCTGAACAACTTTTTTTGAAAAAATCCCTAAGCCGCGCGGTCACAATTTCAGCAAAAATCTGACGTTCTGCAATTTACTCAAAAATGGTGCCAAGCTGTTGCAAAATATCCCCTGAAAGGTTTTTCGGTGGAAACAGATGGGTTTTTATCATCGGAAACAGAATTAGCCCTCGACGTCTGAACAACTTTTTTTGAAAAAATCCCTAAGCCGCACGGTCACAATTTCACCAAAAATCTGACGCTCTGCAATTCACTCAAAAATGGTGCCAAGCTGTTGCAAAATATCCCCTGAAAGGTTTTTCGGTGGAAACAGATGGTTTTTTATCATCGGAAACAGAATTAGCCTTCGACGTCTGAACAACTTTTTTTGAAAAAATCCCTAAGCCGCACGGTCACAATTTCAGCAAAAATCTGACGTTCTGCAATTCACTCAAAAATGGTGCCAAGCTGTTGCAAAATATCCCCTGAAAGGTTTTTCGGTGGAAACAGATGGGTTTTTATCATCGGAAACAGAATTAGCCCTCGACATCTGAACAACTTTTTTTGAAAAAATCCCTAAGCCGCGCGGTCACAATTTCAGCAAAAATCTGACTTTCTGCAATTCACTCAAAAATGGTGCCAAGCTGTTGCAAAATATCCCCTGAAAGGTTTTTCGGTGGAAACAGATGGGTGTTTATCATCGGAAACAGAATTAGCCCTCGACGTCTGAACAACTTTTTTTGAAAAAATCCCTAAGCCGCGCGGTCACAATTTCAGCAAAAATATGACGTTCTGCAATTCACTCAAAAATGGTGCCAAGCTGTTGCAAAATATCCCCTGAAAGGTTTTTCGGTGGAAACAGATGGGTTTTTATCATCGGAAACAGAATTAGCCTTCGACGTCTGAACAACTTTTTTTGAAAAAATCCCTAAGCCGCGCGGTCACAATTTCAGCAAAAATCTG
Source organism: Podarcis filfolensis (assembly GCF_964270895.1). Lineage (NCBI taxonomy): Eukaryota > Metazoa > Chordata > Lepidosauria > Squamata > Lacertidae > Podarcis > Podarcis filfolensis. The sequence continues at coordinate 112,412,245 of NC_139605.1, read as the reverse complement.
ACGTTCTGCACTTCACTCAAAAATGGTGCCAAGCTGTTGCAAAATATCCCCTGAAAGGTTTTGCGGTGGAAACAGATGGGTGTTTATCATCGGAAACAGAATTAGCCCTCGACGTCTGAACAACTTTTTTTGAAAAAATCCCTAAGCCGCGCGGTCACAATTTCAGCAAAAATCTGACGTTCTGCACTTCACTCAAAAATGGTGCCAAGCTGTTGCAAACGATCCCCTGAAAGGTTTTTCGGTGGAAACAGATGGGTTTTTTTCATCGGAAACAGAATTAGCCCTCGACGTCTGAACAACTTTTTTTGAAAAAATCCCTAAGCCGCGCGGTCACAATTTCAGCAAAAATATGACGTTCTGCAATTCACTCAAAAATGGTGCCAAGCTGTTGCAAAATATCCCCTGAAAGGTTTTTCGGTGGAAACAGATGGGTTTTTATCATCGGAAACAGAATTAGCCTTCGACGTCTGAACAACTTTTTTTGAAAAAATCCCTAAGCCGCGCGGTCACAATTTCAGCAAAAATCTGACGTTCTGCACTTCACTCAAAAATGGTGCCAAGCTGTTGCAAAATATCCCCTGAAAGGTTTTGCGGTGGAAACAGATGGGTGTTTATCATCGGAAACAGAATTAGCCCTCGACGTCTGAACAACTTTTTTTGAAAAAATCCCTAAGCCGCGCGGTCACAATTTCAGCAAAAATCTGACGTTCTGCAATTCACTCAAAAATGGTGCCAAGCTGTTGCAAAATATCCCCTGAAAGGTTTTTCGGTGGAAACAAATGGGTTTTTATCATCGGAAACAGAATTAGCCCTCGACGTCTGAACAACTTTTTTTGAAAAAATCCCTAAGCCGCGCGGTCACAATTTCAGCAAAAATATGACGTTCTGCAATTCACTCAAAAATGGTGCCAAGCTGTTGCAAAATATCCCCTGAAAGGTTTTTCGGTGGAAACAGATGGGTTTTTATCATCGGAAACAGAATTAGCCCTCGACGTCTGAACAACTTTTTTTGAAAAAATCCCTAAGCCGCGCGGTCACAATTTCAGCAAAAATCTGACGTTCTCCAATTCACTCAAAAATGGTGCCAAGCTGTTGCAAAATATCCCCTGAAAGGTTTTTCGGTGGAAACAGATGGGTTTTTATCATCGGAAACAGAATTAGCCCTCGACGTCTGAACAACTTTTTTTGAAAAAATCCCTAAGCCGCGCGGTCACAATTTCAGCAAAAATCTGACGTTCTGCAATTCACTCAAAAATGGTGCCAAGCTGTTGCAAAATATCCCCTGAAAGGTTTTTCGGTGGAAACAAATGGGTTTTTATCATCGGAAACAGAATTAGCCCTCGACGTCTGAACAACTTTTTTTGAAAAAATCCCTAAGCCGCGCGGTCACAATTTCAGCAAAAATCTGACGTTCTGCAATTCACTCAAAAATGGTGCCAAGCTGTTGCAAAATATCCCCTGAAAGGTTTTTCGGTGGAAACAGATGGGTGTTTATCATCGGAAACAGAATTAGCCCTCGACGTCTGAACAACTTTTTTTGAAAAAATCCCTAAGCCGCGCGGTCACAATTTCAGCAAAAATCTGACGTTCTGCAATTTACTCAAAAATGGTGCCAAGCTGTTGCAAAATATCCCCTGAAAGGTTTTTCGGTGGAAACAGATGGGTTTTTATCATCGGAAACAGAATTAGCCCTCGACGTCTGAACAACTTTTTTTGAAAAAATCCCTAAGCCGCACGGTCACAATTTCACCAAAAATCTGACGCTCTGCAATTCACTCAAAAATGGTGCCAAGCTGTTGCAAAATATCCCCTGAAAGGTTTTTCGGTGGAAACAGATGGTTTTTTATCATCGGAAACAGAATTAGCCTTCGACGTCTGAACAACTTTTTTTGAAAAAATCCCTAAGCCGCACGGTCACAATTTCAGCAAAAATCTGACGTTCTGCAATTCACTCAAAAATGGTGCCAAGCTGTTGCAAAATATCCCCTGAAAGGTTTTTCGGTGGAAACAGATGGGTTTTTATCATCGGAAACAGAATTAGCCCTCGACATCTGAACAACTTTTTTTGAAAAAATCCCTAAGCCGCGCGGTCACAATTTCAGCAAAAATCTGACTTTCTGCAATTCACTCAAAAATGGTGCCAAGCTGTTGCAAAATATCCCCTGAAAGGTTTTTCGGTGGAAACAGATGGGTGTTTATCATCGGAAACAGAATTAGCCCTCGACGTCTGAACAACTTTTTTTGAAAAAATCCCTAAGCCGCGCGGTCACAATTTCAGCAAAAATATGACGTTCTGCAATTCACTCAAAAATGGTGCCAAGCTGTTGCAAAATATCCCCTGAAAGGTTTTTCGGTGGAAACAGATGGGTTTTTATCATCGGAAACAGAATTAGCCTTCGACGTCTGAACAACTTTTTTTGAAAAAATCCCTAAGCCGCGCGGTCACAATTTCAGCAAAAATCTGACGTTCTGCACTTCACTCAAAAATGGTGCCAAGCTGTTGCAAAATATCCCCTGAAAGGTTTTGCGGTGGAAACAGATGGGTGTTTATCATCGGAAACAGAATTAGCCCTCGACGTCTGAACAACTTTTTTTGAAAAAATCCCTAAGCCGCGCGGTCACAATTTCAGCAAAAATCTGACGTTCTGCACTTCACTCAAAAATGGTGCCAAGCTGTTGCAAACGATCCCCTGAAAGGTTTTTCGGTGGAAACAGATGGGTTTTTTTCATCGGAAACAGAATTAGCCCTCGACGTCTGAACAACTTTTTTTGAAAAAATCCCTAAGCCGCGCGGTCACAATTTCAGCAAAAATCTGACGTTCTGCAATTCACTCAAAAATGGTGCCAAGCTGTTGCAAAATATCCCCTGAAAGGTTTTTCGGTGGAAACAAATGGGTTTTTATCATCGGAAACAGAATTAGCCCTCGACGTCTGAACAACTTTTTTTGAAAAAATCCCTAAGCCGCGCGGTCACAATTTCAGCAAAAATCTGACGTTCTGCACTTCACTCAAAAATGGTGCCAAGCTGTTGCAAAATATCCCCTGAAAGGTTTTTCGGTGGAAACAGATGGGTGTTTATCATCGGAAACAGAATTAGCCCTCGACGTCTGAACAACTTTTTTTGAAAAAATCCCTAAGCCGCGCGGTCACAATTTCAGCAAAAATCTGACGTTCTGCAATTTACTCAAAAATGGTGCCAAGCTGTTGCAAAATATCCCCTGAAAGGTTTTTCGGTGGAAACAGATGGGTTTTTATCATCGGAAACAGAATTAGCCCTCGACGTCTGAACAACTTTTTTTGAAAAAATCCCTAAGCCGCGCGGTCACAATTTCAGCAAAAATCTGACGTTCTGCAATTCACTCAAAAATGGTGCCAAGCTGTTGCAAAATATCCCCTGGAAGGTTTTTCGGTGGAAACAGATGGGTTTTTATCATCGGAAACAGAATTAGCCCTCGACGTCTGAACAACTTTTTTTGAAAAAATCCCTAAGCCGCACGGTCACAATTTCACCAAAAATCTGACGTTCTGCAATTCACTCAAAAATGGTGCCAAGCTGTTGCAAAATATCCCCTGAAAGGTTTTTCGGTGGAAACAGATGGTTTTTTATCATCGGAAACAGAATTAGCCTTCGACGTCTGAACAACTTTTTTTGAAAAAATCCCTAAGCCGCACGGTCACAATTTCAGCAAAAATCTGACGTTCTGCAATTCACTCAAAAATGGTGCCAAGCTGTTGCAAAATATCCCCTGAAAGGTTTTTCGGTGGAAACAGATGGGTTTTTATCATCGGAAACAGAATTAGCCCTCGACGTCTGAACAACTTTTTCTGAAAAAATCCCTAAGCCGCGCAGTCACAATTTCAGCAAAAATCTGACGTTCTGCACTTCACTCAAAAATGGTGCCAAGCTGTTGCAAAATATCCCCTGAAAGGTTTTTCGGTGGAAACAGAAGGGTGTTTATCATCGGAAACAGAATTAGCCCTCGACGTCTGAACAACTTTTTTTGAAAAAATCCCTAAGCCGCGCGGTCACAATTTCAGCAAAAATCTGACGTTCTGCAATTCACTCAAAAATGGTGCCAAGCTGTTGCAAAATATCCCCTGAAAGGTTTTTCGGTGGAAACAGATGGGTGTTTATCATCGGAAACAGAATTAGCCCTCGACGTCTGAACAACTTTTTTTGAAAAAATCCCTAAGCCGCACGGTCACAATTTCACCAAAAATCTGACGTTCTGCAATTCACTCAAAAATGGTGCCAAGCTGTTGCAAAATATCCCCTGAAAGGTTTTTCGGTGGAAACAGATGGGTTTTTATCATCGGAAACAGAATTAGCCTTCGACGTCTGAACAACTTTTTTTGAAAAAATCCCTAAGCCGCGCGGTCACAATTTCAGCAAAAATCTGACGTTCTGCAATTTACTCAAAAATGGTGCCAAGCTGTTGCAAAATATCCCCTGAAAGGTTTTGCGGTGGAAACAGATGGGTGTTTATCATCGGAAACAGAATTAGCCCTCGACGTCTGAACAACTTTTTTTGAAAAAATCCCTAAGCCGCGCGGTCACAATTTCAGCAAAAATCTGACGTTCTGCACTTCACTCAAAAATGGTGCCAAGCTGTTGCAAACGATCCCCTGAAAGGTTTTTCGGTGGAAACAGATGGGTTTTTATCATCGGAAACAGAATTAGCCCTCGACGTCTGAACAACTTTTTTTGAAAAAATCCCTAAGCCGCGCGGTCACAATTTCAGCAAAAATCTGACGTTCTGCAATTCACTCAAAAATGGTGCCAAGCTGTTGCAAAATATCCCCTGAAAGGTTTTTCGGTGGAAACAAATGGGTTTTTATCATCGGAAACAGAATTAGCCCTCGACGTCTGAACAACTTTTTTTGAAAAAATCCCTAAGCCGCGCGGTCACAATTTCAGCAAAAATCTGACGTTCTGCACTTCACTCAAAAATGGTGCCAAGCTGTTGCAAAATATCCCCTGAAAGGTTTTTCGGTGGAAACAGATGGGTGTTTATCATCGGAAACAGAATTAGCCCTCGACGTCTGAACAACTTTTTTTGAAAAAATCCCTAAGCCGCGCGGTCACAATTTCAGCAAAAATCTGACGTTCTGCAATTTACTCAAAAATGGTGCCAAGCTGTTGCAAAATATCCCCTGAAAGGTTTTTCTGTCGAAACAGATGGGTGTTTATCATCGGAAACAGAATTAGCCCTCGACGTCTGAACAACTTTTTTTGAAAAAATCCCTAAGCCGCGCGGTCACAATTTCAGCAAAAATCTGACGTTCTGCAATTCACTCAAAAATGGTGCCAAGCTGTTGCAAAATATCCCCTGAAAGGTTTTTCGGTGGAAACAGATGGGTTTTTATCATCGGAAACAGAATTAGCCTTCGACGTCTGAACAACTTTTTTTGAAAAAATCCCTAAGCCGCACGGTCACAATTTCAGCAAAAATCTGACGTTCTGCAATTCACTCAAAAATGGTGCCAAGCTGTTGCAAAATATCCCCTGAAAGGTTTTTCGGTGGAAACAGATGGGTTTTTATCATCGGAAACAGAATTAGCCCTCGACGTCTGAACAACTTTTTTTGAAAAAATCCCTAAGCCGCGCGGTCACAATTTCAGCAAAAATCTGACGTTCTGCAATTTACTCAAAAATCGTGCCAAGCTGTTGCAAAATATCCCCTGAAAGGTTTTTCGGTGGAAACAGATGGGTTTTTATCATCGGAAACAGAATTAGCCCTCGACGTCTGAACAACTTTTTTTGAAAAAATCCCTAAGCCGCGCGGTCACAATTTCAGCAAAAATCTGACGTTCTGCAATTCACTCAAAAATGGTGCCAAGCTGTTGCAAAATATCCCCTGAAAGGTTTTTCGGTGGAAACAGATGGGTGTTTATCATCGGAAACAGAATTAGCCCTCGACGTCTGAACAACTTTTTTTGAAAAAATCCCTAAGCCGCGCGGTCACAATTTCAGCAAAAATCTGACGTTCTGCAATTTACTCAAAAATGGTGCCAAGCTGTTGCAAAATATCCCCTGAAAGGTTTTTCGGTGGAAACAGATGGGTGTTTATCATCAGAAACAGAATTAGCCCTCTACGTCTGAACAACTTTTTTTGAAAAAATCCCTAAGCCGCGCGGTCACAATTTCAGCAAAAATCTGACGTTCTGCAATTCCCTAAAAAATGGTGCCAAGCTGTTGCAAAATATCCCCTGAAAGGTTTTTCGGTGGAAACAGATGGGTGTTTATCATCGGAAACAGAATTAGCCCTCGACGTCTGAACAACTTTTTTTGAAAAAATCCCTAAGCCGCGCGGTCACAATTTCAGCAAAAATCTGACGTTCTGCAATTCACTCAAAAATGGTGCCAAGCTGTTGCAAAATATCCCCTGAAAGGTTTTTCGGTGGAAACAGATGGGTTTTTATCATCGGAAACAGAATTAGCCTTCGACGTCTGAACAACTTTTTTTGAAAAAATCCCTAAGCCGCGCGGTCACAATTTCAGCAAAAATCTGACGTTCTGCACTTCACTCAAAAATGGTGCCAAGCTGTTGCAAAATATCCCCTGAAAGGTTTTGCGGTGGAAACAGATGGGTGTTTATCATCGGAAACAGAATTAGCCCTCGACGTCTGAACAACTTTTTTTGAAAAAATCCCTAAGCCGCGCGGTCACAATTTCAGCAAAAATCTGACGTTCTGCACTTCACTCAAAAATGGTGCCAAGCTGTTGCAAACGATCCCCTGAAAGGTTTTTCGGTGGAAACAGATGGGTTTTTTTCATCTGAAACAGAATTAGCCCTCGACGTCTGAACAACTTTTTTTGAAAAAATCCCTAAGCCGCGCGGTCACAATTTCAGCAAAAATCTGACGTTCTGCAATTCACTCAAAAATGGTGCCAAGCTGTTGCAAAATATCCCCTGAAAGGTTTTTCGGTGGAAACAGATGGGTTTTTATCATCGGAAACAGAATTAGCCCTCGACGTCTGAACAACTTTTTTTGAAAAAATCCCTAAGCCGCGCGGTCACAATTTCAGCAAAAATCTGACGTTCTGCAATTCACTCAAAAATGGTGCCAAGCTGTTGCAAAATATCCCCTGAAAGGTTTTTCGGTGGAAACAGATGGGTTTTTATCATCGGAAACAGAATTAGCCCTCGACGTCTGAACAACTTTTTTTGAAAAAATCCCTAAGCCGCGCGCGGTCACAATTTCAGCAAAAATCTGACGTTCTGCAATTCACTCAAAAATGGTGCCAAGCTGTTGCAAAATATCCCCTGAAAGGTTTTTCGGTGGAAACAGATGGGTTTTTATCATCGGAAACAGAATTAGCCCTCGACGTCTGAACAACTTTTTTTGAAAAAATCCCTAAGCCGCGCGGTCACAATTTCAGCAAAAATCTGACGTTCTGCAATTCACTCAAAAATGGTGCCAAGCTGTTGCAAAATATCCCCTGAAAGGTTTTTCGGTGGAAACAAATGGGTTTTTATCATCGGAAACAGAATTAGCCCTCGACGTCTGAACAACTTTTTTTGAAAAAATCCCTAAGCCGCGCGGTCACAATTTCAGCAAAAATCTGACGTTCTGCACTTCACTCAAAAATGGTGCCAAGCTGTTGCAAAATATCCCCTGAAAGGTTTTTCGGTGGAAACAGATGGGTGTTTATCATCGGAAACAGAATTAGCCCTCGACGTCTGAACAACTTTTTTTGAAAAAATCCCTAAGCCGCGCGGTCACAATTTCAGCAAAAATCTGACGTTCTGCAATTTACTCAAAAATGGTGCCAAGCTGTTGCAAAATATCCCCTGAAAGGTTTTTCGGTGGAAACAGATGGGTTTTTATCATCGGAAACAGAATTAGCCCTCGACGTCTGAACAACTTTTTTTGAAAAAATCCCTAAGCCGCGCGGTCACAATTTCAGCAAAAATATGACGTTCTGCAATTCACTCAAAAATGGTGCCAAGCTGTTGCAAAATATCCCCTGAAAGGTTTTTCGGTGGAAACAGATGGGTTTTTATCATCGGAAACAGAATTAGCCTTCGACGTCTGAACAACTTTTTTTGAAAAAATCCCTAAGCCGCGCGGTCACAATTTCAGCAAAAATCTGACGTTCTGCACTTCACTCAAAAATGGTGCCAAGCTGTTGCAAAATATCCCCTGAAAGGTTTTGCGGTGGAAACAGATGGGTGTTTATCATCGGAAACAGAATTAGCCCTCGACGTCTGAACAACTTTTTTTGAAAAAATCCCTAAGCCGCGCGGTCACAATTTCAGCAAAAATCTGACGTTCTGCACTTCACTCAAAAATGGTGCCAAGCTGTTGCAAACGATCCCCTGAAAGGTTTTTCGGTGGAAACAGATGGGTTTTTTTCATCGGAAACAGAATTAGCCCTCGACGTCTGAACAACTTTTTTTGAAAAAATCCCTAAGCCGCGCGGTCACAATTTCAGCAAAAATCTGACGTTCTGCAATTCACTCAAAAATGGTGCCAAGCTGTTGCAAAATATCCCCTGAAAGGTTTTTCGGTGGAAACAAATGGGTTTTTATCATCGGAAACAGAATTAGCCCTCGACGTCTGAACAACTTTTTTTGAAAAAATCCCTAAGCCGCGCGGTCACAATTTCAGCAAAAATCTGACGTTCTGCACTTCACTCAAAAATGGTGCCAAGCTGTTGCAAAATATCCCCTGAAAGGTTTTTCGGTGGAAACAGATGGGTGTTTATCATCGGAAACAGAATTAGCCCTCGACGTCTGAACAACTTTTTTTGAAAAAATCCCTAAGCCGCGCGGTCACAATTTCAGCAAAAATCTGACGTTCTGCAATTTACTCAAAAATGGTGCCAAGCTGTTGCAAAATATCCCCTGAAAGGTTTTTCGGTGGAAACAGATGGGTTTTTATCATCGGAAACAGAATTAGCCCTCGACGTCTGAACAACTTTTTTTGAAAAAATCCCTAAGCCGCGCGGTCACAATTTCAGCAAAAATCTGACGTTCTGCAATTCACTAAAAAATGGTGCCAAGCTGTTGCAAAATATCCCCTGGAAGGTTTTTCGGTGGAAACAGATGGGTTTTTATCATCGGAAACAGAATTAGCCCTCGACGTCTGAACAACTTTTTTTGAAAAAATCCCTAAGCCGCACGGTCACAATTTCACCAAAAATCTGACGTTCTGCAATTCACTCAAAAATGGTGCCAAGCTGTTGCAAAATATCCCCTGAAAGGTTTTTCGGTGGAAACAGATGGTTTTTTATCATCGGAAACAGAATTAGCCTTCGACGTCTGAACAACTTTTTTTGAAAAAATCCCTAAGCCGCACGGTCACAATTTCAGCAAAAATCTGACGTTCTGCAATTCACTCAAAAATGGTGCCAAGCTGTTGCAAAATATCCCCTGAAAGGTTTTTCGGTGGAAACAGATGGGTTTTTATCATCGGAAACAGAATTAGCCCTCGACGTCTGAACAACTTTTTCTGAAAAAATCCCTAAGCCGCGCAGTCACAATTTCAGCAAAAATCTGACGTTCTGCACTTCACTCAAAAATGGTGCCAAGCTGTTGCAAAATATCCCCTGAAAGGTTTTTCGGTGGAAACAGATGGGTGTTTATCATCGGAAACAGAATTAGCCCTCGACGTCTGAACAACTTTTTTTGAAAAAATCCCTAAGCCGCGCGGTCACAATTTCAGCAAAAATCTGACGTTCTGCAATTCACTCAAAAATGGTGCCAAGCTGTTGCAAAATATCCCCTGAAAGGTTTTTCGGTGGAAACAGATGGGTGTTTATCATCGGAAACAGAATTAGCCCTCGACGTCTGAACAACTTTTTTTGAAAAAATCCCTAAGCCGCACGGTCACAATTTCACCAAAAATCTGACGTTCTGCAATTCACTCAAAAATGGTGCCAAGCTGTTGCAAAATATCCCCTGAAAGGTTTTTCGGTGGAAACAGATGGGTTTTTATCATCGGAAACAGAATTAGCCTTCGACGTCTGAACAACTTTTTTTGAAAAAATCCCTAAGCCGCGCGGTCACAATTTCAGCAAAAATCTGACGTTCTGCACTTCACTCAAAAATGGTGCCAAGCTGTTGCAAAATATCCCCTGAAAGGTTTTGCGGTGGAAACAGATGGGTGTTTATCATCGGAAACAGAATTAGCCCTCGACGTCTGAACAACTTTTTTTGAAAAAATCCCTAAGCCGCGCGGTCACAATTTCAGCAAAAATCTGACGTTCTGCACTTCACTCAAAAATGGTGCCAAGCTGTTGCAAACGATCCCCTGAAAGGTTTTTCGGTGGAAACAGATGGGTTTTTCTCATCGGAAACAGAATTAGCCCTCGACGTCTGAACAACTTTTTTTGAAAAAATCCCTAAGCCGCGCGGTCACAATTTCAGCAAAAATCTGACGTTCTGCAATTCACTCAAAAATGGTGCCAAGCTGTTGCAAAATATCCCCTGAAAGGTTTTTCGGTGGAAACAAATGGGTTTTTATCATCGGAAACAGAATTAGCCCTCGACGTCTGAACAACTTTTTTTGAAAAAATCCCTAAGCCGCGCGGTCACAATTTCAGCAAAAATCTGACGTTCTGCACTTCACTCAAAAATGGTGCCAAGCTGTTGCAAAATATCCCCTGAAAGGTTTTTCGGTGGAAACAGATGGGTGTTTATCATCGGAAACAGAATTAGCCCTCGACGTCTGAACAACTTTTTTTGAAAAAATCCCTAAGCCGCGCGGTCACAATTTCAGCAAAAATCTGACGTTCTGCAATTTACTCAAAAATGGTGCCAAGCTGTTGCAAAATATCCCCTGAAAGGTTTTTCTGTCGAAACAGATGGGTGTTTATCATCGGAAACAGAATTAGCCCTCGACGTCTGAACAACTTTTTTTGAAAAAATCCCTAAGCCGCGCGGTCACAATTTCAGCAAAAATCTGACGTTCTGCAATTCACTCAAAAATGGTGCCAAGCTGTTGCAAAATATCCCCTGAAAGGTTTTTCGGTGGAAACAGATGGGTTTTTATCATCGGAAACAGAATTAGCCTTCGACGTCTGAACAACTTTTTTTGAAAAAATCCCTAAGCCGCACGGTCACAATTTCAGCAAAAATCTGACGTTCTGCAATTCACTCAAAAATGGTGCCAAGCTGTTGCAAAATATCCCCTGAAAGGTTTTTCTGTCGAAACAGATGGGTTTTTATCATCGGAAACAGAATTAGCCCTCGACGTCTGAACAACTTTTTTTGAAAAAATCCCTAAGCCGCGCGGTCACAATTTCAGCAAAAATCTGACGTTCTGCAATTTACTCAAAAATGGTGCCAAGCTGTTGCAAAATATCCCCTGAAAGGTTTTTCGGTGGAAACAGATGGGTTTTTATCATCGGAAACAGAATTAGCCCTCGACGTCTGAACAACTTTTTTTGAAAAAATCCCTAAGCCGCGCGGTCACAATTTCAGCAAAAATCTGACGTTCTGCAATTCACTCAAAAATGGTGCCAAGCTGTTGCAAAATATCCCCTGAAAGGTTTTTCGGTGGAAACAGATGGGTGTTTATCATCGGAAACAGAATTAGCCCTCGACGTCTGAACAACTTTTTTTGAAAAAATCCCTAAGCCGCGCGGTCACAATTTCAGCAAAAATCTGACGTTCTGCAATTTACTCAAAAATGGTGCCAAGCTGTTGCAAAATATCCCCTGAAAGGTTTTTCGGTGGAAACAGATGGGTGTTTATCATCAGAAACAGAATTAGCCCTCTACGTCTGAACAACTTTTTTTGAAAAAATCCCTAAGCCGCGCGGTCACAATTTCAGCAAAAATCTGACGTTCTGCAATTCCCTAAAAAATGGTGCCAAGCTGTTGCAAAATATCCCCTGAAAGGTTTTTCGGTGGAAACAGATGGGTGTTTATCATCGGAAACAGAATTAGCCCTCGACGTCTGAACAACTTTTTTTGAAAAAATCCCTAAGCCGCGCGGTCACAATTTCAGCAAAAATCTGACGTTCTGCAATTCACTCAAAAATGGTGCCAAGCTGTTGCAAAATATCCCCTGAAAGGTTTTTCGGTGGAAACAGATGGGTTTTTATCATCGGAAACAGAATTAGCCTTCGACGTCTGAACAACTTTTTTTGAAAAAATCCCTAAGCCGCGCGGTCACAATTTCAGCAAAAATCTGACGTTCTGCACTTCACTTAAAAATGGTGCCAAGCTGTTGCAAAATATCCCCTGAAAGGTTTTGCGGTGGAAACAGATGGGTGTTTATCATCGGAAACAGAATTAGCCCTCGACGTCTGAACAACTTTTTTTGAAAAAATCCCTAAGCCGCGCGGTCACAATTTCAGCAAAAATCTGACGTTCTGCACTTCACTCAAAAATGGTGCCAAGCTGTTGCAAACGATCCCCTGAAAGGTTTTTCGGTGGAAACAGATGGGTTTTTTTCATCTGAAACAGAATTAGCCCTCGACGTCTGAACAACTTTTTTTGAAAAAATCCCTAAGCCGCGCGGTCACAATTTCAGCAAAAATCTGACGTTCTGCAATTCACTCAAAAATGGTGCCAAGCTGTTGCAAAATATCCCCTGAAAGGTTTTTCGGTGGAAACAGATGGGTTTTTATCATCGGAAACAGAATTAGCCCTCGACGTCTGAACAACTTTTTTTGAAAAAATCCCTAAGCCGCGCGGTCACAATTTCAGCAAAAATCTGACGTTCTGCAATTCACTCAAAAATGGTGCCAAGCTGTTGCAAAATATCCCCTGAAAGGTTTTTCGGTGGAAACAGATGGGTTTTTATCATCGGAAACAGAATTAGCCCTCGACGTCTGAACAACTTTTTTTGAAAAAATCCCTAAGCCGCGCGCGGTCACAATTTCAGCAAAAATCTGACGTTCTGCAATTCACTCAAAAATGGTGCCAAGCTGTTGCAAAATATCCCCTGAAAGGTTTTTCGGTGGAAACAGATGGGTTTTTATCATCGGAAACAGAATTAGCCCTCGACGTCTGAACAACTTTTTTTGAAAAAATCCCTAAGCCGCGCGGTCACAATTTCAGCAAAAATCTGACGTTCTGCAATTCACTCAAAAATGGTGCCAAGCTGTTGCAAAATATCCCCTGAAAGGTTTTTCGGTGGAAACAAATGGGTTTTTATCATCGGAAACAGAATTAGCCCTCGACGTCTGAACAACTTTTTTTGAAAAAATCCCTAAGCCGCGCGGTCACAATTTCAGCAAAAATCTGACGTTCTGCACTTCACTCAAAAATGGTGCCAAGCTGTTGCAAAATATCCCCTGAAAGGTTTTTCGGTGGAAACAGATGGGTGTTTATCATCGGAAACAGAATTAGCCCTCGACGTCTGAACAACTTTTTTTGAAAAAATCCCTAAGCCGCGCGGTCACAATTTCAGCAAAAATCTGACGTTCTGCAATTTACTCAAAAATGGTGCCAAGCTGTTGCAAAATATCCCCTGAAAGGTTTTTCGGTGGAAACAGATGGGTTTTTATCATCGGAAACAGAATTAGCCCTCGACGTCTGAACAACTTTTTTTGAAAAAATCCCTAAGCCGCGCGGTCACAATTTCAGCAAAAATCTGACGTTCTGCAATTCACTCAAAAATGGTGCCAAGCTGTTGCAAAATATCCCCTGGAAGGTTTTTCGGTGGAAACAGATGGGTTTTTATCATCGGAAACAGAATTAGCCCTCGACGTCTGAACAACTTTTTTTGAAAAAATCCCTAAGCCGCACGGTCACAATTTCACCAAAAATCTGACGTTCTGCAATTCACTCAAAAATGGTGCCAAGCTGTTGCAAAATATCCCCTGAAAGGTTTTTCGGTGGAAACAGATGGGTTTTTATCATCGGAAACAGAATTAGCCCTCGACGTCTGAACAACTTTTTTTGAAAAAATCCCTAAGCCGCGCGGTCACAATTTCAGCAAAAATCTGACGTTCTGCACTTCACTCAAAAATGGTGCCAAGCTGTTGCAAAATATCCCCTGAAAGGTTTTTCGGTGGAAACAGATGGGTGTTTATCATCGGAAACAGAATTAGCCCTCGACGTCTGAACAACTTTTTTTGAAAAAATCCCTAAGCCGCGCGGTCACAATTTCAGCAAAAATCTGACGTTCTGCAATTTACTCAAAAATGGTGCCAAGCTGTTGCAAAATATCCCCTGAAAGGTTTTTCGGTGGAAACAGATGGGTTTTTATCATCGGAAACAGAATTAGCCCTCGACGTCTGAACAACTTTTTTTGAAAAAATCCCTAAGCCGCGCGGTCACAATTTCAGCAAAAATCTGACGTTCTGCAATTCACTCAAAAATGGTGCCAAGCTGTTGCAAAATATCCCCTGGAAGGTTTTTCGGTGGAAACAGATGGGTTTTTATCATCGGAAACAGAATTAGCCCTCGACGTCTGAACAACTTTTTTTGAAAAAATCCCTAAGCCGCACGGTCACAATTTCACCAAAAATCTGACGTTCTGCAATTCACTCAAAAATGGTGCCAAGCTGTTGCAAAATATCCCCTGAAAGGTTTTTCGGTGGAAACAGATGGTTTTTTATCATCGGAAACAGAATTAGCCTTCGACGTCTGAACAACTTTTTTTGAAAAAATCCCTAAGCCGCACGGTCACAATTTCAGCAAAAATCTGACGCTCTGCAATTCACTCAAAAATGGTGCCAAGCTGTTGCAAAATATCCCCTGAAAGGTTTTTCGGTGGAAACAGATGGGTTTTTATCATCGGAAACAGAATTAGCCCTCGACGTCTGAACAACTTTTTTTGAAAAAATCCCTAAGCCGCGCAGTCACAATTTCAGCAAAAATCTGACGTTCTGCAATTCACTCAAAAATGGTGCCAAGCTGTTGCAAAATATCCCCTGAAAGGTTTTTCGGTGGAAACAGATGGGTGTTTATCATCGGAAACAGAATTAGCCCTCGACGTCTGAACAACTTTTTTTGAAAAAATCCCTAAGCCGCGCGGTCACAATTTCAGCAAAAATCTGACGTTCTGCACTTCACTCAAAAATGGTGCAAGCTGTTGCAAAATATCCCCTGAAAGGTTTTGCGGTGGAAACAGATGGGTGTTTATCATCGGAAACAGAATTAGCCCTCGACGTCTGAACAACTTTTTTTGAAAAAATCCCTAAGCCGCGCGGTCACAATTTCAGCAAAAATCTGACGTTCTGCACTTCACTCAAAAATGGTGCCAAGCTGTTGCAAACGATCCCCTGAAAGGTTTTTCGGTGGAAACAGATGGGTTTTTTTCATCTGAAACATTATTAGCCCTCGACGTCTGAACAACTTTTTTTGAAAAAATCCCTAAGCCGCGCGGTCACAATTTCAGCAAAAATCTGACGTTCTGCAATTCACTCAAAAATGGTACCAAGCTGTTGCAAAATATCCCCTGAAAGGTTTTTCGGTGGAAACAGATGGGTTTTTATCATCGGAAACAGAATTAGCCCTCGACGTCTGAACAACTTTTTTTGAAAAAATCCCTAAGCCGCGCGGTCACAATTTCAGCAAAAATCTGACGTTCTGCAATTCACTCAAAAATGGTGCCAAGCTGTTGCAAAATATCCCCTGAAAGGTTTTTCGGTGGAAACAGATGGGTTTTTATCATCGGAAACAGAATTAGCCTTCGACGTCTGAAACAACTTTTTTTGAAAAAATCCCTAAGCCGCGCGGTCACAATTTCAGCAAAAATCTGACGTTCTGCACTTCACTCAAAAATGGTGCCAAGCTGTTGCAAAATATCCCCTGAAAAGTTTTGCGGTGGAAACAGATGGGTGTTTATCATCGGAAACAGAATTAGCCCTCGACGTCTGAACAACTTTTTTTGAAAAAATCCCTAAGCCGCGCGGTCACAATTTCAGCAAAAATCTGACGTTCTGCAATTCACTCAAAAATGGTGCCAAGCTGTTGCAAAATATCCCCTGGAAGGTTTTTCGGTGGAAACAGATGGGTTTTTATCATCGGAAACAGAATTAGCCCTCGACGTCTGAACAACTTTTTTTGAAAAAATCCCTAAGCCGCACGGTCACAATTTCACCAAAAATCTGACGTTCTGCAATTCACTCAAAAATGGTGCCAAGCTGTTGCAAAATATCCCCTGAAAGGTTTTTCGGTGGAAACAAATGGGTTTTTATCATCGGAAACAGAATTAGCCCTCGACGTCTGAACAACTTTTTTTGAAAAAATCCCTAAGCCGCGCGGTCACAATTTCAGCAAAAATCTGACGTTCTGCAATTTACTCAAAAATGGTGCCAAGCTGTTGCAAAATATCCCCTGAAAGGTTTTTCGGTGGAAACAGATGGGTTTTTATCATCGGAAACAGAATTAGCCCTCGACGTCTGAACAACTTTTTTTGAAAAAATCCCTAAGCCGCGCGGTCACAATTTCAGCAAAAATCTGACGTTCTGCAATTCACTCAAAAATGGTGCCAAGCTGTTGCAAAATATCCCCTGGAAGGTTTTTCGGTGGAAACAGATGGGTTTTTATCATCGGAAACAGAATTAGCCCTCGACGTCTGAACAACTTTTTTTGAAAAAATCCCTAAGCCGCACGGTCACAATTTCACCAAAAATCTGACGTTCTGCAATTCACTCAAAAATGGTGCCAAGCTGTTGCAAAATATCCCCTGAAAGGTTTTTCGGTGGAAACAGATGGTTTTTTATCATCGGAAACAGAATTAGACTTCGACGTCTGAACAACTTTTTTTGAAAAAATCCCTAAGCCGCACGGTCACAATTTCAGCAAAAATCTGACGCTCTGCAATTCACTCAAAAATGGTGCCAAGCTGTTGCAAAATATCCCCTGAAAGGTTTTTCGGTGGAAACAGATGGGTTTTTATCATCGGAAACAGAATTAGCCCTCGACGTCTGAACAACTTTTTTTGAAAAAATCCCTAAGCCGCGCAGTCACAATTTCAGCAAAAATCTGACGTTCTGCAATTCACTCAAAAATGGTGCCAAGCTGTTGCAAAATATCCCCTGAAAGGTTTTTCGGTGGAAACAGATGGGTGTTTATCATCGGAAACAGAATTAGCCCTCGACGTCTGAACAACTTTTTTTGAAAAAATCCCTAAGCCGCGCGGTCACAATTTCAGCAAAAATCTGACGTTCTGCACTTCACTCAAAATGGTGCAAGCTGTTGCAAAATATCCCCTGAAAGGTTTTGCGGTGGAAACAGATGGGTGTTTATCATCGGAAACAGAATTAGCCCTCGACGTCTGAACAACTTTTTTTGAAAAAATCCCTAAGCCGCGCGGTCACAATTTCAGCAAAAATCTGACGTTCTGCACTTCACTCAAAAATGGTGCCAAGCTGTTGCAAACGATCCCCTGAAAGGTTTTTCGGTGGAAACAGATGGGTTTTTTTCATCTGAAACATTATTAGCCCTCGACGTCTGAACAACTTTTTTTGAAAAAATCCCTAAGCCGCGCGGTCACAATTTCAGCAAAAATCTGACGTTCTGCAATTCACTCAAAAATGGTACCAAGCTGTTGCAAAATATCCCCTGAAAGGTTTTTCGGTGGAAACAGATGGGTTTTTATCATCGGAAACAGAATTAGCCCTCGACGTCTGAACAACTTTTTTTGAAAAAATCCCTAAGCCGCGCGGTCACAATTTCAGCAAAAATCTGACGTTCTGCAATTCACTCAAAAATGGTGCCAAGCTGTTGCAAAATATCCCCTGAAAGGTTTTTCGGTGGAAACAGATGGGTTTTTATCATCGGAAACAGAATTAGCCTTCGACGTCTGAAACAACTTTTTTTGAAAAAATCCCTAAGCCGCGCGGTCACAATTTCAGCAAAAATCTGACGTTCTGCACTTCACTCAAAAATGGTGCCAAGCTGTTGCAAAATATCCCCTGAAAAGTTTTGCGGTGGAAACAGATGGGTGTTTATCATCGGAAACAGAATTAGCCCTCGACGTCTGAACAACTTTTTTTGAAAAAATCCCTAAGCCGCGCGGTCACAATTTCAGCAAAAATCTGACGTTCTGCACTTCACTCAAAAATGGTGCCAAGCTGTTGCAAACGATCCCCTGAAAGGTTTTTCGGTGGAAACAGATGGGTTTTTTTCATCTGAAACAGAATTAGCCCTCGACGTCTGAACAACTTTTTTTGAAAAAATCCCTAAGCCGCGCGGTCACAATTTCAGCAAAAATCTGACGTTCTGCAATTCACTCAAAAATGGTGCCAAGCTGTTGCAAAATATCCCCTGAAAGGTTTTTCGGTGGAAACAGATGGGTTTTTATCATCGGAAACAGAATTAGCCCTCGACGTCTGAACAACTTTTTTTGAAAAAATCCCTAAACCGCGCGGTCACAATTTCAGCAAAAATATGACGTTCTGCAATTCACTCAAAAATGGTGCCAAGCTGTTGCAAAATATCCCCTGAAAGGTTTTTCGGTGGAAACAGATGGGTTTTTATCATCGGAAACAGAATTAGCCCTCGACGTCTGAACAACTTTTTTTGAAAAAATCCCTAAGCCGCGCGGTCACAATTTCAGCAAAAATCTGACGTTTTCCAATTCACTCAAAAATGGTGCCAAGCTGTTGCAAAATATCCCCTGAAAGGTTTTTCGGTGGAAACAGATGGGTTTTTATCATCGGAAACAGAATTAGCCCTCGACGTCTGAACAACTTTTTTTGAAAAAATCCCTAAGCCGCGCGGTCACAATTTCAGCAAAAATCTGACCTTCTGCACTTCACTCAAAAATGGTGCCAAGCTGTTGCAAAATATCCCCTGAAAGGTTTTTCGGTGGAAACAAATGGGTTTTTATCATCGGAAACAGAATTAGCCCTCGACGTCTGAACAACTTTTTTTGAAAAAATCCCTAAGCCGCGCGGTCACAATTTCAGCAAAAATCTGACGTTCTGCAATTCACTCAAAAATGGTGCCAAGCTGTTGCAAAATATCCCCTGAAAGGTTTTTCGGTGGAAACAGATGGGTGTTTATCATCGGAAACAGAATTAGCCCTCGACGTCTGAACAACTTTTTTTGAAAAAATCCCTAAGCCGCGCGGTCACAATTTCAGCAAAAATCTGACGTTCTGCAATTCACTCAAAAATGGTGCCAAGCTGTTGCAAAATATCCCCTGAAAGGTTTTTCGGTGGAAACAGATGGGTTTTTATCATCGGAAACAGAATTAGCCCTCGACGTCTGAACAACTTTTTTTGAAAAAATCCCTAAGCCGCACGGTCACAATTTCACCAAAAATCTGACGTTCTGCAATTCACTCAAAAATGGTGCCAAGCTGTTGCAAAATATCCCCTGAAAGGTTTTTCGGTGGAAACAGATGGTTTTTTATCATCGGAAACAGAATTAGCCTTCGACGTCTGAACAACTTTTTTTGAAAAAATCCCTAAGCCGCACGGTCACAATTTCAGCAAAAATCTGACGTTCTGCAATTCACTCAAAAATGGTGCCAAGCTGTTGCAAAATATCCCCTGAAAGGTTTTTCGGTGGAAACAGATGGGTTTTTATCATCGGAAACAGAATTAGCCCTCGACGTCTAAACAACTTTTTTTGAAAAAATCCCTAAGCCGCGCGGTCACAATTTCAGCAAAAATCTGACGTTCTGCAATTCACTCAAAAATGGTGCCAAGCTGTTGCAAAATATCCCCTGAAAGGTTTTTCGGTGGAAACAGATGGGTGTTTATCATCGGAAACAGAATTAGCCCTCGACGTCTGAACAACTTTTTTTGAAAAAATCCCTAAGCCGCGCGGTCACAATTTCAGCAAAAATCTGACGTTCTGCAATTCACTCAAAAATGGTGCCAAGCTGTTGCAAAATATCCCCTGAAAGGTTTTTCGGTGGAAACAGATGGGTGTTTATCATCGGAAACAGAATTAGCCCTCGACGTCTGAACAACTTTTTTTGAAAAAATCCCTAAGCCGCGCGGTCACAATTTCAGCAAAAATATGACGTTCTGCAATTTACTCAAAAATGGTGCCAAGCTGTTGCAAAATATCCCCTGAAAGGTTTTTCGGTGGAAACAGATGGGTTTTTATCATCGGAAACAGAATTAGCCCTCGACGTCTGAACAACTTTTTTTGAAAAAATCCCTAAGCCGCGCGGTCACAATTTCAGCAAAAATCTGACGTTCTGCACTTCACTCAAAAATGGTGCCAAGCTGTTGCAAACGATCCCCTGAAAGGTTTTTCGGTGGAAACAGATGGGTTTTTTTCATCGGAAACAGAATTAGCCCTCGACGTCTGAACAACTTTTTTTGAAAAAATCCCTAAGCCGCGCGGTCACAATTTCAGCAAAAATCTGACGTTCTGCACTTCACTCAAAAATGGTGCCAAGCTGTTGCAAACGATCCCCTGAAAGGTTTTTCGGTGGAAACAGATGGGTTTTTATCGTCGGAAACAGAATTAGCCCTAACCCTAACCCTAACCCTAACCCTAACCCTAACCCTAACCCTAACCTAACCCTAACCCTAAAAATCTGACGTTTTGCAATTCACTCAAAAATGGTGCCAAGCTGTTGCAAACGATCCCCTGAAATGTTTTTCGGTGGAAACAGATGGGTTTTTATCATCGGAAACAGAATTAGCCCTCGACGTCCGAACAACTTTTTTTGAAAAAATCCCTAAGCCGTGCGGTCACAATTTCAGCAAAAATATGACGTTCTGCAATTCACTCAAAAATGGTGCCAAGCTGTTGCAAAATATCCCCTGAAAGGTTTTTCGGTGGAAACAGATGGGTTTTTATCATCGGTAACCGAATGAGCCCTCGACGTCTGAACAACTTTTTTTGAAAAAATCCCTAAGCCGCGCGGTCACAATTTCAGCAAAAATCTGACGTTTTGAAATTCACTCAAAAATGGTGCCAAGCTGTTGCAAACGATCCCCTGAAATGTTTTTCGGTGGAAACAGACGGGTTTTTATCATCGGAAACAGAATTAGCCCTCGACGTCCGAACAACTTTTTTTGAAAAAATCCCTAAGCCGCGCGGTCACAATTTCAGCAAAAATATGACGTTCTGCAATTCACTCAAAAATGGTGCCAAGCTGTTGCAAAATATCCCCTGAAAGGTTTTTCGGTGGAAACAGATGGGTTTTTATCATCGGAAACAGAATTAGCCCTCGACGTCCGAACAACTTTTTTTGAAAAAATCCCTAAGCCGCGCGGTCACAATTTCAGCAAAAATATGACGTTCTGCAATTCACTCAAAAATGGTACCAAGCTGTTGCAAAATATCCCCTGAAAGGTTTTTTGGTGGAAACAGATGGGTTTTTATCATCGGAAACAGAATTAGCCCTCGACGTCTGAACAACTTTTTTTGAAAACATCCCTAAGCCGCGCGGTCACAATTTCAGCAAAAATATGACGTTCTGCAATTCACTCAAAAATGGTGCCAAGCTGTTGCAAAATATCCCCTGAAAGGTTTTTCGGTGGAAACAGATGGGTTTTTATCATCGGAAACAGAATTAGCCTTCGACGTCTGAACAACTTTTTTTGAAAAAATCCCTAAGCCGCACGGTCACAATTTCAGCAAAAATCTGACGTTCTGCAATTCACTCAAAAATGGTGCCAAGCTGTTGCAAAATATCCCCTGAAAGGTTTTTCGGTGGAAACAGATGGGTTTTTATCATCGGAAACAGAATTAGCCCTCGACGTCTGAACAACTTTTTTTGAAAAAATCCCTAAGCCGCGCGGTCACAATTTCAGCAAAAATCTGACGTTCTGCAATTTACTCAAAAATGGTGCCAAGCTGTTGCAAAATATCCCCTGAAAGGTTTTTCGGTGGAAACAGATGGGTTTTTATCATCGGAAACAGAATTAGCCCTCGACGTCTGAACAACTTTTTTTGAAAAAATCCCTAAGCCGCGCGGTCACAATTTCAGCAAAAATCTGACGTTCTGCAATTCACTCAAAAATGGTGCCAAGCTGTTGCAAAATATCCCCTGAAAGGTTTTTCGGTGGAAACAGATGGGTGTTTATCATCGGAAACAGAATTAGCCCTCGACGTCTGAACAACTTTTTTTGAAAAAATCCCTAAGCCGCGCGGTCACAATTTCAGCAAAAATCTGACGTTCTGCAATTTACTCAAAAATGGTGCCAAGCTGTTGCAAAATATCCCCTGAAAGGTTTTTCGGTGGAAACAGATGGGTGTTTATCAACAGAAACAGAATTAGCCCTCTACGTCTGAACAACTTTTTTTGAAAAAATCCCTAAGCCGCGCGGTCACAATTTCAGCAAAAATCTGACGTTCTGCAATTCCCTAAAAAATGGTGCCAAGCTGTTGCAAAATATCCCCTGAAAGGTTTTTCGGTGGAAACAGATGGGTGTTTATCATCGGAAACAGAATTAGCCCTCGACGTCTGAACAACTTTTTTTGAAAAAATCCCTAAGCCGCGCGGTCACAATTTCAGCAAAAATCTGACGTTCTGCAATTCACTCAAAAATGGTGCCAAGCTGTTGCAAAATATCCCCTGAAAGGTTTTTCGGTGGAAACAGATGGGTTTTTATCATCGGAAACAGAATTAGCCTTCGACGTCTGAACAACTTTTTTTGAAAAAATCCCTAAGCCGCGCGGTCACAATTTCAGCAAAAATCTGACGTTCTGCACTTCACTCAAAAATGGTGCCAAGCTGTTGCAAAATATCCCCTGAAAGGTTTTTCGGTGGAAACAGATGGGTTTTTTTCATCTGAAACAGAATTAGCCCTCGACGTCTGAACAACTTTTTTTGAAAAAATCCCTAAGCCGCGCGGTCACAATTTCAGCAAAAATCTGACGTTCTGCAATTCACGCAAAAATGGTGCCAAGCTGTTGCAAAATATCCACTGAAAGGTTTTTCGGTGGAAACAGATGGGTTTTTATCATCGGAAACAGAATTAGCCCTCGACGTCTGAACAACTTTTTTTGAAAAAATCCCTAAGCCGCGCGGTCACAATTTCAGCAAAAATCTGACGTTCTGCAATTCACTCAAAAATGGTGCCAAGCTGTTGCAAAATATCCCCTGAAAGGTTTTTCGGTGGAAACAGATGGGTTTTTATCATCGGAAACAGAATTAGCCCTCGACGTCTGAACAACTTTTTTTGAAAAAATCCCTAAGCCGCGCGGTCACAATTTCAGCAAAAATCTGACGTTCTGCAATTCACTCAAAAATGGTGCCAAGCTGTTGCAAAATATCCCCTGAAAGGTTTTTCGGTGGAAACAGATGGGTTTTTATCATCGGAAACAGAATTAGCCCTCGACGTCTGAACAACTTTTTTTGAAAAAATCCCTAAGCCGCGCGGTCACAATTTCAGCAAAAATCTGACGTTCTGCAATTCACTCAAAAATGGTGCCAAGCTGTTGCAAAATATCCCCTGAAAGGTTTTTCGGTGGAAACAAATGGGTTTTTATCATCGGAAACAGAATTAGCCCTCGACGTCTGAACAACTTTTTTTGAAAAAATCCCTAAGCCGCGCGGTCACAATTTCAGCAAAAATCTGACGTTCTGCACTTCACTCAAAAATGGTGCCAAGCTGTTGCAAAATATCCCCTGAAAGGTTTTTCGGTGGAAACAGATGGGTGTTTATCATCGGAAACAGAATTAGCCCTCGACGTCTGAACAACTTTTTTTGAAAAAATCCCTAAGCCGCGCGGTCACAATTTCAGCAAAAATCTGACGTTCTGCAATTTACTCAAAAATGGTGCCAAGCTGTTGCAAAATATCCCCTGAAAGGTTTTTCGGTGGAAACAGATGGGTTTTTATCATCGGAAACAGAATTAGCCCTCGACGTCTGAACAACTTTTTTTGAAAAAATCCCTAAGCCGCGCGGTCACAATTTCAGCAAAAATCTGACGTTCTGCAATTCACTCAAAAATGGTGCCAAGCTGTTGCAAAATATCCCCTGGAAGGTTTTTCGGTGGAAACAGATGGGTTTTTATCATCGGAAACAGAATTAGCCCTCGACGTCTGAACAACTTTTTTTGAAAAAATCCCTAAGCCGCGCGGTCACAATTTCAGCAAAAATCTGACGTTCTGCAATTTACTCAAAAATGGTGCCAAGCTGTTGCAAAATATCCCCTGAAAGGTTTTTCGGTGGAAACAGATGGGTTTTTATCATCGGAAACAGAATTAGCCCTCGACGTCTGAACAACTTTTTTTGAAAAAATCCCTAAGCCGCGCGGTCACAATTTCAGCAAAAATCTGACGTTCTGCAATTCACTCAAAAATGGTGCCAAGCTGTTGCAAAATATCCCCTGGAAGGTTTTTCGGTGGAAACAGATGGGTTTTTATCATCGGAAACAGAATTAGCCCTCGACGTCTGAACAACTTTTTTTGAAAAAATCCCTAAGCCGCGCAGTCACAATTTCAGCAAAAATCTGACGTTCTGCAATTCACTCAAAAATGGTGCAAAGCTGTTGCAAAATATCCCCTGAAAGGTTTTTCGGTGGAAACAGATGGGTGTTTATCATCGGAAACAGAATTAGCCCTCGACGTCTGAACAACTTTTTTTGAAAAAATCCCTAAGCCGCGCGGTCACAATTTCAGCAAAAATCTGACGTTCTGCAATTCACTCAAAAATGGTGCCAAGCTGTTGCAAAATATCCCCTGAAAGGTTTTTCGGTGGAAACAGATGGGTTTTTATCATCGGAAACAGAATTAGCCCTCGACGTCTGAACAACTTTTTTTGAAAAAATCCCTAAGCCGCGCAGTCACAATTTCAGCAAAAATCTGACGTTCTGCAATTCACTCAAAAATGGTGCCAAGCTGTTGCAAAATATCCCCTGAAAGGTTTTTCGGTGGAAACAGATGGGTGTTTATCATCGGAAACAGAATTAGCCCTCGACGTCTGAACAACTTTTTTTGAAAAAATCCCTAAGCCGCGCGGTCACAATTTCAGCAAAAATCTGACGTTCTGCACTTCACTCAAAAATGGTGCAAGCTGTTGCAAAATATCCCCTGAAAGGTTTTGCGGTGGAAACAGATGTGTGTTTATCATCGGAAACAGAATTAGCCCTCGACGTCTGAACAACTTTTTTTGAAAAAATCCCTAAGCCGCGCGGTCACAATTTCAGCAAAAATCTGACGTTCTGCACTTCACTCAAAAATGGTGCCAAGCTGTTGCAAACGATCCCCTGAAAGGTTTTTCGGTGGAAACAGATGGGTTTTTTTCATCTGAAACATTATTAGCCCTCGACGTCTGAACAACTTTTTTTGAAAAAATCCCTAAGCCGCGCGGTCACAATTTCAGCAAAAATCTGACGTTCTGCAATTCACTCAAAAATGGTACCAAGCTGTTGCAAAATATCCCCTGAAAGGTTTTTCGGTGGAAACAGATGGGTTTTTATCATCGGAAACAGAATTAGCCCTCGACGTCTGAACAACTTTTTTTGAAAAAATCCCTAAGCCGCGCGGTCACAATTTCAGCAAAAATCTGACGTTCTGCAATTCACTCAAAAATGGTGCCAAGCTGTTGCAAAATATCCCCTGAAAGGTTTTTCGGTGGAAACAGATGGGTTTTTATCATCGGAAACAGAATTAGCCTTCGACGTCTGAAACAACTTTTTTTGAAAAAATCCCTAAGCCGCGCGGTCACAATTTCAGCAAAAATCTGACGTTCTGCACTTCACTCAAAAATGGTGCCAAGCTGTTGCAAAATATCCCCTGAAAAGTTTTGCGGTGGAAACAGATGGGTGTTTATCATCGGAAACAGAATTAGCCCTCGACGTCTGAACAACTTTTTTTGAAAAAATCCCTAAGCCGCGCGGTCACAATTTCAGCAAAAATCTGACGTTCTGCACTTCACTCAAAAATGGTGCCAAGCTGTTGCAAACGATCCCCTGAAAGGTTTTTCGGTGGAAACAGATGGGTTTTTTTCATCTGAAACAGAATTAGCCCTCGACGTCTGAACAACTTTTTTTGAAAAAATCCCTAAGCCGCGCGGTCACAATTTCAGCAAAAATCTGACGTTCTGCAATTCACTCAAAAATGGTGCCAAGCTGTTGCAAAATATCCCCTGAAAGGTTTTTCGGTGGAAACAGATGGGTTTTTATCATCGGAAACAGAATTAGCCCTCGACGTCTGAACAACTTTTTTTGAAAAAATCCCTAAACCGCGCGGTCACAATTTCAGCAAAAATATGACGTTCTGCAATTCACTCAAAAATGGTGCCAAGCTGTTGCAAAATATCCCCTGAAAGGTTTTTCGGTGGAAACAGATGGGTTTTTATCATCGGAAACAGAATTAGCCCTCGACGTCTGAACAACTTTTTTTGAAAAAATCCCTAAGCCGCGCGGTCACAATTTCAGCAAAAATCTGACGTTTTCCAATTCACTCAAAAATGGTGCCAAGCTGTTGCAAAATATCCCCTGAAAGGTTTTTCGGTGGAAACAGATGGGTTTTTATCATCGGAAACAGAATTAGCCCTCGACGTCTGAACAACTTTTTTTGAAAAAATCCCTAAGCCGCGCGGTCACAATTTCAGCAAAAATCTGACGTTCTGCACTTCACTCAAAAATGGTGCCAAGCTGTTGCAAAATATCCCCTGAAAGGTTTTTCGGTGGAAACAAATGGGTTTTTATCATCGGAAACAGAATTAGCCCTCGACGTCTGAACAACTTTTTTTGAAAAAATCCCTAAGCCGCGCGGTCACAATTTCAGCAAAAATCTGACGTTCTGCAATTCACTCAAAAATGGTGCCAAGCTGTTGCAAAATATCCCCTGAAAGGTTTTTCGGGGGAAACAGATGGGTGTTTATCATCGGAAACAGAATTAGCCCTCGACGTCTGAACAACTTTTTTTGAAAAAATCCCTAAGCCGCGCGGTCACAATTTCAGCAAAAATCTGACGTTCTGCAATTCACTCAAAAATGGTGCCAAGCTGTTGCAAAATATCCCCTGAAAGGTTTTTCGGTGGAAACAGATGGGTTTTTATCATCGGAAACAGAATTAGTCCTCGACGTCTGAACAACTTTTTTTGAAAAAATCCCTAAGCCGCACGGTCACAATTTCACCAAAAATCTGACGTTCTGCAATTCACTCAAAAATGGTGCCAAGCTGTTGCAAAATATCCCCTGAAAGGTTTTTCGGTGGAAACAGATGGTTTTTTATCATCGGAAACAGAATTAGCCTTCGACGTCTGAACAACTTTTTTTGAAAAAATCCCTAAGCCGCACGGTCACAATTTCAGCAAAAATCTGACGTTCTGCAATTCACTCAAAAATGGTGCCAAGCTGTTGCAAAATATCCCCTGAAAGGTTTTTCGGTGGAAACAGATGGGTTTTTATCATCGGAAACAGAATTAGCCCTCGACGTCTAAACAACTTTTTTTGAAAAAATCCCTAAGCCGCGCGGTCACAATTTCAGCAAAAATCTGACGTTCTGCAATTCACTCAAAAATGGTGCCAAGCTGTTGCAAAATATCCCCTGAAAGGTTTTTCGGTGGAAACAGATGGGTGTTTATCATCGGAAACAGAATTAGCCCTCGACGTCTGAACAACTTTTTTTGAAAAAATCCCTAAGCCGCGCGGTCACAATTTCAGCAAAAATCTGACGTTCTGCAATTCACTCAAAAATGGTGCCAAGCTGTTGCAAAATATCCCCTGAAAGGTTTTTCGGTGGAAACAGATGGGTGTTTATCATCGGAAACAGAATTAGCCCTCGACGTCTGAACAACTTTTTTTGAAAAAATCCCTAAGCCGCGCGGTCACAATTTCAGCAAAAATATGACGTTCTGCAATTTACTCAAAAATGGTGCCAAGCTGTTGCAAAATATCCCCTGAAAGGTTTTTCGGTGGAAACAGATGGGTTTTTATCATCGGAAACAGAATTAGCCCTCGACGTCTGAACAACTTTTTTTGAAAAAATCCCTAAGCCGCGCGGTCACAATTTCAGCAAAAATCTGACGTTCTGCACTTCACTCAAAAATGGTGCCAAGCTGTTGCAAACGATCCCCTGAAAGGTTTTTCGGTGGAAACAGATGGGTTTTTATCGTCGGAAACAGAATTAGCCCTAACCCTAACCCTAACCCTAACCCTAACCCTAACCCTAACCCTAACCCTAACCCTAACCCTAACCCTAACCTAACCCTAACCCTAAAAATCTGACGTTTTGCAATTCACTCAAAAATGGTGCCAAGCTGTTGCAAACGATCCCCTGAAATGTTTTTCGGTGGAAACAGATGGGTTTTTATCATCGGAAACAGAATTAGCCCTCGACGTCCGAACAACTTTTTTTGAAAAAATCCCTAAGCCGTGCGGTCACAATTTCAGCAAAAATATGACGTTCTGCAATTCACTCAAAAATGGTGCCAAGCTGTTGCAAAATATCCCCTGAAAGGTTTTTCGGTGGAAACAGATGGGTTTTTATCATCGGTAACCGAATGAGCCCTCGACGTCTGAACAACTTTTTTTGAAAAAATCCCTAAGCCGCGCGGTCACAATTTCAGCAAAAATCTGACGTTTTGAAATTCACTCAAAAATGGTGCCAAGCTGTTGCAAACGATCCCCTGAAATGTTTTTCGGTGGAAACAGACGGGTTTTTATCATCGGAAACAGAATTAGCCCTCGACGTCCGAACAACTTTTTTTGAAAAAATCCCTAAGCCGCGCGGTCACAATTTCAGCAAAAATATGACGTTCTGCAATTCACTCAAAAATGGTGCCAAGCTGTTGCAAAATATCCCCTGAAAGGTTTTTCGGTGGAAACAGATGGGTTTTTATCATCGGAAACAGAATTAGCCCTCGACGTCCGAACAACTTTTTTTGAAAAAATCCCTAAGCCGCGCGGTCACAATTTCAGCAAAAATATGACGTTCTGCAATTCACTCAAAAATGGTACCAAGCTGTTGCAAAATATCCCCTGAAAGGTTTTTTGGTGGAAACAGATGGGTTTTTATCATCGGAAACAGAATTAGCCCTCGACGTCTGAACAACTTTTTTTGAAAACATCCCTAAGCCGCGCGGTCACAATTTCAGCAAAAATATGACGTTCTGCAATTCACTCAAAAATGGTGCCAAGCTGTTGCAAAATATCCCCTGAAAGGTTTTTCGGTGGAAACAGATGGGTTTTTATCATCGGAAACAGAATTAGCCCTCGACGTCTGAACAACTATTTTTGAAAAAATCCCTAAGCCGCGCGGTCACAATTTCAGCAAAAATCTGACGTTCTGCAATTCACTCAAAAATGGTGCCAAGCTGTTGCAAAATATCTCCTGAAAGGTTTTTCGGTGGAAACAGATGGGTGTTTATCATCGGAAACAGAATTAGCCCTCGACGTCTGAACAACTTTTTTTGAAAAAATCCCTAAGCCGCGCGGTCACAATTTCAGCAAAAATCTGACGTTCTGCAATTTACTCAAAAATGGTGCCAAGCTGTTGCAAAATATCCTCTGAAAGGTTTTTCGGTGGAAACAGATGGGTTTTTATCATCGGAAACAGAATTAGCCCTCGACGTCTGAACAACTTTTTTTGAAAAAATCCCTAAGCCGCGCGGTCACAATTTCAGCAAAAATCTGACGTTCTGCACTTCACTCAAAAATGGTGCCAAGCTGTTGCAAACGATCCCCTGAAAGGTTTTTCGGT
Source organism: Podarcis filfolensis (assembly GCF_964270895.1). Classification (NCBI taxonomy): domain Eukaryota; kingdom Metazoa; phylum Chordata; class Lepidosauria; order Squamata; family Lacertidae; genus Podarcis; species Podarcis filfolensis. Next base: position 112,382,757 of record NC_139605.1, on the reverse strand, counting down.
GGAAACAGATGGGTTTTTTTCATCGGAAACAGAATTAGCCCTCGACGTCTGAACAACTTTTTTTGAAAAAATCCCTAAGCCGCGCGGTCACAATTTCAGCAAAAATCTGACGTTCTGCACTTCACTCAAAAATGGTGCCAAGCTGTTGCAAACGATCCCCTGAAAGGTTTTTCGGTGGAAACAGATGGGTTTTTATCGTCGGAAACAGAATTAGCCCTAACCCTACCCCTAACCCTAAGCCTAACCCTAACCCTAACCCTAACCTAACCCTAACCCTAAAAATCTGACGTTTTGCAATTCACTCAAAAATGGTGCCAAGCTGTTGCAAACGATCCCCTGAAATGTTTTTCGGTGGAAACAGATGGGTTTTTATCATCGGAAACAGAATTAGCCCTCGACGTCCGAACAACTTTTTTTGAAAAAATCCCTAAGCCGTGCGGTCACAATTTCAGCAAAAATATGACGTTCTGCAATTCACTCAAAAATGGTGCCAAGCTGTTGCAAAATATCCCCTGAAAGGTTTTTCGGTGGAAACAGATGGGTTTTTATCATCGGTAACCGAATGAGCCCTCGACGTCTGAACAACTTTTTTTGAAAAAATCCCTAAGCCGCGCGGTCACAATTTCAGCAAAAATCTGACGTTTTGAAATTCACTCAAAAATGGTGCCAAGCTGTTGCAAACGATCCCCTGAAATGTTTTTCGGTGGAAACAGACGGGTTTTTATCATCGGAAACAGAATTAGCCCTCGACGTCCGAACAACTTTTTTTGAAAAAATCCCTAAGCCGCGCGGTCACAATTTCAGCAAAAATCTGACGTTCTGCAATTCACTCAAAAATGGTGCCAAGCTGTTGCAAAATATCCCCTGAAAGGTTTTTCGGTGGAAACAGATGGGTTTTTATCATCGGAAACAGAATTAGCCTTCGACGTCTGAACAACTTTTTTTGAAAAAATCCCTAAGCCGCGCGGTCACAATTTCAGCAAAAATCTGACGTTCTGCACTTCAATCAAAAATGGTGCCAAGCTGTTGTAAAAGATCCCCTGAAAGGTTTTTCGGTGGAAACAGATGGGTTTTTTTCATCTGAAACAGAATTAGCCCTCGACGTCTGAACAACTTTTTTTGAAAAAATCCCTAAGCCGCGCGGTCACAATTTCAGCAAAAATCTGACGTTCTGCACTTCACTCAAAAATGGTGCTAAGCTGTTGCAAACGATCCCCTGAAAGGTTTTTCGGTGGAAACAGATGGGTTTTTTTCATCGGAAACAGAATTAGCCCTCGACGTCTGAACAACTTTTTTTGAAAAAACCCCTAAGCCGCGCGGTCACAATTTCAGCAAAAATCTGACGTTCTGCAATTCACTCAAAAATGGTGCCAAGCTGTTGCAAACGATCCCCTGAAAGGTTTTTCGGTGGAAACAGATGGGTTTTTTTCATCTGAAACAGAATTAGCCCTCGACGTCTGAACAACTTTTTTTGAAAAAATCCCTAAGCCGCGCGGTCACAATTTCAGCAAAAATCTGACGTTCTGCAATTCACTCAAAAATGGTACCAAGCTGTTGCAAAATATCCCCTGAAAGGTTTTTCGGTGGAAACAGATGGGTTTTTATCATCGGAAACAGAATTAGCCCTCGACGTCTGAACAACTTTTTTTGAAAAAATCCCTAAGCCGCGCGGTCACAATTTCAGCAAAAATCTGACGTTCTGCAATTTACTCAAAAATGGTGCCAAGCTGTTGCAAAATATCCCCTGAAAGGTTTTTCGGTGGAAACAGATGGGTTTTTATCATCGGAAACAGAATTAGCCCTCGACGTCTGAACAACTTTTTTTGAAAAAATCCCTAAGCCGCGCGGTCACAGTTTCAGCAAAAATCTGACGTTCTGCAATTCACTCAAAAATGGTGCCAAGCTGTTGCAAAATATCCCCTGAAAGGTTTTTCGGTGGAAACAGATGGGTGTTTATCATCGGAAACAGAATTAGTCCTCGACGTCTGAACAACTTTTTTTGAAAAAATCCCTAAGCCGCGCGGTCACAATTTCAGCAAAAATCTGACGTTCTGCAATTTACTCAAAAATGGTGCCAAGCTGTTCCAAAATATCCCCTGAAAGGTTTTTCGGTGGAAACAGATGGGTTTTTTATCATCGGAAACAGAATTAGCCCTCGACGTCTGAACAACTTTATTTGAAAAAATCCCTAAGCCGCGCGGTCACAATTTCAGCATAAATCTGACGTTCTGCACTTCACTCAAAAATGGTGCCAAGCTGTTGCAAACGATCCCCTGAAAGGTTTTTCGGTGGAAACAGATGGGTTTTTTTCATCGGAAACAGAATTAGCCCTCGACGTCTGAACAACTTTTTTTGAAAAAATCCCTAAGCCGCGCGGTCACAATTTCAGCAAAAATCTGACGTTCTGCACTTCACTCAAAAATGGTGCCAAGCTGTTGCAAAATATCCCCTGAAAGGTTTTGCGGTGGAAACAGATGGGTGTTTATCATCGGAAACAGAATTAGCCCTCGACGTCTGAACAACTTTTTTTGAAAAAATCCCTAAGCCGCGCGGTCACAATTTCAGCAAAAATCTGACGTTCTGCACTTCACTCAAAAATGGTGCCAAGCTGTTGCAAACGATCCCCTGAAAGGTTTTTCGGTGGAAACAGATGGGTTTTTTTCATCTGAAACAGAATTAGCCCTCGACGTCTGAACAACTTTTTTTGAAAAAATCCCTAAGCCGCGCGGTCACAATTTCAGCAAAAATCTGACGTTCTGCAATTCACTCAAAAATGGTACCAAGCTGTTGCAAAATATCCCCGAAAGGTTTTTTCGGTGGAAACAGATGGGTTTTTATCATCGGAAACAGAATTAGCCCTCGACGTCTGAACAACTTTTTTTGAAAAAATCCCTAAGCCGCGCGGTCACAATTTCAGCAAAAATCTGACGTTCTGCACTTCACTCAAAAATGGTGCCAAGCTGTTGCAAAATATCCCCTGAAAGGTTTTTCGGTGGAAACAGATGGGTTTTTATCGTCAGAAACAGAATTAGCCCTAACCCTAACCCTAACCCTAACCCTAACCCTAACCCTAACCCTAACCCTAACCCTAACCCTAACCCTAACCCTAACCCTAACCCTAAAAATATGACGTTCTGCAATTCACTCAAAAATGGTGCCAAGCTGTTGCAAAATATCCCCTGAAAGGTTTTTCGGTGGAAACAGATGGGTTTTTATCATCGGAAACAGAATTAGCCCTCGACGTCCGAACAACTTTTTTTGAAAAAATACCTAAGCCGCGCGGTCACAATTTCAGCAAAAATCTGACGTTCTGCACTTCACTCAAAAATGGAGCCAAGCTGTTGCAAACGATCCCCTGAAAGGTTTTTCGGTGGAAACAGATGGGTTTTTTTCATCGGAAACAGAATTAGCCCTCGACGTCTGAACAACTTTTTTTGAAAAAATCCCTAAGCCGCGCGGTCACAATTTCAGCAAAAATCTGACGTTCTGCACTTCACTCAAAAATGGTGCCAAGCTGTTGCAAACGATCCCCTTAAAGGTTTTTCGGTGGAAACAGATGGGTTTTTATCGTCAGAAACAGAATTAGCCCTAACCCTAACCCTAACCCTAACCCTAACCCTAAAAATCTGACGTTTTGCAATTCACTCAAAAAATGGTGCCAAGCTGTTGCAAACGATCCCCTGAAATGTTTTTCGGTGGAAACAGATGGGTTTTTATCATCGGAAACAGAATTAGCCCTCGACGTCCGAACAACTTTTTTTGAAAAAATCCCTAAGCCGCGCGGTCACAATTTCAGCAAAAATATGACGTTCTGCACTTCACTCAAAAATGTTGCCAAGCTGTTGCAAAATATCCCCTGAAAGGTTTTGCGGTGGAAACAGATGGGTGTTTATCATCGGAAACAGAATTAGCCCTCGACGTCTGAACAACTTTTTTTGAAAAAATCCCTAAGCCGCGCGGTCACAATTTCAGCAAAAATCTGACGTTCTGCAATTTACTCAAAAATGGTGCCAAGCTGTTGCAAAATATCCCCTGAAAGGTTTTTCGGTGGAAACAGATGGGTTTTTATCATCGGAAACAGAATTAGCCCTCGACGTCTGAACAACTTTTTTTGAAAAAATCCCTAAGCCGCGCGGTCACAATTTCAGCAAAAATCTGACGTTCTGCACTTCACTCAAAAATGGTGCCAAGCTGTTGCAAACGATCCCCTGAAAGGTTTTTCGGTGGAAACAGATGGGTTTTTTTCATCTGAAACAGAATTAGCCCTCGACGTCTGAACAACTTTTTTTGAAAAAATCCCTAAGCCGCGCGGTCACAATTTCAGCAAAAATCTGACGTTCTGCACTTCACTCAAAAATGGTGCCAAGCTGTTGCAAACGATCCCCTGAAAGGTTTTTCGGTGGAAACAGATGGGTTTTTATCATCGGAAACAGAATTAGCCCTCGACGTCTGAACAACTTTTTTTGAAAAAATCCCTAAGCCGCGCGGTCACAGTTTCAGCAAAAATCTGACGTTCTGCAATTCACTCAAAAATGGTGCCAAGCTGTTGCAAAATATCCCCTGAAAGGTTTTTCGGTGGAAACAGATGGGTTTTTATCATCGGAAACAGAATTAGCCCTCGACGTCTGAACAACTTTTTTTGAAAAAATCCCTAAGCCGCGCGGTCACAGTTTCAGCAAAAATCTGACGTTCTGCAATTCACTCAAAAATGGTGCCAAGCTGTTGCAAAATATCCCCTGAAAGGTTTTTCGGTGGAAACAGATGGGTGTTTATCATCGGAAACAGAATTAGTCCTCGACGTCTGAACAACTTTTTTTGAAAAAATCCCTAAGCCGCGCGGTCACAATTTCAGCAAAAATCTGACGTTCTGCAATTTACTCAAAAATGGTGCCAAGCTGTTCCAAAATATCCCCTGAAAGGTTTTTCGGTGGAAACAGATGGGTTTTTTATCATCGGAAACAGAATTAGCCCTCGACGTCTGAACAACTTTATTTGAAAAAATCCCTAAGCCGCGCGGTCACAATTTCAGCATAAATCTGACGTTCTGCACTTCACTCAAAAATGGTGCCAAGCTGTTGCAAACGATCCCCTGAAAGGTTTTTCGGTGGAAACAGATGGGTTTTTTTCATCGGAAACAGAATTAGCCCTCGACGTCTGAACAACTTTTTTTGAAAAAATCCCTAAGCCGCGCGGTCACAATTTCAGCAAAAATCTGACGTTCTGCACTTCACTCAAAAATGGTGCCAAGCTGTTGCAAAATATCCCCTGAAAGGTTTTGCGGTGGAAACAGATGGGTGTTTATCATCGGAAACAGAATTAGCCCTCGACGTCTGAACAACTTTTTTTGAAAAAATCCCTAAGCCGCGCGGTCACAATTTCAGCAAAAATCTGACGTTCTGCACTTCACTCAAAAATGGTGCCAAGCTGTTGCAAACGATCCCCTGAAAGGTTTTTCGGTGGAAACAGATGGGTTTTTTTCATCTGAAACAGAATTAGCCCTCGACGTCTGAACAACTTTTTTTGAAAAAATCCCTAAGCCGCGCGGTCACAATTTCAGCAAAAATCTGACGTTCTGCAATTCACTCAAAAATGGTACCAAGCTGTTGCAAAATATCCCCTGAAAGGTTTTTCGGTGGAAACAGATGGGTTTTTATCATCGGAAACAGAATTAGCCCTCGACGTCTGAACAACTTTTTTTGAAAAAATCCCTAAGCCGCGCGGTCACAATTTCAGCAAAAATCTGACGTTCTGCACTTCACTCAAAAATGGTGCCAAGCTGTTGCAAAATATCCCCTGAAAGGTTTTTCGGTGGAAACAGATGGGTTTTTATCGTCAGAAACAGAATTAGCCCTAACCCTAACCCTAACCCTAACCCTAACCCTAACCCTAACCCTAACCCTAACCCTAACCCTAACCCTAACCCTAACCCTAACCCTAAAAATATGACGTTCTGCAATTCACTCAAAAATGGTGCCAAGCTGTTGCAAAATATCCCCTGAAAGGTTTTTCGGTGGAAACAGATGGGTTTTTATCATCGGAAACAGAATTAGCCCTCGACGTCCGAACAACTTTTTTTGAAAAAATACCTAAGCCGCGCGGTCACAATTTCAGCAAAAATCTGACGTTCTGCACTTCACTCAAAAATGGAGCCAAGCTGTTGCAAACGATCCCCTGAAAGGTTTTTCGGTGGAAACAGATGGGTTTTTTTCATCGGAAACAGAATTAGCCCTCGACGTCTGAACAACTTTTTTTGAAAAAATCCCTAAGCCGCGCGGTCACAATTTCAGCAAAAATCTGACGTTCTGCACTTCACTCAAAAATGGTGCCAAGCTGTTGCAAACGATCCCCTTAAAGGTTTTTCGGTGGAAACAGATGGGTTTTTATCGTCAGAAACAGAATTAGCCCTAACCCTAACCCTAACCCTAACCCTAACCCTAAAAATCTGACGTTTTGCAATTCACTCAAAAAATGGTGCCAAGCTGTTGCAAACGATCCCCTGAAATGTTTTTCGGTGGAAACAGATGGGTTTTTATCATCGGAAACAGAATTAGCCCTCGACGTCCGAACAACTTTTTTTGAAAAAATCCCTAAGCCGCGCGGTCACAATTTCAGCAAAAATATGACGTTCTGCACTTCACTCAAAAATGTTGCCAAGCTGTTGCAAAATATCCCCTGAAAGGTTTTTCGGTGGAAACAGATGGGTTTTTATCATCGGAAACAGAGTTAGCCCTCGACGTCTGAACAACTTTTTTTGAAAAAATCCCTAAGCCGCGCGGTCACAATTTCAGCAAAAATCTGACGTTCTGCAATTCATTCAAAAATGGTGCCAAGCTGTTGCAAAATATCCCCTGACAGGTTTTGCGGTGGAAACAGATGGGTGTTTATCATCGGAAACAGAATTAGCCCTCGACGTCTGAACAACTTTTTTTGAAAAAATCCCTAAGCCGCGCGGTCACAATTTCAGCAAAAATCTGACGTTCTGCAATTTACTCAAAAATGGTGCCAAGCTGTTGCAAAATATCCCCTGAAAGGTTTTTCGGTGGAAACAGATGGGTTTTTATCATCGGAAACAGAATTAGCCCTCGACGTCTGAACAACTTTTTTTGAAAAAATCCCTAAGCCGCGCGGTCACAATTTCAGCAAAAATCTGACGTTCTGCACTTCACTCAAAAATGGTGCCAAGCTGTTGCAAACGATCCCCTGAAAGGTTTTTCGGTGGAAACAGATGGGTTTTTTTCATCTGAAACAGAATTAGCCCTCGACGTCTGAACAACTTTTTTTGAAAAAATCCCTAAGCCGCGCGGTCACAATTTCAGCAAAAATCTGACGTTCTGCACTTCACTCAAAAATGGTGCCAAGCTGTTGCAAACGATCCCCTGAAAGGTTTTTCGGTGGAAACAGATCGGTTTTTATCGTCAGAAACAGAATTAGCCCTAACCCTAACCCTAACCCTAACCCTAACCCTAACCCTAACCTAACCCTAACCCTAACCCTAAAAATCTGACGTTTTGCAATTCACTCAAAAATGGTGCCAAGCTGTTGCAAACGATCCCCTGAAATGTTTTTTGGTGGAAACAGATGGGTTTTTATCATCGGAAACAGAATTAGCCCTCGACGTCCGAACAACTTTTTTTGAAAAAATCCCTAAGCCGCGCGGTCACAATTTCAGCAAAAATCTGACGTTTTGCAATTCACTCAAAAATGGTGCCAAGCTGTTGCAAACGATCCCCTGAAATGTTTTTCGGTGGAAACAGACGGGTTTTTATCATCGGAAACAGAATTAGCCCTCGACGTCCGAACAACTTTTTTTGAAAAAATCCCTAAGCCGCGCGGTCACAATTTCAGCAAAAATATGACGTTCTGCAATTCACTCAAAAATGGTGCCAAGCTGTTGCAAAATATCCCCTGAAAGGTTTTTCGGTGGAAACAGATGGGTTTTTATCATCGGAAACAGAATGAGCCCTCGACGTCTGAACAACTTTTTTTGAAAAAATCCCTAAGCCGCGCGGTCACAATTTCAGCAAAAATCTGACGTTCTGCAATTCACTCAAAAATGGTACCAAGCTGTTGCAAAATATCCCCTGAAAGGTTTTTCGGTGGAAACAGATGGGTTTTTATCATCGGAAACAGAATTAGCCCTCGACGTCTGAACAACTTTTTTTGAAAAAATCCCTAAGCCGCGCGGTCACAATTTCAGCAAAAATATGACGTTCTGCAATTCACTCAAAAATGGTGCCAAGCTGTTGCAAACGATCCCCTGAAATGTTTTTCGGTGGAAACAGACGGGTTTTTATCATCGGAAACAGAATTAGCCCTCGACGTCCGAACAACTTTTTTTGAAAAAATCCCTAAGCCGCGCGGTCACAATTTCAGCAAAAATATGACGTTTTGCAATTCACTCAAAAATGGTGCCAAGCTGTTGCAAACGATCCCCTGAAATGTTTTTCGGTGGAAACAGACGGGTTTTTATCATCGGAAACAGAATTAGCCCTCGACGTCCGAACAACTTTTTTTGAAAAAATCCCTAAGCCGCGCGGTCACAATTTCAGCAAAAATATGACGTTCTGCAATTCACTCAAAAATGGTGCCAAGCTGTTGCAAAATATCCCCTGAAAGGTTTTTCGGTGGAAACAGATGGGTTTTTATCATCGGAAACAGAATTAGCCCTCGACGTCTGAACAACTTTTTTTGAAAAAATCCCTAAGCCGCGCGGTCACAATTTCAGCAAAAATCTGACGTTCTGCAATTCACTCAAAAATGGTGCCAAGCTGTTGCAAAATATCCCCTGAAAGGTTTTTCGGTAGAAACAGATGGGTTTTTATCATCGGAAACAGAATTAGCCTTCGACGTCTGAACAACTTTTTTTGAAAAAATCCATAAACCGCGCGGTCACAATTTCAGCAAAAATCTGACGTTCTGCACTTCAATCAAAAATGGTGCCAAGCTGTTGTAAAAGATCCCCTGAAAGGTTTTTCGGTGGAAACAGATGGGTTTTTTTCATCTGAAACAGAATTAGCCCTCGACGTCTGAACAACTTTTTTTGAAAAAATCCCTAAGCCGCGCGGTCACAATTTCAGCAAAAATATGACGTTCTGCACTTCACTCAAAAATGGTGCCAAGCTGTTGCAAACGATCCCCTGAAAGGTTTTTCGGTGGAAACAGATGGGTTTTTTTCATCGGAAACAGAATTAGCCCTCGGCGTCTGAACAACTTTTTTTGAAAAAACCCCTAAGCCGCGCGGTCACAATTTCAGCAAAAATCTGACGTTCTGCAATTCACTCAAAAATGGTACCAAGCTGTTGCAAAATATCCCCTGAAAGGTTTTTCGGTGGAAACAGATGGGTTTTTATCATCGGAAACAGAATTAGCCCTCGACGTCTGAACAACTTTTTTTGAAAAAATCCCGAAGCCGCGCGGTCACAATTTCAGCAAAAATCTGACGTTCTGCACTTCACTCAAAAATGGTGCCAAGCTGTTGCAAACGATCCCCTGAAAGGTTTTTCGGTGGAAACAGATGGGTTTTTTTCATCTGAAACAGAATTAGCCCTCGACGTCTGAACAACTTTTTTTGAAAAAATCCCGAAGCCGCGCGGTCACCATTTCAGCAAAAATCTGACGTTCTGCACTTCACTCAAAAATGGTGCCAAGCTGTTGCAAACGATCCCCTGAAAGGTTTTTCAGTGGAAACAGATGGGTTTTTATCGTCGGAAACAGAATTAGCCCTAACCCTAACCCTAACCCTAACCCTAACCCTAACCCTAACCCTAACCCTAACCCTAACCCTAACCCTAAAAATATGACGTTCTGCAATTCACTCAAAAATGGTGCCAAGCTGTTGCAAAATATCCCCTGAAAGGTTTTTCGGTGGAAACAGATGGGTTTTTATCATCGGAAACAGAATTAGCCCTCGACGTCCGAACAACTTTTTTTGAAAAAATCCCTAAGCCGCGCGGTCACAATTTCAGCAAAAATCTGACGTTCTGCACTTCACTCAAAAATGGAGCCAAGCTGTTGCAAACGATCCCCTGAAAGGTTTTTCGGTGGAAACAGATGGGTTTTTTTCATCGGAAACAGAATTAGCCCTCGACGTCTGAACAACTTTTTTTGAAAAAATCCCTAAGCCGCGCGGTCACAATTTCAGCAAAAATCTGACGTTCTGCACTTCACTCAAAAATGGTGCCAAGCTGTTGCAAACGATCCCCTGAAAGGTTTTTCGGTGGAAACAAATGGGTTTTTATCGTCAGAAACAGAATTAGCCCTAACCCTGACCCTAACCCTAACCCTAACCCTAACCCTAAAAATCTGACGTTTTGCAATTCACTCAAAAATGGTGCCAAGCTGTTGCAAACGATCCCCTGAAATGTTTTTCGGTGGAAACAGATGGGTTTTTATCATCGGAAACAGAATTAGCCCTCGACGTCCGAACAACTTTTTTTGAAAAAATCCCTAAGCCGCGCGGTCACAATTTCAGCAAAAATATGACGTTCTGCACTTCACTCAAAAATGGTGCCAAGCTGTTGCAAAATATCCCCTGAAAGGTTTTTCGGTGGAAACAGATGGGTTTTTATCATCGGAAACAGAGTTAGCCCTCGACGTCTGAACAACTTTTTTTGAAAAAATCCCTAAGCCGCGCGGTCACAATTTCAGCAAAAATCTGACGTTCTGCAATTCACTCAAAAATGGTGCCAAGCTGTTGCAAAATATCCCCTGACAGGTTTTGCGGTGGAATCAGATGGGTGTTTATCATCGGAAACAGAATTAGCCCTCGACGTCTGAACAACTTTTTTTGAAAAAATCCCTAAGCCGCGCGGTCACAATTTCAGCAAAAATCTGACGTTCTGCAATTTACTCAAAAATGGTGCCAAGCTGTTGCAAAATATCCCCTGAAAGGTTTTTCGGTGGAAACAGATGGGTTTTTATCGACAGAAACAGAATTAGCCCTAACCCTAACCCTAACCCTAACCCTAACCCTAACCCTAACCCTAACCCTAACCCTAACCCTAACCCTAACCCTAACCCTAACCCTAACCCTAACCTAACCCTAACCCTAAAAATCTGACGTTTTGCAATTCACTCAAAAATGGTGCCAAGCTGTTGCAAACGATCCCCTGAAATGTGTTTCGGTGGAAACAGATGGGTTTTTATCATCGGAAACAGAATGAGCCCTCAACGTCTGAACAACTTTTTTTGAAAAAATCCCTAAGCCGCGCGGTCACAATTTCAGCAAAAGTCTGACGTTCTGCTATTCACTCAAAAATGGTACCAAGCTGTTGCAAAATATCCCCTGAAAGGTTTTTCGGTGGAAACAGATGGGTTTTTTTCATCTGAAACAGAATTAGCCCTCGACGTCTGAACAACTTTTTTTGAAAAAATCCCTAAGCCGCGCGGTCACAATTTCAGCAAAAATCTGACGTTCTGTAATTCACTCAAAAATGGTACCAAGCTGTTGCAAAATATCCCCTGAAAGGTTTTTCGGTGGAAACAGATGGGTTTTTATCATCGGAAACAGAATTAGCCCTCGACGTCTGAACAACTTTTTTTGAAAAAATCCCTAAGCCGCGCGGTCACAATTTCAGCAAAAATCTGACGTTCTGCACTTCACTCAAAAATGGTGCCAAGCTGTTGCAAACGATCCCCTGAAAGGTTTTTCGGTGGAAACAGATGGGTTTTTTTCATCGGAAACAGAATTAGCCCTCGACGTCTGAACAACTTTTTTTGAAAAAATCCCTAAGCCGCGCGGTCACAATTTCAGCAAAAATCTGACGTTCTGCACTTCACTCAAAAATGGTGCCAAGCTGTTGCAAACGATCCCCTGAAAGGTTTTTCAGTGGAAACAGATGGGTTTTTATCGTCGGAAACAGAATTAGCCCTAACCCTAACCCTAACCCTAACCCTAACCCTAACCCTAACCCTAACCCTAACCCTAACCCTAACCCTAACCCTAACCCTAACCCTAAAAATATGACGTTCTGCAATTCACTCAAAAATGGTGCCAAGCTGTTCCAAAATGTCCCCTGAAAGGTTTTTCGGTGGAAACAGATGGGTTTTTATCATCGGAAACAGAATTAGCCCTCGACGTCCGAACAACTTTTTTTGAAAAAATCCCTAAGCCGCGCGGTCACAATTTCAGCAAAAATCTGACGTTCTGCACTTCACTCAAAAATGGAGCCAAGCTGTTGCAAACGATCCCCTGAAAGGTTTTTCGGTGGAAACAGATGGGTTTTTTTCATCGGAAACAGAATTAGCCCTCGACGTCTGAACAACTTTTTTTGAAAAAATCCCTAAGCCGCGCGGTCACAATTTCAGCAAAAATCTGACGTTCTGCACTTCACTCAAAAATGGTGCCAAGCTGTTGCAAAGGATCCCCTGAAAGGTTTTTCGGTGGAAACAAATGGGTTTTTATCGTCAGAAACAGAATTAGCCCTAACCCTAACCCTAACCCTAACCCTAAAAATCTGACGTTTTGCAATTCACTCAAAAATGGTGCCAAGCTGTTGCAAACGATCCCCTGAAATGTTTTTCGGTGGAAACAGATGGGTTTTTATCATCGGAAACAGAATGAGCCCTCGACGTCTGAACAACTTTTTTTGAAAAAATCCCTAAGCCGCGCGGTCACAATTTCAGCAAAAATCTGACGTTCTGTAATTCACTCAAAAATGGTACCAAGCTGTTGCAAAATATCCCCTGAAAGGTTTTTCGGTGGAAACAGATGGGTTTTTATCATCGGAAACAGAATTAGCCCTCGACGTCTGAACAACTTTTTTTGAAAAAATCCCTAAGCCGCGCGGTCACAATTTCAGCAAAAATATGACGTTCTGCAATTCACTCAAAAATGGTGCTAAGCTGTTGCAAAATATCCCCTGAAAGGTTTTTCGGTGGAAACAGATGGGTTTTTATCATCGGAAACAGAATTAGCCCTCGACGTCTGAACAACTTTTTTTGAAAAAATCCCTAAGCCGCGCGGTCACAATTTCAGCAAAAGTCTGACGTTCTGCTATTCACTCAAAAATGGTACCAAGCTGTTGCAAAATATCCCCTGAAAGGTTTTTCGGTGGAAACAGATGGGTTTTTATCATCGGAAACAGAATTAGCCCTCGACGTCTGAACAACTTTTTTTGAAAAAATCCCTAAGCCGCGCGGTCACAATTTCAGCAAAAATATGACGTTCTGCAATTCACTCAAAAATGGTGCCAAGCTGTTGCAAAATATCCCCTGAAAGGTTTTTCGGTGGAAACAGATGGGTTTTTATCATCGGAAACAGAATTAGCCCTCGACGTCTGAACAACTTTTTTTGAAAAAATCCCTAAGCCGCGCGGTCACAATTTCAGCAAAAATCTGACGTTCTGTAATTCACTCAAAAATGGTACCAAGCTGTTGCAAAATATCCCCTGAAAGGTTTTTCGGTGGAAACAGATGGGTTTTTATCATCGGAAACAGAATTAGCCCTCGACGTCTGAACAACTTTTTTTGAAAAAATCCCTAAGCCGCGCTGTCACAATTTCAGCAAAAATCTGACGTTCTGCACTTCACTCAAAAATGGTGCCAAGCTGTTGCAAACGATCCCCTGAAAGGTTTTTCGGTGGAAACAGATGGGTTTTTTTCATCGGAAACAGAATTAGCCCTAGACGTCTGAACAACTTTTTTTGAAAAAATCCCTAAGCCGCGCGGTCACAATTTCAGCAAAAATCTGACGTTCTGCACTTCACTCAAAAATGGTGCCAAGCTGTTGCAAACGATCCCCTGAAAGGTTTTTCGGTGGAAACAGATGGGTTTTTATCGTCGGAAACAGAATTAGCCCTAACCCTAACCCTAACCCTAACCCTAACCCTAACCCTAACCCTAACCCTAACCCTAACCCTAACCCTAACCCTAAAAATATGACGTTCTGCAATTCACTCAAAAATGGTGCCAAGCTGTTGCAAAATATCCCCTGAAAGGTTTTTCGGTGGAAACAGATGGGTTTTTATCATCGGAAACAGAATTAGCCCTCGACGTCCGAACAACTTTTTTTGAAAAAATCCCTAAGCCGCGCGGTCACAATTTCAGCAAAAATCTGACGTTCTGCACTTCACTCAAAAATGGAGCCAAGCTGTTGCAAACGATCCCCTGAAAGGTTTTTCGGTGGAAACAGATGGGTTTTTTTCATCGGAAACAGAATTAGCCCTCGACGTCTGAACAACTTTTTTTGAAAAAATCCCTAAGCCGCGCGGTCACAATTTCAGCAAAAATCTGACGTTCTGCACTTCACTCAAAAATGGTGCCAAGCTGTTGCAAACGATCCCCTGAAACGTTTTTCGGTGGAAACAGATGGGTTTTTATCATCGGAAACAGAATTAGCCCTCGACGTCCGAACAACTTTTTTTGAAAAAATCCCTAAGCCGCGCGGTCACAATTTCAGCAAAAATATGACGTTCTGCACTTCACTCAAAAATGGTGCCAAGCTGTTGCAAAATATCCCCTGAAAGATTTTTCGGTGGAAACAGATGGGTTTTTATCATCAGAAACAGAGTTAGCCCTCGACGTCTGAACAACTTTTTTATGAAAAAATCCCTAAGCCGCGCGGTCACAATTTCAGCAAAAATCTGACGTTCTGCAATTCATTCAAAAATGGTGCCAAGCTGTTGCAAAATATCCCCTGACAGGTTTTGCGGTGGAAACAGACGGGTGTTTATCATCGGAAACAGAATTAGCCCTCGACGTCTGAACAACTTTTTTTGAAAAAATCCCTAAGCCGCGCGGTCACAATTTCAGCAAAAATCTGACGTTCTGCAATTTACTCAAAAATGGTGCCAAGCTGTTGCAAAATATCCCCTGAAAGGTTTTTCGGTGGAAACAGATGGGTTTTTATCATCGGAAACAGAATTAGCCCTCGACGTCTGAACAACTTTTTTTGAAAAAATCCCTAAGCCGCGCGGTCACAATTTCAGCAAAAATCTGACGTTCTGCACTTCACTCAAAAATGGTGCCAAGCTGTTGCAAACGATCCCCTGAAAGGTTTTTCGGTGGAAACAGATGGGTTTTTTTCATCGGAAACAGAATTAGCCCTCGACGTCTGAACAACTTTTTTTGAAAAAATCCCTAAGCCGCGCGGTCACAATTTCAGCAAAAATCTGACGTTCTGCACTTCACTCAAAAATGGTGCCAAGCTGTTGCAAACGATCCCCTGAAAGGTTTTTCGGTGGAAACAGATGGGTTTTTATCGACAGAAACAGAATTAGCCCTAACCCTAACCCTAACCCTAACCCTAACCCTAACCCTAACCCTAACCCTAACCCTAACCTAACCCTAACCCTAAAAATCTGACGTTTTGCAATTCACTCAAAAATGGTGCCAAGCTGTTGCAAACGATCCCCTGAAATGTTTTTCGGTGGAAACAGATGGGTTTTTATCGTCAGAAACAGAATTAGCCCTAACCCTAACCCTAACCCTAACCCTAACCCTAAAAATCTGACGTTTTGCAATTCACTCAAAAATGGTGCCAAGCTGTTGCAAACGATCCCCTGAAACGTTTTTCGGTGGAAACAGATGGGTTTTTATCATCGGAAACAGAATTAGCCCTCGACGTCCGAACAACTTTTTTTGAAAAAATCCCTAAGCCGCGCGGTCACAATTTCAGCAAAAATATTACGTTCTGCACTTCACTCAAAAATGGTGCCAAGCTGTTGCAAAATATCCCCTGAAAGGTTTTTCGGTGGAAACAGATGGGTTTTTATCATCGGAAACAGAGTTAGCCCTCGACGTCTGAACAACTTTTTTTTGAAAAAATCCCTAAGCCGCGCGGTCACAATTTCAGCAAAAATCTGACGTTCTGCAATTCATTCAAAAATGGTGCCAAGCTGTTGCAAAATATCCCCTGACAGGTTTTGCGGTGGAAACAGACGGGTGTTTATCATCGGAAACAGAATTAGCCCTCGACGTCTGAACAACTTTTTTTGAAAAAATCCCTAAGCCGCGCGGTCACAATTTCAGCAAAAATCTGACGTTCTGCAATTTACTCAAAAATGGTGCCAAGCTGCTGCAAAATATCCCCTGAAAGGTTTTTCGGTGGAAACAGATGGGTTTTTATCATCGGAAACAGAATTAGCCCTCGACGTCTGAACAACTTTTTTTGAAAAAATCCCTAAGCCGCGCGGTCACAATTTCAGCAAAAATCTGACGTTCTGCACTTCACTCAAAAATGGTGCCAAGCTGTTGCAAACGATCCCCTGAAAGGTTTTTCGGTGGAAACAGATGGGTTTTTTTCATCGGAAACAGTATTAGCCCTCGACGTCTGAACAACTTTTTTTGAAAAAATCCCTAAGCCGCGCGGTCTTAATTTCAGCAAAAATCTGACGTTCTGCACTTCACTCAAAAATGGTGCCAAGCTGTTGCAAACGATCCCCTGAAAGGTTTTTCGGTGGAAACAGATGGGTTTTTATCGACAGAAACAGAATTAGCCCTAACCCTAACCCTAACCCTAACCCTAACCCTAACCCTAACCTAACCCTAACCCTAAAAATCTGACGTTTTGCAATTCACTCAAAAATGGTGCCAAGCTGTTGCAAACGATCCCCTGAAATGTTTTTCGGTGGAAACAGATGGGTTTTTATCATCGGAAACAGAATGAGCCCTGGACGTCTGAACAACTTTTTTTGAAAAAATCCCTAAGCCGCGCGGTCACAATTTCAGCAAAAATATGACGTTCTGCAATTCACTCAAAAATGGTGCTAAGCTGTTGCAAAATATCCCCTGAAAGGTTTTTCGGTGGAAACAGATGGGTTTTTATCATCGGAAACAGAATTAGCCCTCGACGTCTGAACAACTTTTTTTGAAAAAATCCCTAAGCGCCGCGGTCACAATTTCAGCAAAAGTCTGACGTTCTGCTATTCACTCAAAAATGGTACCAAGCTGTTGCAAAATATCCCCTGAAAGGTTTTTCGGTGGAAACAGATGGGTTTTTATCATCGGAAACAGAATTAGCCCTCGACGTCTGAACAACTTTTTTTGAAAAAATCCCTAAGCCGCGCGGTCACAATTTCAGCAAAAATATGACGTTCTGCAATTCACTCAAAAATGGTGCCAAGCTGTTGCAAAATATCCCCTGAAAGGTTTTTCGGTGGAAACAGATGGGTTTTTATCATCGGAAACAGAATTAGCCCTCGACGTCTGAACAACTTTTTTTGAAAAAATCCCTAAGCCGCGCGGTCACAATTTCAGCAAAAATATGACGTTCTGCAATTCACTCAAAAATGGTGCTAAGCTGTTGCAAAATATCCCCTGAAAGGTTTTTCGGTGGAAACAGATGGGTTTTTATCATCGGAAACAGAATTAGCCCTCGACGTCTGAACAACTTTTTTTGAAAAAATCCCTAAGCCGCACGGTCACAATTTCAGCAAAAGTCTGACGTTCTGCTATTCACTCAAAAATGGTACCAAGCTGTTGCAAAATATCCCCTGAAAGGTTTTTCGGTGGAAACAGATGGGTTTTTATCATCGGAAACAGAATTAGCCCTCGACGTCTGAACAACTTTTTTTGAAAAAATCCCTAAGCCGCGCGGTCACAATTTCAGCAAAAATATGACGTTCTGCAATTCACTCAAAAATGGTGCCAAGCTGTTGCAAAATATCCCCTGAAAGGTTTTTCGGTGGAAACAGATGGGTTTTTATCATCGGAAACAGAATTAGCCCTCGACGTCTGAACAACTTTTTTTGAAAAAATCCCTAAGCCGCGCGGTCACAATTTCAGCAAAAATCTGACGTTCTGCAATTCACTCAAAAATGGTGCCAAGCTGTTGAAAAATATACCCTGAAAGGTTTTTCGGTGGAAACAGATGGGTTTTTATCGTCGGAAACAGAATTAGCCCTAACCCTAACGCTAACCCTAACCCTAACCCTAACCCTAACACTAAAAATATGACGTTCTGTAATTCACTCAAAAATGGTGCCAAGCTGTTGCAAAATATCCCCTGAAAGGTTTTTCGGTGGAAACAGATGGGTTTTTATCATCGGAAACAGAATTAGCCCTCGACGTCTGAACAACTTTTTTTGAAAAAATCCCTAAGCCGCGCGGTCACAATTTCAGCAAAAGTCTGACGTTCTGCTATTCACTCAAAAATGGTACCAAGCTGTTGCAAAATATCCCCTGAAAGGTTTTTCGGTGGAAACAGATGGGTTTTTATCATCGGAAACAGAATTAGCCCTCGACGTCTGAACAACTTTTTTTGAAAAAATCCCTAAGCCGCGCGGTCACAATTTCAGCAAAAATATGACGTTTTGCAATTCACTCAAAAATGGTGCCAAGCTGTTGCAAAATATCCCCTGAAAGGTTTTTCGGTGGAAACAGATGGGTGTTTATCATCGGAAACAGAATTAGCCCTCGACGTCTGAACAACTTTTTTTGAAAAAATCCCTACGCCGCGCGGTCACAATTTCAGCAAAAGTCTGACGTTCTGCTATTCACTCAAAAATGGTACCAAGCTGTTGCAAAATATCCCCTGAAAGGTTTTTCGGTGGAAACAGATGGGTTTTTATCATCGGAAACAGAATTAGCCCTCGACGTCTGAACAACTTTTTTTGAAAAAATCCCTAAGCCGTGCGGTCACAATTTCAGCAAAAATATGACGTTCTGCAATTCACTCAAAAATGGTGCCAAGCTGCTGCAAAATATCCCCTGAAAGGTTTTTCGGTGGAAACAGATGGGTTTTTATCATCGGAAACAGAATTAGCCCTCGACGTCTGAACAACTTTTTTTGAAAAAATCCCTAAGCCGCGCGGTCACAATTTCAGCAAAAATCTGACGTTCTGCAATTCACTCAAAAATGGTGCCAAGCTGTTGCAAAATATCCCCTGAAAGGTTTTTCGGTGGAAACAGATGGGTTTTTATCATCGGAAACAGAATTAGCCTTCGACGTCTGAACAACTTTTTTTGAAAAAATCCCTAAGCCGCGCGGTCACAATTTCAGCAAAAATCTGACGTTCTGCAATTCACTCAAAAATGGTGCCAAGCTGTTGCAAAATATCCCCTGAAAGGTTTTTCGGTGGAAACAGATGGGTGTTTATCAGCGGAAACAGAATTAGCCCTCGACGTCTGAACAACTTTTTTTGAAAAAATCCCTAAGCCGCGCGGTCACAATTTCAGCAAAAATCTGACGTTCTGCAATTTACTCAAAAATGGTGCCAAGCTGTTGCAAAATATCCCCTGAAAGGTTTTTCGGTGGAAACAGATGGGTTTTTATCATCGGAAACAGAATTAGCCCTCGACGTCTGAACAACTTTTTTTGAAAAAATCCCTAAGCCGCGCGGTCACAATTTCAGCAAAAATCTGACGTTCTGCAATTCTCTCAAAAATGGTGCCAAGCTGTTGCAAAATATCCCCTGAAAGGTTTTTCGGTGGAAACAGATGGGTGTTTATCATTGGAAACAGAATTAGCCCTCGACGTCTGAACAACTTTTTTTGAAAAAATCCCTAAGCCGCGCGGTCACAATTTCAGCAAAAATCTGACGTTCTGCACTTCACTCAAAAATGGTGCCAAGCTGTTGCAAACGATCCCCTGAAAGGTTTTTCGGTGGAAACAGATGGGTTTTTATCGACAGAAACAGAATTAGCCCTAACCCTAACCCTAACCCTAACCCTAACCCTAACCCTAACCCTAACCCTAACCCTAACCCTAACCCTAACCTAACCCTAACCCTAAAAATCTGACGTTTTGCAATTCACTCAAAAATGGTGCCAAGCTGTTGCAAACGATCCCCTGAAATGTTTTTCGGTGGAAACAGATGGGTTTTTATCATCGGAAACAGAATGAGCCCTCGACGTCTGAACAACTTTTTTTGAAAAAATCCCTAAGCCGCGCGGTCACAATTTCAGCAAAAATATGACGTTCTGCAATTCACTCAAAAATGGTGCTAAGCTGTTGCAAAATATCCCCTGAAAGGTTTTTCGGTGGAAACAGATGGGTTTTTATCATCGGAAACAGAATTAGCCCTCGACGTCTGAACAACTTTTTTTGAAAAAATCCCTAAGCCGCGCGGTCACAATTTCAGCAAAAGTCTGACGTTCTGCTATTCACTCAAAAATGGTACCAAGCTGTTGCAAAATATCCCCTGAAAGGTTTTTCGGTGGAAACAGATGGGTTTTTATCATCGGAAACAGAATTAGCCCTCGACGTCTGAACAACTTTTTTTGAAAAAATCCCTAAGCCGCGCGGTCACAATTTCAGCAAAAATATGACGTTCTGCAATTCACTCAAAAATGGTGCCAAGCTGTTGCAAAATATCCCCTGAAAGGTTTTTCGGTGGAAACAGATGGGTTTTTATCATCGGAAACAGAATTAGCCCTCGACGTCTGAACAACTTTTTTTGAAAAAATCCCTAAGCCGCGCGGTCACAATTTCAGCAAAAATCTGACGTTCTGCAATTCACTCAAAAATGGTGCCAAGCTGTTGCAAAATATCCCCTGAAAGGTTTTTCGGTGGAAACAGATGGGTTTTTATCATCGGAAACAGAATTAGCCCTCGACGTCTGAACAACTATTTTTGAGAAAATCCCTAAGCCGCGCGGTCACAATTTCAGCAAAAATCTGACGTTCTGCAATTCACTCAAAAATGGTGCCAAGCTGTTGCAAAATATCCCCTGAAAGGTTTTTCGGTGGAAACAGATGGGTTTTTATCATCGGAAACAGAATTAGCCCTCGACGTCTGAACAACTATTTTTGAGAAAATCCCTAAGCCGCGCGGTCACAATTTCAGCAAAAATCTGACGTTCTGCAATTCACTCAAAAATGGTGCCAAGCTGTTGAAAAATATACCCTGAAAGGTTTTTCGGTGGAAACAGATGGG
The DNA here is from genome assembly GCF_964270895.1 of Podarcis filfolensis. Taxonomy (NCBI): domain Eukaryota; kingdom Metazoa; phylum Chordata; class Lepidosauria; order Squamata; family Lacertidae; genus Podarcis; species Podarcis filfolensis. The sequence continues at coordinate 112,361,942 of NC_139605.1, read as the reverse complement.
TTTTTATCGTCGGAAACAGAATTAGCCCTAACCCTAACCCTAACCCTAACCCTAACCCTAACACTAAAAATATGACGTTCTGTAATTCACTCAAAAATGGTGCCAAGCTGTTGCAAAATATCCCCTGAAAGGTTTTTCGGTGGAAACAGATGGGTTTTTATCATCGGAAACAGAATTAGCCCTCGACGTCTGAACAACTTTTTTTGAAAAAATCCCTAAGCCGCGCGGTCACAATTTCAGCAAAAGTCTGACGTTCTGCTATTCACTCAAAAATGGTACCAAGCTGTTGCAAAATATCCCCTGAAAGGTTTTTCGGTGGAAACAGATGGGTTTTTATCATCGGAAACAGAATTAGCCCTCGACGTCTGAACAACTTTTTTTGAAAAAATCCCTAAGCCGCGCGGTCACAATTTCAGCAAAAATATGACGTTTTGCAATTCACTCAAAAATGGTGCCAAGCTGTTGCAAAATATCCCCTGAAAGGTTTTTCGGTGGAAACAGATGGGTGTTTATCATCGGAAACAGAATTAGCCCTCGACGTCTGAACAACTTTTTTTGAAAAAATCCCTAAGCCGCGCGGTCACAATTTCAGCAAAAGTCTGACGTTCTGCTATTCACTCAAAAATGGTACCAAGCTGTTGCAAAATATCCCCTGAAAGGTTTTTCGGTGGAAACAGATGGGTTTTTATCATCGGAAACAGAATTAGCCCTCGACGTCTGAACAACTTTTTTTGAAAAAATCCCTAAGCCGCGCGGTCACAATTTCAGCAAAAATATGACGTTCTGCAATTCACTCAAAAATGGTGCCAAGCTGCTGCAAAATATCCCCTGAAAGGTTTTTCGGTGGAAACAGATGGGTTTTTATCATCGGAAACAGAATTAGCCCTCGACGTCTGAACAACTTTTTTTGAAAAAATCCCTAAGCCGCGCGGTCACAATTTCAGCAAAAATCTGACGTTCTGCAATTCACTCAAAAATGGTGCCAAGCTGTTGCAAAATATCCCCTGAAAGGTTTTTCGGTGGAAACAGATGGGTTTTTATCATCGGAAACAGAATTAGCCTTCGACGTCTGAACAACTTTTTTTGAAAAAATCCCTAAGCCGCGCGGTCACAATTTCAGCAAAAATCTGACGTTCTGCAATTCACTCAAAAATGGTGCCAAGCTGTTGCAAAATATCCCCTGAAAGGTTTTTCGGTGGAAACAGATGGGTGTTTATCAGCGGAAACAGAATTAGCCCTCGACGTCTGAACAACTTTTTTTGAAAAAATCCCTAAGCCGCGCGGTCACAATTTCAGCAAAAATCTGACGTTCTGCAATTTACTCAAAAATGGTGCCAAGCTGTTGCAAAATATCCCCTGAAAGGTTTTTCGGTGGAAACAGATGGGTTTTTATCATCGGAAACAGAATTAGCCCTCGACGTCTGAACAACTTTTTTTGAAAAAATCCCTAAGCCGCGCGGTCACAATTTCAGCAAAAATCTGACGTTCTGCAATTCTCTCAAAAATGGTGCCAAGCTGTTGCAAAATATCCCCTGAAAGGTGTTTCGGTGGAAACAGATGGGTGTTTATCATTGGAAACAGAATTAGCCCTCGACGTCTGAACAACTTTTTTTGAAAAAAATCCCTAAGCCGCGCGGTCACAATTTCAGCAAAAATCTGACGTTCTGCAATTCACTCAAAAATGGTGCCAAGCTGTTGCAAAATATCCCCTGAAAGGTTTTTCGGTGGAAACAGATGGGTTTTTATCATCGGAAACAGAATTAGCCCTCGACGTCTGAACAACTTTTTTTGAAAAAATCCCTAAGCCGCGCGGTCACAATTTCAGCAAAAATCTGACGTTCTGCACTTCACTCAAAAATGGTGCCAAGCTGTTGCAAACGATCCCCTGAAAGGTTTTTCGGTGGAAACAGATGGGTTTTTATCGACAGAAACAGAATTAGCCCTAACCCTAACCCTAACCCTAACCCTAACCCTAACCCTAACCCTAACCCTAACCCTAACCTAACCCTAACCCTAAAAATCTGACGTTTTGCAATTCACTCAAAAATGGTGCCAAGCTGTTGCAAACGATCCCCTGAAATGTTTTTCGGTGGAAACAGATGGGTTTTTATCATCGGAAACAGAATGAGCCCTCGACGTCTGAACAACTTTTTTTGAAAAAATCCCTAAGCCGCGCGGTCACAATTTCAGCAAAAATATGACGTTCTGCAATTCACTCAAAAATGGTGCCAAGCTGTTGCAAACGATCCCCTGAAATGTTTTTCGGTGGAAACAGATGGGTTTTTATCATCGGAAACAGAATTAGCCCTCGACGTCTGAACAACTTTTTTTGAAAAAATCCCTAAGCCGCGCGGTCACAATTTCAGCAAAAATATGACGTTCTGCAATTCACTCAAAAATGGTGCCAAGCTGTTGCAAAATATCCCCTGAAAGGTTTTTCGGTGGAAACAGATGGGTTTTTATCATCGGAAACAGAATTAGCCCTCGACGTCTGAACAACTTTTTTTGAAAAAATCCCTAAGCCGCGCGGTCACAATTTCAGCAAAAATCTGACGTTCTGCAATTCACTCAAAAATGGTGCCAAGCTGTTGCAAAATATCCCCTGAAAGGTTTTTCGGTGGAAACAGATGGGTTTTTATCATCGGAAACAGAATTAGCCTTCGACGTCTGAACAACTTTTTTTGAAAAAATCCCTAAGCCGCGCGGTCACAATTTCAGCAAAAATCTGACGTTCTGCAATTCACTCAAAAATGGTGCCAAGCTGTTGCAAAATATCCCCTGAAAGGTTTTTCGGTGGAAACAGATGGGTGTTTATCATTGGAAACAGAATTAGCCCTCGACGTCTGAACAACTTTTTTTGAAAAAAATCCCTAAGCCGCGCGGTCACAATTTCAGCAAAAATCTGACGTTCTGCAATTTACTCAAAAATGGTGCCAAGCTGTTGCAAAATATCCCCTGAAAGGTTTTTCGGTGGAAACAGATGGGTGTTTATCATTGGAAACAGAATTAGCCCTCGACGTCTGAACAACTTTTTTTGAAAAAATCCCTAAGCCGCGCGGTCACAATTTCAGCAAAAATCTGACGTTCTGCACTTCACTCAAAAATGGTGCCAAGCTGTTGCAAACGATCCCCTGAAAGGTTTTTCGGTGGAAACAGATGGGTTTTTATCATCGGAAACAGAATTAGCCCTCGACGTCTGAACAACTATTTTTGAGAAAATCCCTAAGCCGCGCGGTCACAATTTCAGCAAAAATCTGACGTTCTGCAATTCACTCAAAAATGGTGCCAAGCTGTTGAAAAATATACCCTGAAAGGTTTTTCGGTGGAAACAGATGGGTTTTTATCGTCGGAAACAGAATTAGCCCTAACCCTAACCCTAACCCTAACCCTAACCCTAACCCTAACACTAAAAATATGACGTTCTGTAATTCACTCAAAAATGGTGCCAAGCTGTTGCAAAATATCCCCTGAAAGGTTTTTCGGTGGAAACAGATGGGTTTTTATCATCGGAAACAGAATTAGCCCTCGACGTCTGAACAACTTTTTTTGAAAAAATCCCTAAGCCGCGCGGTCACAATTTCAGCAAAAGTCTGACGTTCTGCTATTCACTCAAAAATGGTACCAAGCTGTTGCAAAATATCCCCTGAAAGGTTTTTCGGTGGAAACAGATGGGTTTTTATCATCGGAAACAGAATTAGCCCTCGACGTCTGAACAACTTTTTTTGAAAAAATCCCTAAGCCGCGCGGTCACAATTTCAGCAAAAATATGACGTTTTGCAATTCACTCAAAAATGGTGCCAAGCTGTTGCAAAATATCCCCTGAAAGGTTTTTCGGTGGAAACAGATGGGTGTTTATCATCGGAAACAGAATTAGCCCTCGACGTCTGAACAACTTTTTTTGAAAAAATCCCTAAGCCGCGCGGTCACAATTTCAGCAAAAGTCTGACGTTCTGCTATTCACTCAAAAATGGTACCAAGCTGTTGCAAAATATCCCCTGAAAGGTTTTTCGGTGGAAACAGATGGGTTTTTATCATCGGAAACAGAATTAGCCCTCGACGTCTGAACAACTTTTTTTGAAAAAATCCCTAAGCCGCGCGGTCACAATTTCAGCAAAAATATGACGTTCTGCAATTCACTCAAAAATGGTGCCAAGCTGCTGCAAAATATCCCCTGAAAGGTTTTTCGGTGGAAACAGATGGGTTTTTATCATCGGAAACAGAATTAGCCCTCGACGTCTGAACAACTTTTTTTGAAAAAATCCCTAAGCCGCGCGGTCACAATTTCAGCAAAAATCTGACGTTCTGCAATTCACTCAAAAATGGTGCCAAGCTGTTGCAAAATATCCCCTGAAAGGTTTTTCGGTGGAAACAGATGGGTTTTTATCATCGGAAACAGAATTAGCCTTCGACGTCTGAACAACTTTTTTTGAAAAAATCCCTAAGCCGCGCGGTCACAATTTCAGCAAAAATCTGACGTTCTGCAATTCACTCAAAAATGGTGCCAAGCTGTTGCAAAATATCCCCTGAAAGGTTTTTCGGTGGAAACAGATGGGTGTTTATCAGCGGAAACAGAATTAGCCCTCGACGTCTGAACAACTTTTTTTGAAAAAATCCCTAAGCCGCGCGGTCACAATTTCAGCAAAAATCTGACGTTCTGCAATTTACTCAAAAATGGTGCCAAGCTGTTGCAAAATATCCCCTGAAAGGTTTTTCGGTGGAAACAGATGGGTTTTTATCATCGGAAACAGAATTAGCCCTCGACGTCTGAACAACTTTTTTTGAAAAAATCCCTAAGCCGCGCGGTCACAATTTCAGCAAAAATCTGACGTTCTGCAATTCTCTCAAAAATGGTGCCAAGCTGTTGCAAAATATCCCCTGAAAGGTGTTTCGGTGGAAACAGATGGGTGTTTATCATTGGAAACAGAATTAGCCCTCGACGTCTGAACAACTTTTTTTGAAAAAAATCCCTAAGCCGCGCGGTCACAATTTCAGCAAAAATCTGACGTTCTGCAATTCACTCAAAAATGGTGCCAAGCTGTTGCAAAATATCCCCTGAAAGGTTTTTCGGTGGAAACAGATGGGTTTTTATCATCGGAAACAGAATTAGCCCTCGACGTCTGAACAACTTTTTTTGAAAAAATCCCTAAGCCGCGCGGTCACAATTTCAGCAAAAATCTGACGTTCTGCACTTCACTCAAAAATGGTGCCAAGCTGTTGCAAACGATCCCCTGAAAGGTTTTTCGGTGGAAACAGATGGGTTTTTATCGACAGAAACAGAATTAGCCCTAACCCTAACCCTAACCCTAACCCTAACCCTAACCCTAACCCTAACCCTAACCCTAACCTAACCCTAACCCTAAAAATCTGACGTTTTGCAATTCACTCAAAAATGGTGCCAAGCTGTTGCAAACGATCCCCTGAAATGTTTTTCGGTGGAAACAGATGGGTTTTTATCATCGGAAACAGAATGAGCCCTCGACGTCTGAACAACTTTTTTTGAAAAAATCCCTAAGCCGCGCGGTCACAATTTCAGCAAAAATATGACGTTCTGCAATTCACTCAAAAATGGTGCCAAGCTGTTGCAAACGATCCCCTGAAATGTTTTTCGGTGGAAACAGATGGGTTTTTATCATCGGAAACAGAATTAGCCCTCGACGTCTGAACAACTTTTTTTGAAAAAATCCCTAAGCCGCGCGGTCACAATTTCAGCAAAAATATGACGTTCTGCAATTCACTCAAAAATGGTGCCAAGCTGTTGCAAAATATCCCCTGAAAGGTTTTTCGGTGGAAACAGATGGGTTTTTATCATCGGAAACAGAATTAGCCCTCGACGTCTGAACAACTTTTTTTGAAAAAATCCCTAAGCCGCGCGGTCACAATTTCAGCAAAAATCTGACGTTCTGCAATTCACTCAAAAATGGTGCCAAGCTGTTGCAAAATATCCCCTGAAAGGTTTTTCGGTGGAAACAGATGGGTTTTTATCATCGGAAACAGAATTAGCCTTCGACGTCTGAACAACTTTTTTTGAAAAAATCCCTAAGCCGCGCGGTCACAATTTCAGCAAAAATCTGACGTTCTGCAATTCACTCAAAAATGGTGCCAAGCTGTTGCAAAATATCCCCTGAAAGGTTTTTCGGTGGAAACAGATGGGTGTTTATCATTGGAAACAGAATTAGCCCTCGACGTCTGAACAACTTTTTTTGAAAAAAATCCCTAAGCCGCGCGGTCACAATTTCAGCAAAAATCTGACGTTCTGCAATTTACTCAAAAATGGTGCCAAGCTGTTGCAAAATATCCCCTGAAAGGTTTTTCGGTGGAAACAGATGGGTGTTTATCATTGGAAACAGAATTAGCCCTCGACGTCTGAACAACTTTTTTTGAAAAAATCCCTAAGCCGCGCGGTCACAATTTCAGCAAAAATCTGACGTTCTGCACTTCACTCAAAAATGGTGCCAAGCTGTTGCAAACGATCCCCTGAAAGGTTTTTCGGTGGAAACAGATGGGTTTTTATCATCGGAAACAGAATTAGCCCTCGACGTCTGAACAACTATTTTTGAGAAAATCCCTAAGCCGCGCGGTCACAATTTCAGCAAAAATCTGACGTTCTGCAATTCACTCAAAAATGGTGCCAAGCTGTTGAAAAATATACCCTGAAAGGTTTTTCGGTGGAAACAGATGGGTTTTTATCGTCGGAAACAGAATTAGCCCTAACCCTAACCCTAACCCTAACCCTAACCCTAACCCTAACACTAAAAATATGACGTTCTGTAATTCACTCAAAAATGGTGCCAAGCTGTTGCAAAATATCCCCTGAAAGGTTTTTCGGTGGAAACAGATGGGTTTTTATCATCGGAAACAGAATTAGCCCTCGACGTCTGAACAACTTTTTTTGAAAAAATCCCTAAGCCGCGCGGTCACAATTTCAGCAAAAATCTGACGTTCTGCAATTCACTCAAAAATGGTGCCAAGCTGTTGCAAAATATCCCCTGAAAGGTTTTTCGGTGGAAACAGATGGGTTTTTATCATCGGAAACAGAATTAGCCTTCGACGTCTGAACAACTTTTTTTGAAAAAATCCCTAAGCCGCGCGGTCACAATTTCAGCAAAAATCTGACGTTCTGCAATTCACTCAAAAATGGTGCCAAGCTGTTGCAAAATATCCCCTGAAAGGTTTTTCGGTGGAAACAGATGGGTGTTTATCATCGGAAACAGAATTAGCCCTCGACGTCTGAACAACTTTTTTTGCAAAAATCCCTAAGCCGCGCGGTCACAATTTCAGCAAAAATATGACGTTCTGCAATTTACTCAAAAATGGTGCCAAGCTGTTGCAAAATATCCCCTGAAAGGTTTTTCGGTGGAAACAGATGGGTTTTTATCATCGGAAACAGAATTAGCCCTCGACGTCTGAACAACTTTTTTTGAAAAAATCCCTAAGCCGCGCGGTCACAATTTCAGCAAAAATCTGACGTTCTGCAATTCTCTCAAAAATGGTGCCAAGCTGTTGCAAAATATCCCCTGAAAGGTTTTTCGGTGGAAACAGATGGGTGTTTATCATTGGAAACAGAATTAGCCCTCGACGTCTGAACAACTTTTTTTGAAAAAAATCCCTAAGCCGCGCGGTCACAATTTCAGCAAAAATCTGACGTTCTGCAATTCACTCAAAAATGGTGCCAAGTTGTTGCAAAGTATCCCCTGAAAGGTTTTTCGGTGGAAACAGATGGGTTTTTATCATCGGAAACAGAATTAGCCCTCGACGTCTGAACAACATTTTTTGAAAAAATCCCTAAGCCGCGTCGTCACAATTACAGCAAAAATCTGACGTTCTGCAATTCACTCAAAAATGGTGCCAAGCTGTTGCAAACGATCCCCTGAAAGGTTTTTCGGTGGAAACAGATGGGTTTTTATCATCGGAAACAGAATTAGCCCTCGACGTCTGAACAACTATTTTTGAGAAAATCCCTAAGCCGCGCGGTCACAATTTCAGCAAAAATCTGACGTTCTGCAATTTACTCAAAAATGGTGCCAAGCTATTGTAAAAGATCCCCTGAAAGGTTTTTCGGTGGAAACAGATGGGTTTTTATCGTCGGAAACAGAATTAGCCCTAACCCTAACCCTAACCCTAACCCTAACCCTAACCCTAACCCTAACCCTAACCCTAACCCTAACCCCTAACCCTAACCCTAACCTAACCCTAACCCTAACCTTAACCCTAAAAATATGACGTTCTGCAATTCACTCAAAAATGGTGCCAAGCTGTTGCAAAATATCCCCTGAAAGGTTTTTCGGTGGAAACAGATGGGTTTTTATCATCGGAAACAGAATTAGCCCTCGACGTCTGAACAACTTTTTTTGAAAAAAACCCTAAGCCGCGCGGTCACAATTTCAGCAAAAGTCTGACGTTCTGCTATTCACTCAAAAATGGTACCAAGCTGTTGCAAAATATCCCCTGAAAGGTTTTTCGGTGGAAACAGATGGGTTTTTATCATCGGAAACAGAATTAGCCCTCGACGTCTGAACAACTTTTTTTGAAAAAATCCCTAAGCCGCGCGGTCACAATTTCAGCAAAAATCTGACGTTCTGCACTTCACTCAAAAATGGTGCCAAGCTGTTGCAAACGATCCCCTGAAAGGTTTTTCGGTGGAAACAGATGGGTTTTTATCATCGGAAACAGAATTTGCCCTCGACGTCTGAACAACTATTTTTGAGAAAATCCCTAAGCCGCGCGGTCACAATTTCAGCAAAAATCTGACGTTCTGCAATTCACTCAAAAATGGTGCCAAGCTGTTGAAAAATATACCCTGAAAGGTTTTTCGGTGGAAACAGATGGGTTTTTATCATCGGAAACAGAATTAGCCCTCGACGTCTGAACAACTTTTTTTGAAAAAATCCCTAAGCCGCGCGGTCACAATTTCAGCAAAAGTCTGACGTTCTGCTATTCACTCAAAAATGGTACCAAGCTGTTGCAAAATATCCCCTGAAAGGTTTTTCGGTGGAAACAGATGGGTTTTTATCATCGGAAACAGAATTAGCCCTCGACGTCTGAACAACTTTTTTTGAAAAAATCCCTAAGCCGCGCGGTCACAATTTCAGCAAAAATATGACGTTCTGCAATTCACTCAAAAATGGTGCCAAGCTGTTGCAAAATATCCCCTGAAAGGTTTTTCGGTGGAAACAGATGGGTTTTTATCATCGGAAACAGAATTAGCCCTCGACGTCTGAACAACTTTTTTTGAAAAAATCCCTAAGCCGCGCGGTCACAATTTCAGCAAAAGTCTGACGTTCTGCTATTCACTCAAAAATGGTACCAAGCTGTTGCAAAATATCCCCTGAAAGGTTTTTCAGTGGAAACAGATGGGTTTTTATCATCGGAAACAGAATTAGCCCTCGACGTCTGAACAACTTTTTTTGAAAAAATCCCTAAGCCGCGCGGTCACAATTTCAGCAAAAATATGACGTTCTGCAATTCACTCAAAAATGGTGCCAAGCTGCTGCAAAATATCCCCTGAAAGGTTTTTCGGTGGAAACAGATGGGTTTTTATCATCGGAAACAGAATTAGCCCTCGACGTCTGAACAACTTTTTTTGAAAAAATCCCTAAGCCGCGCGGTCACAATTTCAGCAAAAATCTGACGTTCTGCAATTCACTCAAAAATGGTGCCAAGCTGTTGCAAAATATCCCCTGAAAGGTTTTTCGGTGGAAACAGATGGGTTTTTATCATCGGAAACAGAATTAGCCTTCGACGTCTGAACAACTTTTTTTGAAAAAATCCCTAAGCCGCGCGGTCACAATTTCAGCAAAAATCTGATGTTCTGCAATTCACTCAAAAATGGTGCCAAGCTGTTGCAAAATATCCCCTGAAAGGTTTTTCGGTGGAAACAGATGGGTTTTTATCATCGGAAACAGAATTAGCCTTCGACGTCTGAACAACTTTTTTTGAAAAAATCCCTAAGCCGCGCGGTCACAATTTCAGCAAAAATCTGACGTTCTGCAATTCACTCAAAAATGGTGCCAAGCTGTTGCAAAATATCCCCTGAAAGGTTTTTCGGTGGAAACAGATGGGTGTTTATCATCGGAAACAGAATTAGCCCTCGACGTCTGAACAACTTTTTTTGAAAAAATCCCTAAGCCGCGCGGTCACAATTTCAGCAAAAATCTGACGTTCTGCAATTTACTCAAAAATGGTGCCAAGCTGTTGCAAAATATCCCCTGAAAGGTTTTTCGGTGGAAACAGATGGGTTTTTATCATCGGAAACAGAATTAGCCCTCGACGTCTGAACAACTTTTTTTGAAAAAATCCCTAAGCCGCGCGGTCACAATTTCAGCAAAAATCTGACGTTCTGCAATTCTCTCAAAAATGGTGCCAAGCTGTTCCAAAATATCCCCTGAAAGGTTTTTCGGTGGAAACAGATGGGTGTTTATCATTGGAAACAGAATTAGCCCTCGACGTCTGAACAACTTTTTTTGAAAAAAATCCCTAAGCCGCGCGGTCACAATTTCAGCAAAAATCTGACGTTCTGCAATTCACTCAAAAATGGTGCCAAGCTGTTGCAAAATATCCCCTGAAAGGTTTTTCGGTGGAAACAGATGGGTTTTTATCATTGGAAACAGAATTAGCCCTCGACGTCTGAACAACATTTTTTGAAAAAATCCCTAAGCCGCGTCGTCACAATTACAGCAAAAATCTGACGTTCTGCAATTCACTCAAAAATGGTGCCAAGCTGTTGCAAACGATCCCCTGAAAGGTTTTTCGGTGGAAACAGATGGGTTTTTATCATCGGAAACAGAATTAGCCCTCGACGTCTGAACAACTATTTTTGAGAAAATCCCTAAGCCGCGCGGTCACAATTTCAGCAAAAATCTGACGTTCTGCAATTTACTCAAAAATGGTGCCAAGCTATTGTAAAAGATCCCCTGAAAGGTTTTTCGGTGGAAACAGATGGGTTTTTATCGTCGGAAACAGAATTAGCCCTAACCCTAACCCTAACCCTAACCCTAACCCTAACCCTAACCCTAACCCTAACCCTAACCCTAACCCCTAACCCTAACCCTAACCTAACCCTAACCCTAACCCTAACCCTAAAAATATGACGTTCTGCAATTCACTCAAAAATGGTGCCAAGCTGTTGCAAAATATCCCCTGAAAGGTTTTTCGGTGGAAACAGATGGGTTTTTATCATCGGAAACAGAATTAGCCCTCGACGTCTGAACAACTTTTTTTGAAAAAATCCCTAAGCCGCGCGGTCACAATTTCAGCAAAAGTCTGACGTTCTGCTATTCACTCAAAAATGGTACCAAGCTGTTGCAAAATATCCCCTGAAAGGTTTTTCGGTGGAAACAGATGGGTTTTTATCATCGGAAACAGAATTAGCCCTCGACGTCTGAACAACTTTTTTTGAAAAAATCCCTAAGCCGCGCGGTCACAATTTCAGCAAAAATCTGACGTTCTGCACTTCACTCAAAAATGGTGCCAAGCTGTTGCAAACGATCCCCTGAAAGGTTTTTCGGTGGAAACAGATGGGTTTTTATCATCGGAAACAGAATTAGCCCTCGACGTCTGAACAACTATTTTTGAGAAAATCCCTAAGCCGCGCGGTCACAATTTCAGCAAAAATCTGACGTTCTGCAATTCACTCAAAAATGGTGCCAAGCTGTTGAAAAATATACCCTGAAAGGTTTTTCGGTGGAAACAGATGGGTTTTTATCGTCGGAAACAGAATTAGCCCGAACCCTAACCCTAACCCTAACCCTAACCCTAACCCTAACCCTAACCCTAACCCTGAAAATATGACGTTCTGCAATTCACTCAAAAATGGTGCCAAGCTGTTGCAAAATATCCCCTGAAAGGTTTTTCGGTGGAAACAGATGCGTTTTTATCATCGGAAACAGAATTAGCCCTCGACGTCTGAACAACTTTTTTTGAAAAAATCCCTAAGCCGCGCGGTCACAATTTCAGCAAAAGTCTGACGTTCTGCTATTCACTCAAAAATGGTACCAAGCTGTTGCAAAATATCCCCTGAAAGGTTTTTCGGTGGAAACAGATGGGTTTTTATCATCGGAAACAGAATTAGCCCTCGACGTCTGAACAACTTTTTTTGAAAAAATCCCTAAGCCGCGCGGTCACAATTTCAGCAAAAATCTGACGTTCTGCACTTCACTCAAAAATGGTGCCAAGCTGTTGCAAACGATCCCCTGAAAGGTTTTTCGGTGGAAACAGATGGGTTTTTATCATCGGAAACAGAATTAGCCCTCGACGTCTGAACAACTATTTTTGAGAAAATCCCTAAGCCGCGCGGTCACAATTTCAGCAAAAATCTGACGTTCTGCAATTCACTCAAAAATGGTGCCAAGCTGTTGAAAAATATACCCTGAAAGGTTTTTCGGTGGAAACAGATGGGTTTTTATCGTCGGAAACAGAATTAGCCCGAACCCTAATCCTAACCCTAACCCTAACCCTAACCCTAACCCTAACCCTAACCCTAACCCTAACCCTAAAAATATGACGTTCTGCAATTCACTCAAAAATGGTGCCAAGCTGTTGCAAAATATCCCCTGAAAGGTTTTTCGGTGGAAACAGATGGGTTTTTATCATCGGAAACAGAATTAGCCCTCGACGTCTGAACAACTTTTTTTGAAAAAATCCCTAAGCCGCGCGGTCACAATTTCAGCAAAAGTCTGACGTTCTGCTATTCACTCAAAAATGGTACCAAGCTGTTGCAAAATATCCCCTGAAAGGTTTTTCGGTGGAAACAGATGGGTTTTTATCATCGGAAACAGAATTAGCCCTCGACGTCTGAACAACTTTTTTTGAAAAAATCCCTAAGCCGCGCGGTCACAATTTCAGCAAAAATATGACGTTCTGCAATTCACTCAAAAATGGTGCCAAGCTGTTGCAAAATATCCCCTGAAAGGTTTTTCGGTGGAAACAGATGGGTTTTTATCATCGGAAACAGAATTAGCCCTCGACGTCTGAACAACTTTTTTTGAAAAAATCCCTAAGCCGCGCGGTCACAATTTCAGCAAAAATCTGACGTTCTGCAATTCACTCAAAAATGGTGCCAAGCTGTTGCAAAATATCCCCTGAAAGGTTTTTCGGTGGAAACAGATGGGTTTTTATCATCGGAAACAGAATTAGCCCTCGACGTCTGAACAACTTTTTTTGAAAAAATCCCTAAGCCGCGCGGTCACAATTTCAGCAAAAATCTGACGTTCTGCAATTCACTCAAAAATGGTGCCAAGCTGTTGCAAAAGATCCCCTGAAAGGTTTTTCGGTGGAAACAGATGGGTGTTTATCATCGGAAACAGAATTAGCCCTCGACGTCTGAACAACTTTTTTTGAAAAAATCCCTAAGCCGCGCGGTCACAATTTCAGCAAAAATCTGACGTTCTGCAATTTACTCAAAAATGGTGCCAAGCTGTTGCAAAATATCCCCTGAAAGGTTTTTCGGTGGAAACAGATGGGTTTTTATCATCGGAAACAGAATTAGCCCTCGACGTCTGAACAACTTTTTTTGAAAAAATCCCTAAGCCGCGCGGTCACAATTTCAGCAAAAATCTGACGTTCTGCAATTCACTCAAAAATGGTGCCAAGCTGTTGCAAAATATCCCCTGAAAGGTTTTTCGGTGGAAACAGATGGGTGTTTATCATCGGAAACAGAATTAGCCCACGACGTCTGAACAACTTTTTTTGAAAAAATCCCTAAGCCGCGCGGTCACAATTTCAGCAAAAATCTGACGTTCTGCAATTCACTCAAAAATGGTGCCAAGTTGTTACAAAGTATCCCCTGAAAGATTTTTCGGTGGAAACAGATTGGTTTTTATCATCGGAAACAGAATTAGCCCTCGACGTCTGAACAACATTTTTTGAAAAAATCCCTAAGCCGCGTCGTCACAATTACAGCAAAAATCTGACGTTCTGCAATTCACTCAAAAATGGTGCCAAGCTGTTGCAAACGATCCCCTGAAAGGTTTTTCGGTGGAAACAGATGGGTTTTTATCATCGGAAACTGAATTAGCCCTCGACGTCTGAACAACTATTTTTGAGAAAATCCCTAAGCCGCGCTGTCACAATTTCAGCAAAAATCTGACGTTCTGCAATTCACTCAAAAATGGTGCCAAGCTGTTGAAAAATATACCCTGAAAGGTTTTTCGGTGGAAACAGATGGGTTTTTATCGTCGGAAACAGAATTAGCCCTAACCCTAACCCTAACCCTAACCCTAACCCTAACCCTAACCCTAACCCTAACCCTAACCCTAACCCTAACCCTAACCCTAACCCTAACCCTAACCCTAACCTAACCCTAACCCTAACCCTAACCCTAACCCTAACCCTAACCCTAAAAATATGACGTTCTGCAATTCACTCAAAAATGGTGCCAAGCTGTTGCAAAATATCCCCTGAAAGGTTTTTCGGTGGAAACAGATGCGTTTTTATCATCGGAAACAGAATTAGCCCTCGACGTCTGAACAACTTTTTTTGAAAAAATCCCTAAGCCGCGCGGTCACAATTTCAGCAAAAATCTGACGTTCTGCAATTTACTCAAAAATGGTGCCAAGCTGTTGCAAAATATCCCCTGAAAGGTTTTTCGGTGGAAACAGATGGGTTTTTATCATCGGAAACAGAATTAGCCCTCGACGTCTGAACAACTTTTTTTGAAAAAATCCCTAAGCCGCGCGGTCACAATTTCAGCAAAAATCTGACGTTCTGCAATTCACTCAAAAATGGTGCCAAGCTGTTGCAAAATATCCCCTGAAAGGTTTTTCGGTGGAAACAGATGGGTGTTTATCATCGGAAACAGAATTAGCCCACGACGTCTGAACAACTTTTTTTGAAAAAATCCCTAAGCCGCGCGGTCACAATTTCAGCAAAAATCTGACGTTCTGCAATTCACTCAAAAATGGTGCCAAGTTGTTACAAAGTATCCCCTGAAAGATTTTTCGGTGGAAACAGATTGGTTTTTATCATCGGAAACAGAATTAGCCCTCGACGTCTGAACAACATTTTTTGAAAAAATCCCTAAGCCGCGTCGTCACAATTACAGCAAAAATCTGACGTTCTGCAATTCACTCAAAAATGGTGCCAAGCTGTTGCAAACGATCCCCTGAAAGGTTTTTCGGTGGAAACAGATGGGTTTTTATCATCGGAAACTGAATTAGCCCTCGACGTCTGAACAACTATTTTTGAGAAAATCCCTAAGCCGCGCTGTCACAATTTCAGCAAAAATCTGACGTTCTGCAATTCACTCAAAAATGGTGCCAAGCTGTTGAAAAATATACCCTGAAAGGTTTTTCGGTGGAAACAGATGGGTTTTTATCGTCGGAAACAGAATTAGCCCTAACCCTAACCCTAACCCTAACCCTAACCCTAACCCTAACCCTAACCCTAACCCTAACCCTAACCCTAACCCTAACCCTAACCCTAACCTAACCCTAACCCTAACCCTAACCCTAACCCTAACCCTAACCCTAAAAATATGACGTTCTGCAATTCACTCAAAAATGGTGCCAAGCTGTTGCAAAATATCCCCTGAAAGGTTTTTCGGTGGAAACAGATGGGTTTTTATCATCGGAAACAGAATTAGCCCTCGACGTCTGAACAACTTTTTTTGAAAAAATCCCTAAGCCGCGCGGTCACAATTTCAGCAAAAATATGACGTTCTGCAATTCACTCAAAAATGGTGCCAAGCTGTTGCAAAATATCCCCTGAAAGGTTTTTCGGTGGAAACAGATGGGTTTTTATCATCGGAAACAGAATGAGCCCTCGACGTCTGAACAACTTTTTTTGAAAAAATCCCTAAGCCGCGCGGTCACAATTTCAGCAAAAATCTGACGTTTTGCAATTCACTCAAAAATGGTGCCAAGCTGTTGCAAACGATCCCCTGAAATGTTTTTCGGTGGAAACAGATGGGTTTTTATCATCGGAAACAGAATTAGCCCTCGACGTCCGAACAACTTTTTTTGAAAAAATCCCTAAGCCGCGCGGTCACAATTTCAGCAAAAATATGACGTTCTGCAATTCACTCAAAAATGGTGCTAAGCTGTTGCAAAATATCCCCTGAAAGGTTTTTCGGTGGAAACAGATGGGTTTTTATCATCGGAAACAGAATTAGCCCTCGACGTCTGAACAACTTTTTTTGAAAAAATCCCTAAGCCACAATTTCAGCAAAAGTCTGACGTTCTGCTATTCACTCAAAAATGGTACCAAGCTGTTGCAAAATATCCCCTGAAAGGTTTTTCGGTGGAAACAGATGGGTTTTTATCATCGGAAACAGAATTAGCCCTCGACGTCTGAACAACTTTTTTTGAAAAAATCCCTAAGCCGCGCGGTCACAATTTCAGCAAAAATATGACGTTCTGCAATTCACTCAAAAATGGTGCTAAGCTGTTGCAAAATATCCCCTGAAAGGTTTTTCGGTGGAAACAGATGTGTGTTTATCATCGGAAACAGAATTAGCCCTCGACGTCTGAACAACTTTTTTTGAAAAAATCCCTAAGCCGCGCGGTCACAATTACAGCAAAAATCTGACGTTCTGCAATTCACTCAAAAATGGTGCCAAGTTGTTACAAAGTATCCCCTGAAAGGTTTTTCGGTGGAAACAGATTGGTTTTTATCATCGGAAACAGAATTAGCCCTCGACGTCTGAACTACATTTTTTGAAAAAATCCCTAAGCCGCGTCGTCACAATTACAGCAAAAATCTGACGTTCTGCAATTCACTCAAAAATGGTGCCAAGCTGTTGCAAACGATCCCCTGAAAGGTTTTTCGGTGGAAACAGATGGGTTTTTATCATCGGAAACAGAATTAGCCCTCGACGTCTGAACAACTATTTTTGAGAAAATCCCTAAGCCGCGCGGTCACAATTTCAGCAAAAATCTGACGTTCTGCAATTCACTCAAAATGGTGCCAAGCTGTTGAAAAATATACCCTGAAAGGTTTTTCGGTGGAAACAGATGGGTTTTTATCGTCGGAAACAGAATTAGCCCTAACCCTAACCCTAACCCTAACCCTAACCCTAACCCTAACCCTAACCCTAACCCTAACCCTAACCCTAACCCTAACCCTAACCCTAACCCTAACCCCTAACCCTAACCCTAACCCTAACCCTAACCCTAACCCTAACCCTAACCCTAAAAATATGACGTTCTGCAATTCACTCAAAAATGGTGCCAAGCTGTTGCAAAATATCCCCTGAAAGGTTTTTCGATGGAAACAGATGGGTTTTTATCATCGGAAACAGAATTAGCCCTCGACGTCTGAACAACTTTTTTTGAAAAAATCCCTAAGCCGCGCGGTCACAATTTCAGCAAAAGTCTGACGTTCTGCTATTCACTCAAAAATGGTACCAAGCTGTTGCAAAATATCCCCTGAAAGGTTTTTCGGTGGAAACAGATGGGTTTTTATCATCGGAAACAGAATTAGCCCTCGACGTCTGAACAACTTTTTTTGAAAAAATCCCTAAGCCGCGCGGTCACAATTTCAGCAAAAATCTGACGTTCTGCACTTCACTCAAAAATGGTGCCAAGCTGTTGCAAACGATCCCCTGAAAGGTTTTTCGGTGGAAACAGATGGGTTTTTATCATCGGAAACAGAATTAGCCCTCGACGTCTGAACAACTATTTTTATGAAAATCCCTAAGCCGCGCGGTCACAATTTCAGCAAAAATCTGACGTTCTGCAATTCACTCAAAAATGGTGCCAAGCTGTTGAAAAATATACCCTGAAAGGTTTTTCGGTGGAAACAGATGGGTTTTTATCGTCGGAAACGGAATTAGCCCTAACCCTAACCCTAACCCTAACCCTAACCCTAACCCTAACCCTAACCCTAACCCTAACCTAACCCTAACCCTAACCCTAACCCTAACCCTAACCCTAACCCTAACCCTAACCCTAACCCTAACCCTAACCCTAACCCTAAAAATATGACGTTCTGCAATTCACTCAAAAATGGTGCCAAGCTGTTGCAAAATATCCCCTGAAAGGTTTTTCGGTGGAAAGAGATGGGTTTTTATCATCGGAAACAGAATTAGCCCTCGACGTCTGAACAACTATTTTTGAGAAAATCCCTAAGCCGCGCGGTCACAATTTCAGCAAAAATCTGACGTTCTGCAATTCACTAAAAATGGTGCCAAGCTGTTGAAAAATATACCCTGAAAGGTTTTTCGGTGGAAACAGATGGGTTTTTATCGTCGGAAACAGAATTAGCCCGAACCCTAACCCTAACCCTAACCCTAACCCTAACCCTAACCCTAACCCTAAAAATATGACGTTCTTCAATTCACTCAAAAATGGTGCCAAGCTGTTGCAAAATATCCCCTGAAAGGTTTTTCGGTGGAAACAGATGCGTTTTTATCATCGGAAACAGAATTAGCCCTCGACGTCTGAACAACTTTTTTTGAAAAAATCCCTAAGCCGCGCGGTCACAATTTCAGCAAAAGTCTGACGTTCTGCTATTCACTCAAAAATGGTACCAAGCTGTTGCAAAATATCCCCTGAAAGGTTTTTCGGTGGAAACAGATGGGTTTTTATCATCGGAAACAGAATTAGCCCTCGACGTCTGAACAACTATTTTTGAGAAAATCCCTAAGCCGCGCGGTCACAATTTCAGCAAAAATCTGACGTTCTGCAATTCACTCAAAAATGGTGCCAAGCTGTTGAAAAATATACCCTGAAAGGTTTTTCGGTGGAAACAGATGGGTTTTTATCGTCGGAAACAGAATTAGCCCGAACCCTAATCCTAACCCTAACCCTAACCCTAACCCTAACCCTAACCCTAACCCTAACCCTAACCCTAACCCTAAAAATATGACGTTCTGCAATTCACTCAAAAATGGTGCCAAGCTGTTGCAAAATATCCCCTGAAAGGTTTTTCGGTGGAAACAGATGGGTTTTTATCATCGGAAACAGAATTAGCCCTCGACGTCTGAACAACTTTTTTTGAAAAAATCCCTAAGCCGCACGGTCACAATTTCAGCAAAAGTCTGACGTTCTGCTATTCACTCAAAAATGGTACCAAGCTGTTGCAAAATATCCCCTGAAAGGTTTTTCGGTGGAAACAGATGGGTTTTTATCATCGGAAACAGAATTAGCCCTCGACGTCTGAACAACTTTTTTTGAAAAAATCCCTAAGCCGCGCGGTCACAATTTCAGCAAAAATATGACGTTCTGCAATTCACTCAAAAATGGTGCCAAGCTGTTGCAAAATATCCCCTGAAAGGTTTTTCGGTGGAAACAGATGGGTTTTTATCATCGGAAACAGAATTAGCCCTCGACGTCTGAACAACTTTTTTTGAAAAAATCCCTAAGCCGCGCGGTCACAATTTCAGCAAAAATCTGACGTTCTGCAATTCACTCAAAAATGGTGCCAAGCTGTTGCAAAATATCCCCTGAAAGGTTTTTCGGTGGAAACAGATGGGTTTTTATCATCGGAAACAGAATTAGCCCTCGACGTCTGAACAACTTTTTTTGAAAAAATCCCTAAGCCGCGCGGTCACAATTTCAGCAAAAATCTGACGTTCTGCAATTCACTCAAAAATGGTGCCAAGCTGTTGCAAAAGATCCCCTGAAAGGTTTTTCGGTGGAAACAGATGGGTGTTTATCATCGGAAACAGAATTAGCCCTCGACGTCTGAACAACTTTTTTTGAAAAAATCCCTAAGCCGCGCGGTCACAATTTCAGCAAAAATCTGACGTTCTGCAATTTACTCAAAAATGGTGCCAAGCTGTTGCAAAATATCCCCTGAAAGGTTTTTCGGTGGAAACAGATGGGTTTTTATCATCGGAAACAGAATTAGCCCTCGACGTCTGAACAACTTTTTTTGAAAAAATCCCTAAGCCGCGCGGTCACAATTTCAGCAAAAATCTGACGTTCTGCAATTCACTCAAAAATGGTGCCAAGCTGTTGCAAAATATCCCCTGAAAGGTTTTTCGGTGGAAACAGATGGGTGTTTATCATCGGAAACAGAATTAGCCCACGACGTCTGAACAACTTTTTTTGAAAAAATCCCTAAGCCGCGCGGTCACAATTTCAGCAAAAATCTGACGTTCTGCAATTCACTCAAAAATGGTGCCAAGTTGTTACAAAGTATCCCCTGAAAGATTTTTCGGTGGAAACAGATTGGTTTTTATCATCGGAAACAGAATTAGCCCTCGACGTCTGAACAACATTTTTTGAAAAAATCCCTAAGCCGCGTCGTCACAATTACAGCAAAAATCTGACGTTCTGCAATTCACTCAAAAATGGTGCCAAGCTGTTGCAAACGATCCCCTGAAAGGTTTTTCGGTGGAAACAGATGGGTTTTTATCATCGGAAACTGAATTAGCCCTCGACGTCTGAACAACTATTTTTGAGAAAATCCCTAAGCCGCGCTGTCACAATTTCAGCAAAAATCTGACGTTCTGCAATTCACTCAAAAATGGTGCCAAGCTGTTGAAAAATATACCCTGAAAGGTTTTTCGGTGGAAACAGATGGGTTTTTATCGTCGGAAACAGAATTAGCCCTAACCCTAACCCTAACCCTAACCCTAACCCTAACCCTAACCCTAACCCTAACCCTAACCCTAACCCTAACCCTAACCCTAACCCTAACCCTAACCTAACCCTAACCCTAACCCTAACCCTAACCCTAACCCTAACCCTAAAAATATGACGTTCTGCAATTCACTCAAAAATGGTGCCAAGCTGTTGCAAAATATCCCCTGAAAGGTTTTTCGGTGGAAACAGATGGGTTTTTATCATCGGAAACAGAATTAGCCCTCGACGTCTGAACAACTTTTTTTGAAAAAATCCCTAAGCCGCGCGGTCACAATTTCAGCAAAAATATGACGTTCTGCAATTCACTCAAAAATGGTGCCAAGCTGTTGCAAAATATCCCCTGAAAGGTTTTTCGGTGGAAACAGATGGGTTTTTATCATCGGAAACAGAATGAGCCCTCGACGTCTGAACAACTTTTTTTGAAAAAATCCCTAAGCCGCGCGGTCACAATTTCAGCAAAAATCTGACGTTTTGCAATTCACTCAAAAATGGTGCCAAGCTGTTGCAAACGATCCCCTGAAATGTTTTTCGGTGGAAACAGATGGGTTTTTATCATCGGAAACAGAATTAGCCCTCGACGTCCAAACAACTTTTTTTGAAAAAATCCCTAAGCCGCGCGGTCACAATTTCAGCAAAAATATGACGTTCTGCAATTCACTCAAAAATGGTGCTAAGCTGTTGCAAAATATCCCCTGAAAGGTTTTTCGGTGGAAACAGATGGGTTTTTATCATCGGAAACAGAATTAGCCCTCGACGTCTGAACAACTTTTTTTGAAAAAATCCCTAAGCCGCGTCGTCACAATTACAGCAAAAATCTGACGTTCTGCAATTCACTCAAAAATGGTGCCAAGCTGTTGCAAACGATCCCCTGAAAGGTTTTTCGGTGGAAACAGATGGGTTTTTATCATCGGAAACTGAATTAGCCCTCGACGTCTGAACAACTATTTTTGAGAAAATCCCTAAGCCGCGCTGTCACAATTTCAGCAAAAATCTGACGTTCTGCAATTCACTCAAAAATGGTGCCAAGCTGTTGAAAAATATACCCTGAAAGGTTTTTCGGTGGAAACAGATGGGTTTTTATCGTCGGAAACAGAATTAGCCCTAACCCTAACCCTAACCCTAACCCTAACCCTAACCCTAACCCTAACCCTAACCCTAACCCTAACCCTAACCATAACCCTAACCCTAACCCTAACCCTAACCTAACCCTAACCCTAACCCTAACCCTAACCCTAACCCTAACCCTAAAAATATGACGTTCTGCAATTCACTCAAAAATGGTGCCAAGCTGTTGCAAAATATCCCCTGAAAGGTTTTTCGGTGGAAACAGATGGGTTTTTATCATCGGAAACAGAATTAGCCCTCGACGTCTGAACAACTTTTTTTGAAAAAATCCCTAAGCCGCGCGGTCACAATTTCAGCAAAAATATGACGTTCTGCAATTCACTCAAAAATGGTGCCAAGCTGTTGCAAAATATCCCCTGAAAGGTTTTTCGGTGGAAACAGATGGGTTTTTATCATCGGAAACAGAATGAGCCCTCGACGTCTGAACAACTTTTTTTGAAAAAATCCCTAAGCCGCGCGGTCACAATTTCAGCAAAAATCTGACGTTCTGCAATTCACTCAAAAATGGTGCCAAGCTGTTGCAAAATATCCCCTGAAAGGTTTTTCGGTGGAAACAGATGGGTGTTTATCATCGGAAACAGAATTAGCCCACGACGTCTGAACAACTTTTTTTGAAAAAATCCCTAAGCCGCGCGGTCACAATTTCAGCAAAAATCTGACGTTCTGCAATTCACTCAAAAATGGTGCCAAGTTGTTACAAAGTATCCCCTGAAAGATTTTTCGGTGGAAACAGATTGGTTTTTATCATCGGAAACAGAATTAGCCCTCGACGTCTGAACAACATTTTTTGAAAAAATCCCTAAGCCGCGTCGTCACAATTACAGCAAAAATCTGACGTTCTGCAATTCACTCAAAAATGGTGCCAAGCTGTTGCAAACGATCCCCTGAAAGGTTTTTCGGTGGAAACAGATGGGTTTTTATCATCGGAAACTGAATTAGCCCTCGACGTCTGAACAACTATTTTTGAGAAAATCCCTAAGCCGCGCTGTCACAATTTCAGCAAAAATCTGACGTTCTGCAATTCACTCAAAAATGGTGCCAAGCTGTTGAAAAATATACCCTGAAAGGTTTTTCGGTGGAAACAGATGGGTTTTTATCGTCGGAAACAGAATTAGCCCTAACCCTAACCCTAACCCTAACCCTAACCCTAACCCTAACCCTAACCCTAACCCTAACCCTAACCCTAACCCTAACCCTAACCCTAACCTAACCCTAACCCTAACCCTAACCCTAACCCTAACCCTAACCCTAAAAATATGACGTTCTGCAATTCACTCAAAAATGGTGCCAAGCTGTTGCAAAATATCCCCTGAAAGGTTTTTCGGTGGAAACAGATGGGTTTTTATCATCGGAAACAGAATTAGCCCTCGACGTCTGAACAACTTTTTTTGAAAAAATCCCTAAGCCGCGCGGTCACAATTTCAGCAAAAATATGACGTTCTGCAATTCACTCAAAAATGGTGCCAAGCTGTTGCAAAATATCCCCTGAAAGGTTTTTCGGTGGAAACAGATGGGTTTTTATCATCGGAAACAGAATGAGCCCTCGACGTCTGAACAACTTTTTTTGAAAAAATCCCTAAGCCGCGCGGTCACAATTTCAGCAAAAATCTGACGTTTTGCAATTCACTCAAAAATGGTGCCAAGCTGTTGCAAACGATCCCCTGAAATGTTTTTCGGTGGAAACAGATGGGTTTTTATCATCGGAAACAGAATTAGCCCTCGACGTCCGAACAACTTTTTTTGAAAAAATCCCTAAGCCGCGCGGTCACAATTTCAGCAAAAATATGACGTTCTGCAATTCACTCAAAAATGGTGCTAAGCTGTTGCAAAATATCCCCTGAAAGGTTTTTCGGTGGAAACAGATGGGTTTTTATCATCGGAAACAGAATTAGCCCTCGACGTCTGAACAACTTTTTTTGAAAAAATCCCTAAGCCGCGTCGTCACAATTACAGCAAAAATCTGACGTTCTGCAATTCACTCAAAAATGGTGCCAAGCTGTTGCAAACGATCCCCTGAAAGGTTTTTCGGTGGAAACAGATGGGTTTTTATCATCGGAAACTGAATTAGCCCTCGACGTCTGAACAACTATTTTTGAGAAAATCCCTAAGCCGCGCTGTCACAATTTCAGCAAAAATCTGACGTTCTGCAATTCACTCAAAAATGGTGCCAAGCTGTTGAAAAATATACCCTGAAAGGTTTTTCGGTGGAAACAGATGGGTTTTTATCGTCGGAAACAGAATTAGCCCTAACCCTAACCCTAACCCTAACCCTAACCCTAACCCTAACCCTAACCATAACCCTAACCCTAACCCTAACCCTAACCTAACCCTAACCCTAACCCTAACCCTAACCCTAACCCTAACCCTAACCCTAAAAATATGACGTTCTGCAATTCACTCAAAAATGGTGCCAAGCTGTTGCAAAATATCCCCTGAAAGGTTTTTCGGTGGAAACAGATGGGTTTTTATCATCGGAAACAGAATTAGCCCTCGACGTCTGAACAACTTTTTTTGAAAAAATCCCTAAGCCGCGCGGTCACAATTTCAGCAAAAATATGACGTTCTGCAATTCACTCAAAAATGGTGCCAAGCTGTTGCAAAATATCCCCTGAAAGGTTTTTCGGTGGAAACAGATGGGTTTTTATCATCGGAAACAGAATGAGCCCTCGACGTCTGAACAACTTTTTTTGAAAAAATCCCTAAGCCGCGCGGTCACAATTTCAGCAAAAATCTGACGTTTTGCAATTCACTCAAAAATGGTGCCAAGCTGTTGCAAACGATCCCCTGAAATGTTTTTCGGTGGAAACAGATGGGTTTTTATCATCGGAAACAGAATTAGCCCTCGACGTCCGAACAACTTTTTTTGAAAAAATCCCTAAGCCGCGCGGTCACAATTTCAGCAAAAATATGACGTTCTGCAATTCACTCAAAAATGGTGCTAAGCTGTTGCAAAATATCCCCTGAAAGGTTTTTCGGTGGAAACAGATGGGTTTTTATCATCGGAAACAGAATTAGCCCTCGA
>NC_139605.1:112189770-112332270 GCF_964270895.1 Podarcis filfolensis | reverse complement strand
AAAAATGGTGCCAAGCTGTTACAAAAGATCCCCTGAAAGGTTTTTCGGTGGAAACAGATGGGTGTTTATCATCGGAAACAGAATTAGCCCTCGACGTCTGAACAACTTTTTTTGAAAAAATCCCTAAGCCGCGCGGTCACAATTTCAGCAAAAATATGACGTTCTGCAATTCACTCAAAAATGGTGCCAAGTTGTTGCAAAGTATCCCCTGAAAGGTTTTTCGGTGGAAACAGATGGGTTTTTATCATCGGAAACAGAATTAGCCCTCGACGTCAGAACAACATTTTTTGAAAAAATCCCTAAGCCGCGTCGTCACAATTACAGCAAAAATCTGACGTTCTGCAATTCACTCAAAAATGGTGCCAAGCTGTTGCAAACGATCCCCTGAAAGGTTTTTCGGTGGAAACAGATGGGTTTTTATCATCGGAAACAGAATTAGCCCTCGACGTCTGAACAACTATTTTTGAGAAAATCCCTAAGCCGCGCGGTCACAATTTCAGCAAAAATCTGACGTTCTGCAATTCACTCAAAAATGGTGCCAAGCTGTTGAAAAATATACCCTGAAAGGTTTTTAGGTGGAAACAGATGGGTTTTTATCGTCGGAAACAGAATTAGCCCTAACCCTAACCCTAACCCTAACCCTAACCCTAACCCTAAAAATATGACGTTCTGCAATTCACTCAAAAATGGTGCCAAGCTGTTGCAAAATATCCCCTGAAAGGTTTTTCGGTGGAAACAGATGGGTTTTTATCATCGGAAAAAGAATTAGCCCTCGACGTCTGAACAACTTTTTTTGAAAAAATCCCTAAGCCGCCGCGGTCACAATTTCAGCAAAAATCTGACGTTCTGCAATTCACTCAAAAATGGTGCCAAGTTGTTGCAAAGTATCCCCTGAAAGGTTTTTCGGTGGAAACAGATGGGTTTTTATCATCGGAAACAGAATTAGCCCTCGACGTCTGAACAACTTTTTTTGAAAAAATCCCTAAGCCGCGCGGTCACAATTTCAGCAAAAATCTGACGTTCTGCTATTCACTCAAAAATGGTACCAAGCTGTTGCAAAATATCCCCTGAAAGGTTTTTCGGTGGAAACAGATGGGTTTTTATCGTCAGAAACAGAATTAGCCCTAACCCTAACCCTAACCCTAACCCTAACCCTAAACCTAACCCTAACCCTAACCCTAACCCTAACCCTAACCCTAACCTAACCCTAACCCTAAAAATCTGACGTTTTGCAATTCACTCAAAAATGGTGCCAAGCTGTTGCAAACGA
The DNA here is from genome assembly GCF_964270895.1 of Podarcis filfolensis. Taxonomy (NCBI): domain Eukaryota; kingdom Metazoa; phylum Chordata; class Lepidosauria; order Squamata; family Lacertidae; genus Podarcis; species Podarcis filfolensis. The sequence continues at coordinate 112,331,000 of NC_139605.1, read as the reverse complement.
TCCCCTGAAATGTTTTTCGGTGGAAACAGATGGATTTTTATCATCGGAAACAGAATTAGCCCTCGACGTCTGAACAACTTTTTTTGAAAAAATCCCTAAGCCGCGCGGTTACAATTTCAGCAAAAATATGACGTTCTGCAATTCACTCAAAAATGGTGCCAAGCTGTTGCAAAATATCCCCTGAAAGGTTTTTCGGTGGAAACAGATGGGTTTTTATCATCGGAAACAGAATGAGCCCTCGACGTCTGAACAACTTTTTTTGAAAAAATCCCTAAGCCGCGCGGTCACAATTTCAGCAAAAATCTGACGTTTTGCAATTCACTCAAAAATGGTGCCAAGCTGTTGCAAACGATCCCCTGAAATGTTTTTCGGTGGAAACAGATGGGTTTTTATCATCGGAAACAGAATTAGCCCTCGACGTCCGAACAACTTTTTTTGAAAAAATCCCTAAGCCGCGCGGTCACAATTTCAGCAAAAATCTGACGTTCTGCAATTCACTCAGAAATGGTGCCAAGCTGTTGCAAAATATCCCCTGAAAGGTTTTTCGGTGGAAACAGATGGGTTTTTATCATCGGAAACAGCATGAGCCCTCGACGTATGAACAACTTTTTTTGAAAAAATCCCTAAGCCGCGCGGTCACAATTTCAGCAAAAATCTGACGTTCTGCAATTTACTCAAAAATGGTGCCAAGCTGTTGCAAAAGATCCCCTGAAAGGTTTTTCGGTGGAAACAGATGGGTGTTTATCATCGGAAACAGAATTAGCCCTCGACGTCTGAACAACTTTTTTTGAAAAAATCCCGAAGCCGCGCGGTCACAATTTCAGCAAAAATCTGACGTTCTGCAATTCACTCAAAAATGGTGCCAAGTTGTTGCAAAGTATCCCCTGAAAGGTTTTTCGGTGGAAACAGATGGGTTTTTATCATCGGAAACAGAATTAGCCCTCGACGTCTGAACAACATTTTTTGAAAAAATCCCTAAGCCGCGTCGTCACAATTACAGCAAAAATCTGACGTTCTGCAATTCACTCAAAAATGGTGCCAAGCTGTTGCAAACGATCCCCTGAAAGGTTTTTTCGGTGGAAACAGATGGGTTTTTATCATCGGAAACAGAATTAGCCCTCGACGTCTGAACAACTATTTTTGAGAAAATCCCTAAGCCGCGCGGTCACAATTTCAGCAAAAATCTGACGTTCTGCAATTCACTCAAAAATGGTGCCAAGCTGTTGAAAAATATACCCTGAAAGGTTTTTTAGGTGGAAACAGATGGGTTTTTATCGTCGGAAACAGAATTAGCCCTAACCCTAACCCTAACCCTAACCCTAACCCTAACCCTAACCCTAACCCTAACCCTAACCCTAACCCTAACCCTAACCCTAACCCTAACCCTAACCCTAACCCTAACCCTAACCTAACCCTAACCCTAACCCTAACCCTAACCCTAACCCTAACCCTAACCCTAAAAATATGACGTTCTGCAATTCACTCAAAAATGGTGCCAAGCTGTTGCAAAATATCCCCTGAAAGGTTTTTCGGTGGAAACAGATGGGTTTTTATCGTCAGAAACAGAATTAGCCCTAACCCTAACCCTAACCCTAACCCTAACCCTAACCCTAACCCTAACCTAACCCTAACCCTAAAAATCTGACGTTTTGCAATTCACTCAAAAATGGTGCCAAGCTGTTGCAAACGATCCCCTGAAATGTTTTTCGGTGGAAACAGATGGATTTTTTATCATCGGAAACAGAATTAGCCCTCGACGTCTGAACAACTTTTTTTGAAAAAAATCCCTAAGCCGCGCGGTCACAATTTCAGCAAAAATCTGACGTTCTGCAATTTCACTCAAAAATGGTGCCAAGCTGTTGCAAAATATCCCCTGAAAGGTTTTTCGGTAAAAACAGATGGGTTTTTATCATCGGAAACAGAATGAGCCCTCGACGTCTGAACAACTTTTTTTGAAAAAATCCCTAAGCCGCGCGGTCACAATTTCAGCAAAAATCTGACATTTTGCAATTCACTCAAAAATGGTGCCAAGCTGTTGCAAACGATCCCCTGAAATGTTTTTCGGTGGAAACAGATGGGTTTTTATCATCGGAAACAGAATTAGCCCTCGACGTCTGAACAACTATTTTTGAGAAAATCCCTAAGCCGCGCGGTCACAATTTCAGCAAAAATCTGACGTTCTGCAATTCACTCAAAAATGGTGCCAAGCTGTTGAAAAATATACCCTGAAAGGTTTTTAGGTGGAAACAGATGGGTTTTTATCGTCGGAAACAGAATTAGCCCTAACCCTAACCCTAACCCTAACCCTAACCTAACCCTAACCCTAACCCTAACCCTAACCCTAACCCTAACCCTAACCCTAACCCTAACCCTAACCCTAACCCTAACCCTAAAAATATGACGTTCTGCAATTCACTCAAAAATGGTGCCAAGCTGTTGCAAAATATCCCCTGAAAGGTTTTTCGGTGGAAACAGATGGGTTTTTATCATCGGAAAAAGAATTAGCCCTCGACGTCTGAACAACTTTTTTTGAAAAAATCCCTAAGCCGCGCGGTCACAATTTCAGCAAAAATCTGACGTTCTGCACTTCACTCAAAAAATGGTGCCAAGCTGTTGCAAACGATCCCCTGAAAGGTTTTTCGGTGGAAACAGATGGGTTTTTATCGTCAGAAACAGAATTAGCCCCTAACCCTAACCCTAACCCTAACCCTAACCCTAACCCTAACCCTAACCCTAACCCTAACCCTAACCCTAACCTAACCCTAAACCCTAAAAATCTGACGTTTTTGCAATTCACTCAAAAATGGTGCCAAGCTGTTGCAAACGATCCCCTGAAATGTTTTTCGGTGGAAACAGATGGGTTTTTATCATCGGAAACAGAATTAGCCCTCGACGTCTGAACAACTTTTTTTTGAAAAATCCCTAAGCCGCGCGGTCACAATTTCAGCAAAAATCTGACGTTCTGCACTTCACTCAAAAATGGTGCCAAGCTGTTGCAAACGATCCCCTGAAAGGTTTTTCGGTGGAAACAGATGGGTTTTTTATCGTCAGAAACAGAATTAGCCCTAACCCTAACCCTAACCCTAACCCTAACCCTAACCCTAACCCTAACCCTAACCCTAACCTAACCCTAACCCTAAAAAATCTGACGTTTTGCAATTCACTCAAAAAATGGTGCCAAGCTGTTGCAAACGATCCCCTGAAATGTTTTTCGGTGGAAACAGATGGATTTTTATCATCGGAAACAGAATTAGCCCTCGACGTCTGAACAACTTTTTTTGAAAAAATCCCTAAGCCGCGCGGTCACAATTTCAGCAAAAATCTGACGTTCTGCAATTCACTCAAAAATGGTGCCAAGCTGTTGCAAAATATCCCCTGAAAGGTTTTTCGGTGGAAACAGATGGGTTTTTATCATCGGAAACAGAATGAGCCCTCGACGTCTGAACAACTTTTTTTGAAAAAATCCCTAAGCCGCGCGGTCACAATTTCAGCAAAAATCTGACGTTTTGCAATTCACTCAAAAATGGTGCCAAGCTGTTGCAAACGATCCCCTGAAATGTTTTTCGGTGGAAACAGATGGGTTTTTATCATCGGAAACAGAATTAGCCCTCGACGTCCGAACAACTTTTTTTGAAAAAATCCCTAAGCCGCGCGGTCACAATTTCAGCAAAAATATGACGTTCTGCAATTCACTCAAAAATGGTGCTAAGCTGTTGCAAAATATCCCCTGAAAGGTTTTTCGGTGGAAACAGATGGGTTTTTATCATCGGAAACAGAATTAGCCCTCGACGTCTGAACAACTTTTTTTGAAAAAATCCCTAAGCCGCGCGGTCACAATTTCAGCAAAAGTCTGACGTTGTGCTATTCACTCAAAAATGGTACCAAGCTGTTGCAAAATATCCCCTGAAAGGTTTTTCGCTGGAAACAGATGGGTTTTTATCATCGGAAACAGAATTAGCCCTCGACGTCTGAACAACTTTTTTTGAAAAAATCCCTAAGCCGCGCGGTCACAATTTCAGCAAAAATATGACGTTCTGCAATTTACTCAAAAATGGTGCCAAGCTGTTGCAAAATATCCCCTGAAAGGTTTTTCGGTGGAAACAGATGGGTGTTTATCATCGGAAACAGAATTAGCCCTCGACGTCTGAACAACTTTTTTTGAAAAAATCCCTAAGCCGCGCGGTCACAATTTCAGCAAAAATCTGACGTTCTGCAATTCACTCAAAAATGGTGCCAAGTTGTTGCAAAGTATCCCCTGAAAGGTTTTTCGGTGGAAACAGATGGGTTTTTATCATCGGAAACAGAATTAGCCCTCGACGTCTGAACAACTATTTTTGAGAAAATCCCTAAGCCGCGCGGTCACAATTTCAGCAAAAATCTGACGTTCTGCAATTCACTCAAAAATGGTGCCAAGCTGTTGAAAAATATACCCTGAAAGGTTTTTAGGTGGAAACAGATGGGTTTTTATCGTCGGAAACAGAATTAGCCCTAACCCTAACCCTAACCCTAACCCTAACCTAACCCTAACCCTAACCCTAACCCTAACCCTAACCCTAACCCTAACCCTAAAAATATGACGTTCTGCAATTCACTCAAAAATGGTGCCAAGCTGTTGCAAAATATCCCCTGAAAGGTTTTTCGGTGGAAACAGATGGGTTTTTATCATCGGAAAAAGAATTAGCCCTCGACGTCTGAACAACTTTTTTTGAAAAAATCCCTAAGCCGCGCGGTCACAATTTCAGCAAAAATCTGACGTTCTGCAATTCACTCAAAAATGGTGCCAAGTTGTTGCAAAGTATCCCCTGAAAGGTTTTTCGGTGGAAACAGATGGGTTTTTATCATCGGAAACAGAATTAGCCCTCGACGTCTGAACAACTTTTTTTGAAAAAATCCCTAAGCCGCGCGGTCACAATTTCAGCAAAAATCTGACGTTCTGCACTTCACTCAAAAATGGTGCCAAGCTGTTGCAAACGATCCCCTGAAAGGTTTTTCGGTGGAAACAGATGGGTTTTTATCGTCAGAAACAGAATTAGCCCTAACCCTAACCCTAACCCTAACCCTAACCCTAACCCTAACCCTAACCCTAACCCTAACCCTAACCCTAACCCTAACCCTAACCTAACCCTAACCCTAAAAATCTGACGTTTTGCAATTCACTCAAAAATGGTGCCAAGCTGTTGCAAACGATCCCCTGAAATGTTTTTCGGTGGAAACAGATGGATTTTTATCATCGGAAACAGAATTAGCCCTCGACGTCTGAACAACTTTTTTTGAAAAAATCCCTAAGCCGCGCGGTCACAATTTCAGCAAAAATCTGACGTTCTGCAATTCACTCAAAAATGGTGCCAAGCTGTTGCAAAATATCCCCTGAAAGGTTTTTCGGTGGAAACAGATGGGTTTTTATCATCGGAAACAGAATGAGCCCTCGACGTCTGAACAACTTTTTTTGAAAAAATCCCTAAGCCGCGCGGTCACAATTTCAGCAAAAATCTGACGTTTTGCAATTCACTCAAAAATGGTGCCAAGCTGTTGCAAACGATCCCCTGAAAGGTTTTTCGGTGGAAACAGATGGGTTTTTATCATCGGAAACAGAATTAGCCCTCGACGTCCGAACAACTTTTTTTGAAAAAATCCCTAAGCCGCGCGGTCACAATTTCAGCAAAAATATGACGTTCTGCAATTCACTCAAAAATGGTGCTAAGCTGTTGCAAAATATCCCCTGAAAGGTTTTTCGGTGGAAACAGATGGGTTTTTATCATCGGAAACAGAATTAGCCCTCGACGTCTGAACAACTTTTTTTGAAAAAATCCCTAAGCCGCGCGGTCACAATTTCAGCAAAAGTCTGACGTTGTGCTATTCACTCAAAAATGGTACCAAGCTGTTGCAAAATATCCCCTGAAAGGTTTTTCGCTGGAAACAGATGGGTTTTTATCATCGGAAACAGAATTAGCCCTCGATGTCTGAACAACTTTTTTTGAAAAAATCCCTAAGCCGCGCGGTCACAATTTCAGCAAAAATATGACGTTCTGCAATTCACTCAAAAATGGTGCCAAGCTGTTGCAAAATATCCCCTGAAAGGTTTTTCGGTGGAAACAGATGGGTTTTTATCATCGGAAACAGAATTAGCCCTCGACGTCTGAACAACTATTTTTGAGAAAATCCCTAAGCCGCGCGGTCACAATTTCAGCAAAAATCTGACGTTCTGCAATTCACTCAAAAATGGTGCCAAGCTGTTGAAAAATATACCCTGAAAGGTTTTTAGGTGGAAACAGATGGGTTTTTATCGTCGGAAACAGAATTAGCCCTAACCCTAACCCTAACCCTAACCCTAACCTAACCCTAACCCTAACCCTAACCCTAACCCTAACCCTAACCCTAACCCTAACCCTAACCCTAACCCTAACCCTAAAAATATGACGTTCTGCAATTCACTCAAAAATGGTGCCAAGCTGTTGCAAAATATCCCCTGAAAGGTTTTTCGGTGGAAACAGATGGGTTTTTATCATCGGAAAAAGAATTAGCCCTCGACGTCTGAACAACTTTTTTTGAAAAAATCCCTAAGCCGCGCGGTCACAATTTCAGCAAAAATCTGACGTTCTGCAATTCACTCAAAAATGGTGCCAAGTTGTTGCAAAGTATCCCCTGAAAGGTTTTTCGGTGGAAACAGATGGGTTTTTATCATCGGAAACAGAATTAGCCCTCGACGTCTGAACAACTTTTTTTGAAAAAATCCATAAGCCGCGCGGTCACAATTTCAGCAAAAATCTGACGTTCTGCACTTCACTCAAAAATGGTGCCAAGCTGTTGCAAACGATCCCCTGAAAGGTTTTTCGGTGGAAACAGATGGGTTTTTATCGTCAGAAACAGAATTAGCCCTAACCCTAACCCTAACCCTAACCCTAACCCTAACCCTAACCCTAACCCTAACCCTAACCTAACCCTAACCCTAAAAATCTGACGTTTTGCAATTCACTCAAAAATGGTGCCAAGCTGTTGCAAACGATCCCCTGAAATGTTTTTCGGTGGAAACAGATGGATTTTTATCATCGGAAACAGAATTAGCCCTCGACGTCTGAACAACTTTTTTTGAAAAAATCCCTAAGCCGCGCGGTCACAATTTCAGCAAAAATCTGACGTTCTGCAATTCACTCAAAAATGGTGCCAAGCTGTTGCAAAATATCCCCTGAAAGGTTTTTCGGTGGAAACAGATGGGTTTTTATCATCGGAAACAGAATGAGCCCTCGACGTCTGAACAACTTTTTTTGAAAAAATCCCTAAGCCGCGCGGTCACAATTTCAGCAAAAATCTGACGTTCTGCAATTTACTCAAAAATGGTGCCAAGCTGTTGCAAAAGATCCCCTGAAAGGTTTTTCGGTGGAAACAGATGGGTGTTTATCATCGGAAACAGAATTAGCCCTCGACGTCTGAACAACTTTTTTTGAAAAAATCCCTAAGCCGCGCGGTCACAATTTCAGCAAAAATCTGACGTTCTGCAATTCACTCAAAAATGGTGCCAAGTTGTTGCAAAATATCCCCTGAAAGGTTTTTCGGTGGAAACAGATGGGTTTTTATCATCGGAAACAGAATTAGCCCTCGACGTCTGAACAACTTTTTTTGAAAAAATCCCTAAGCCGCGCGGTCACAATTTCAGCAAAAGTCTGACGTTGTGCTATTCACTCAAAAATGGTACCAAGCTGTTGCAAAATATCCCCTGAAAGGTTTTTCGCTGGAAACAGATGGGTTTTTATCATCGGAAACAGAATTAGCCCTCGACGTCTGAACAACTTTTTTTGAAAAAATCCCTAAGCCGCGCGGTCACAATTTCAGCAAAAATCTGACGTTCTGCAATTTACTCAAAAATGGTGCCAAGCTGTTGCAAAAGATCCCCTGAAAGGTTTTTCGGTGGAAACAGATGGGTGTTTATCATCGGAAACAGAATTAGCCCTCGACGTCTGAACAACTTTTTTTGAAAAAATCCCTAAGCCGCGCGGTCACAATTTCAGCAAAAATCTGACGTTCTGCAATTTACTCAAAAATGGTGCCAAGCTGTTGCAAAAGATCCCCTGAAAGGTTTTTCGGTGGAAACAGATGGGTGTTTATCATCGGAAACAGAATTAGCCCTCGACGTCTGAACAACTTTTTTTGAAAAAATCCCTAAGCCGCGCGGTCACAATTTCAGCAAAAATCTGACGTTCTGCAATTCACTCAAAAATGGTGCCAAGTTGTTGCAAAATATCCCCTGAAAGGTTTTTCGGTGGAAACAGATGGGTTTTTATCATCGGAAACAGAATTAGCCCTCGACGTCTGAACAACTTTTTTTGAAAAAATCCCTAAGCCGCGCGGTCACAATTTCAGCAAAAGTCTGACGTTGTGCTATTCACTCAAAAATGGTACCAAGCTGTTGCAAAATATCCCCTGAAAGGTTTTTCGCTGGAAACAGATGGGTTTTTATCATCGGAAACAGAATTAGCCCTCGACGTCTGAACAACTTTTTTTGAAAAAATCCCTAAGCCGCGCGGTCACAATTTCAGCAAAAATCTGACGTTCTGCAATTTACTCAAAAATGGTGCCAAGCTGTTGCAAAAGATCCCCTGAAAGGTTTTTCGGTGGAAACAGATGGGTGTTTATCATCGGAAACAGAATTAGCCCTCGACGTCTGAACAACTTTTTTTGAAAAAATCCCTAAGCCGCGCGGTCACAATTTCAGCAAAAATCTGACGTTCTGCAATTCACTCAAAAATGGTGCCAAGTTGTTGCAAAGTATCCCCTGAAAGGTTTTTCGGTGGAAACAGATGGGTTTTTATCATCGGAAACAGAATTAGCCCTCGACGTCTGAACAACATTTTTTGAAAAAATCCCTAAGCCGCGTCGTCACAATTACAGCAAAAATCTGACGTTCTGCAATTCACTCAAAAATGGTGCCAAGCTGTTGCAAACGATCCCCTGAAAGGTTTTTCGGTGGAAACAGATGGGTTTTTATCATCGGAAACAGAATTAGCCCTCGACGTCTGAACAACTATTTTTGAGAAAATCCCTAAGCCGCGCGGTCACAATTTCAGCAAAAATCTGACGTTCTGCAATTCACTCAAAAATGGTGCCAAGCTGTTGAAAAATATACCCTGAAAGGTTTTTAGGTGGAAACAGATGGGTTTTTATCGTCGGAAACAGAATTAGCCCTAACCCTAACCCTAACCCTAACCCTAACCCTAACCCTAACCCTAACCCTAACCCTAACCCTAACCCTAACCTAACCCTAACCCTAACCCTAACCCTAACCCTAACCCTAACCCTAACCCTAACCCTAAAAATATGACGTTCTGCAATTCACTCAAAAATGGTGCCAAGCTGTTGCAAAATATCCCCTGAAAGGTTTTTCGGTGGAAACAGATGGGTTTTTATCATCGGAAAAAGAATTAGCCCTCGACGTCTGAACAACTTTTTTTGAAAAAATCCCTAAGCCGCGCGGTCACAATTTCAGCAAAAATCTGACGTTCTGCAATTCACTCAAAAATGGTGCCAAGTTGTTGCAAAGTATCCCCTGAAAGGTTTTTCGGTGGAAACAGATGGGTTTTTATCATCGGAAACAGAATTAGCCCTCGACGTCTGAACAACTTTTTTTGAAAAAATCCCTAAGCCGCGCGGTCACAATTTCAGCAAAAATCTGACGTTCTGCACTTCACTCAAAAATGGTGCCAAGCTGTTGCAAACGATCCCCTGAAAGGTTTTTCGGTGGAAACAGATGGGTTTTTATCGTCAGAAACAGAATTAGCCCTAACCCTAACCCTAACCCTAACCCTAACCCTAACCCTAACCCTAACCCTAACCCTAACCCTAACCCTAACCCTAACCCTAACCCTAACCTAACCCTAACCCTAAAAATCTGACGTTTTGCAATTCACTCAAAAATGGTGCCAAGCTGTTGCAAACGATCCCCTGAAATGTTTTTCGGTGGAAACAGATGGGTTTTTATCATCGGAAACAGAATGAGCCCTCGACGTCTGAACAACTTTTTTTGAAAAAATCCCTAAGCCGCGCGGTCACAATTTCAGCAAAAATCTGACGTTTTGCAATTCACTCAAAAATGGTGCCAAGCTGTTGCAAACGATCCCCTGAAATGTTTTTCGGTGGAAACAGATGGGTTTTTATCATCAGAAACAGAATTAGCCCTCGACGTCTGAACAACTTTTTTTTGAAAAAATCCCTAAGCCGCGCGGTCACAATTTCAGCAAAAGTCTGACGTTGTGCTATTCACTCAAAAATGGTACCAAGCTGTTGCAAAATATCCCCTGAAAGGTTTTTCGCTGGAAACAGATGGGTTTTTATCATCGGAAACAGAATTAGCCCTCGACGTCTGAACAACTTTTTTTGAAAAAATCCCTAAGCCGCGCGGTCACAATTTCAGCAAAAATATGACGTTCTGCAATTCACTCAAAAATGGTGCCAAGCTGTTGCAAAATATCCCCTGAAAGGTTTTTCGGTGGAAACAGATGGGTTTTTATCATCGGAAACAGAATTAGCCCTCGACGTCTGAACAACTTTTTTTGAAAAAATCCCTAAGCCGCACGGTCACAATTTCAGCAAAAATCTGACGTTCTGCAATTCACTCAAAAATGGTGCCAAGCTGTTGCAAAATATCCCCTGAAAGGTTTTTCGGTGGAAACAGATGGGTTTTTATCATCGGAAACAGAATTAGCCCTCGACGTCTGAACAACTTTTTTTGAAAAAATCCCTAAGCCGCGCGGTCACAATTTCAGCAAAAATCTGACGTTCTGCAATTCACTCAAAAATGGTGCCAAGCTGTTGCAAAATATCCCCTGAAAGGTTTTTCGCTGGAAACAGATGGGTTTTTATCATCGGAAACAGAATTAGCCTTCGACGTCTGAACAACTTTTTTTGAAAAAATCCCTAAGCCGCACGGTCACAATTTCAGCAAAAATCTGACGTTCTGCAATTCACTCAAAAATGGTGCCAAGCTGTTGCAAAATATCCCCTGAAAGGTTTTTCGGTGGAAACAGATGGGTGTTTATCATCGGAAACAGAATTAGCCCTCGACGTCTGAACAACTTTTTTTGAAAAAATCCCTAAGCCGCGCGGTCACAATTTCAGCAAAAATCTGACGTTCTGCAATTTACTCAAAAATGGTGCCAAGCTGTTGCAAAATATCCCCTGAAAGGTTTTTCAGTGGAAACAGATGGGTTTTTATCATCGGAAACAGAATTAGCCCTCGACGTCTGAACAACTTTTTTTGAAAAAATCCCTAAGCCGCGCGGTCACAATTTCAGCAAAAATCTGACGTTCTGCACTTCACTCAAAAATGGTGCCAAGCTGTTGTAAAAGATCCCCTGAAAGGTTTTTCGGTGGGGGGGATGGGTTTTTATCATCAGAAACAGAATTAGCCCTCGACGTCTGAACAACTTTTTTTGAAAAAATCCCTAAGCCGCACAGTCACAATTTCAGCAAAAATCTGACGTTCTGCACTTCACTCAAAAATGGTGCCAAGCTGTTGCAAACGATCCCCTGAAAGGTTTTTCGGTGGAAACAGATGGGTTTTTATCGTCGGAAACAGAATTAGCCCTAACCCTAACCCTAACCCTAACCCTAACCCTAACCCTAACCCTAACCCTAACCCTAACCCTAACCCTAAAAATCTGACGTTTTGCAATTCACTCAAAAATGGTGCCAAGCTGTTGCAAACGATCCCCTGAAATGTTTTTCGGTGGAAACAGATGGGTTTTTATCATCGGAAACAGAATTAGCCCTCAACGTCCGAACAACTTTTTTTGAAAAAATCCCTAAGCCGCGCGGTCACAATTTCAGCAAAAATCTGACGTTCTGCAATTCACTCAAAAATGGTGCCAAGCTGTTGCAAAATATCCCCTGAAAGGTTTTTCGGTGGAAACAGATGGGTTTTTATCATCGGAAACAGAATTAGCCCTCGACGTCTGAACAACTTTTTTTGAAAAAATCCCTAAGCCGCGCGGTCACAATTTCAGCAAAAGTCTGACGTTCTTCAATTCACTCAAAAATGGTACCAAGCTGTTGCAAAATATCCCCTGAAAGGTTTTTCGGTGGAAACAGATGGGTTTTTATCATCGGAAACAGAATTAGCCCTCGACGTCTGAACAACATTTTTTGAAAAAACCCCTAAGGTCACAATTTCAGCAAAAATATGACGTTCTGCAATTCACTCAAAAATGGTGCCAAGCGGTTGCAAAATATCCCCTGAAAGGTTTTTCGGTGGAAACAGATGGGTTTTTATCATCGGAAACAGAATTAGCCCTCGACGTCTGAACAACTTTTTTTGAAAAAATCCCTAAGCCGCGCGGTCACAATTTCAGCAAAAATCTGACGTTCTGCACTTCACTCAAAAATGGTGCCAAGCTGTTGCAAAATATCCCCTGAAAGGTTTTTCGGTGGAAACAGATGGGTGTTTATCGTCGGAAACAGAATTAGCCCTAACCCTAACCCTAACCCTAACCCTAACCCTAACCCTAACCCTAACCCTAACCCTAACCCTAACCCTAACCCTAAAAATCTGACGTTTTGCAATTCACTCAAAAATGGTGCCAAGCTGTTGCAAACGATCCCCTGAAATGTTTTTCGGTGGAAACAGATGGGTTTTTATCATCGGAAACAGAATTAGCCCTCAACGTCCGAACAACTTTTTTTGAAAAAATCCCTAAGCCGCGCGGTCACAATTTCAGCAAAAATCTGACGTTCTGCAATTCACTCAAAAATGGTGCCAAGCTGTTGCAAAATATCCCCTGAAAGGTTTTTCGGTGGAAACAGATGGGTTTTTATCATCGGAAACAGAATTAGCCCTCGACGTCTGAACAACTTTTTTTGAAAAAATCCCTAAGCCGCGCGGTCACAATTTCAGCAAAAGTCTGACGTTCTTCAATTCACTCAAAAATGGTACCAAGCTGTTGCAAAATATCCCCTGAAAGGTTTTTCGGTGGAAACAGATGGGTTTTTATCATCGGAAACAGAATTAGCCCTCGACGTCTGAACAACATTTTTTGAAAAAACCCCTAAGGTCACAATTTCAGCAAAAATATGACGTTCTGCAATTCACTCAAAAATGGTGCCAAGCGGTTGCAAAATATCCCCTGAAAGGTTTTTCGGTGGAAACAGATGGGTTTTTATCATCGGAAACAGAATTAGCCCTCGACGTCTGAACAACTTTTTTTGAAAAAATCCCTAAGCCGCGCGGTCACAATTTCAGCAAAAATCTGACGTTCTGCACTTCACTCAAAAATGGTGCCAAGCTGTTGCAAAATATCCCCTGAAAGGTTTTTCGGTGGAAACAGATGGGTGTTTATCATCGGAAACAGAATTAGCCTTCGACGTCTGAACAACTTTTTTTGAAAAAATCCCTAAGCCGCGCGGTCACAATTTCAGCAAAAATCTGACGTTCTGCAATTCACTCAAAAATGGTGCCAAGCTCTTGCAAAATATCCCCTGAAAGGTTTTTCGGTGGAAACAGATGGGTTTTTATCATCGGAAACAGAATTAGCCCTCGACGTCTGAACAACTTTTTTTGAAAAAATCCCTAAGCCGCGCGGTCACAATTTCAGCAAAAATCTGACGTTCTGCAATTCACTCAAAAATGGTGCCAAGCTGTTGCAAAATATCCCCTGAAAGGTTTTTCGGTGGAAACAGATGGGTGTTTATCATCGGAAACAGAATTAGCCCTCGACGTCTGAACAACTTTTTTTGAAAAAATCCCTAAGCCGCGCGGTCACAATTTCAGCAAAAATCTGACGTTCTGCAATTTACTCAAAAATGGTGCCAAGCTGTTGCAAAATATCCCCTGAAAGGTTATTCGGTGGAAACAGATGGGTTTTTTTCATCGTAAACAGAATTAGCCCTCGACGTCTGAACAACTTTTTTTGAAAAAAACCCTAAGCCGCGCGGTCACAATTTCAGCAAAAATCTGACGTTCTGCAATTCACTCAAAAATGGTGCCAAGCTGTTGCAAAATATCCCCTGAAAGGTTTTTCGGTGGAAACAGATGGGTTTTTATCATCGGAAACAGAATTAGCCCTCGACGTCTGAACAACTTTTTTTGAAAAAATCCCTAAGCCGCGCGGTCACAATTTCAGCAAAAATCTGACGTTCTGCACTTCACTCAAAAATGGTGCCAAGCTGTTGTAAAAGATCCCCTGAAAGGTTTTTCGGTGGAAAGAGATGGGTTTTTATCATCGGAAACAGAATTAGCCCTCGACGTCTGAACAACTTTTTTTGAAAAAATCCCTAAGCCGCGCGGTCACAATTTCAGCAAAAATCTGACGTTCTGCACTTCACTCAAAAATGGTGCCAAGCTGTTGCAAACGATCCCCTGAAAGGTTTTTCGGTGGAAACAGATGGGTTTTTCTCGTCGGAAATAGAATTAGCCCTAACCCTAACCCTAACCCTAACCCTAACCCTAACCCTAACCCTAACCCTAACCCTAACCTAACCCTAACCCTAACCCTAACCCTAAAAATATGACGTTCTGCAATTCACTCAAAAATGGTGCCAAGTTGTTGCAAAGTATCCCCTGAAAGGTTTTTCGGTGGAAACAGATGGGTTTTTATCATCGGAAACAGAATTAGCCCTCGACGTCTGAACAACTTTTTTTGAAAAAATCCCTAAGCCGCACGGTCACAATTTCAGCAAAAGTCTGACGTTCTGCAATTCACTCAAAAATGGTACCAAGCTGTTGCAAAATATCCCCTGAAAGGTTTTTCGGTGGAAACAGATGGGTTTTTATCATCGGAAACAGAATTAGCCCTCGACGTCTGAACAACTTTTTTTGAAAAAATCCCTAAGCCGCGCGGTCACAATTTCAGCAAAAATCTGACGTTCTGCACTTCACTCAAAAATGGTGCCAAGCTGTTGCAAACGATCCCCTGAAAGGTTTTTCGGTGGAAACAGATGGGTTTTTATCATCGGAAACAGAATTAGCCTTCGACGTCTGAACAACTTTTTTTGAAAAAATCCCTAAGCCGCGCGGTCACAATTTCAGCAAAAATCTGACGTTCTGCAATTCACTCAAAAATGGTGCCAAGCGGTTGCAAAATATCCCCTGAAAGGTTTTTCGGTGGAAACAGATGGGTTTTTATCATCGGAAACAGAATTAGCCCTCGACGTCTGAACAACTTTTTTTTAAAAAAATCCCTAAGCCGCGCGGTCACAATTTCAGCAAAAATCTGACGTTCTGCAATTCACTCAAAAATGGTGCCAAGCTGTTGCAAAATATCCCCTGAAAGGTTTTTCGGTGGAAACAGATGGGTTTTTATCATCGGAAACAGAATTAGCCTTCGACGTCTGAACAACTTTTTTTGAAAAAATCCCTAAGCCGCACGGTCACAATTTCAGCAAAAATCTGACGTTCTGCAATTCACTCAAAAATGGTGCCAAGCTGTTGCAAAATATCCCCTGAAAGGTTTTTCGGTGGAAACAGATGGGTTTTTATCATCGGAAACAGAATTAGCCCTCGACGTCTGAACAACTTTTTTTGAAAAAATCCCTAAGCCGCGCGGTCACAATTTCAGCAAAAATCTGACGTTCTGCACTTCACTCAAAAATGGTGCCAAGCTGTTGTAAAAGATCCCCTGAAAGGTTTTTCGGTGGAAAGAGATGGGTTTTTATCATCGGAAACAGAATTAGCCCTCGACGTCTGAACAACTTTTTTTGAAAAAATCCCTAAGCCGCGCGGTCACAATTTCAGCAAAAATCTGACGTTCTGCACTTCACTCAAAAATGGTGCCAAGCTGTTGCAAACGATCCCCTGAAAGGTTTTTCGGTGGAAACAGATGGGTTTTTCTCGTCGGAAATAGAATTAGCCCTAACCCTAACCCTAACCCTAACCCTAACCCTAACCCTAACCTAACCCTAACCCTAACCCTAACCCTAAAAATATGACGTTCTGCAATTCACTCAAAAATGGTGCCAAGTTGTTGCAAAGTATCCCCTGAAAGGTTTTTCGGTGGAAACAGATGGGTTTTTATCATCGGAAACAGAATTAGCCCTCGACGTCTGAACAACTTTTTTTGAAAAAATCCCTAAGCCGCGCGGTCACAATTTCAGCAAAAATCTGACGTTCTGCACTTCACTAAAAAATGGTGCCAAGCTGTTGCAAACGATCCCCTGAAAGGTTTTTCGGTGGAAACAGATGGGTTTTTATCATCGGAAACAGAATTAGCCTTCGACGTCTGAACAACTTTTTTTCAAAAAATCCCTAAGCCGCGCGGTCACAATTTCAGCAAAAATCTGACGTTCTGCAATTCACTCAAAAATGGTGCCAAGCGGTTGCAAAATATCCCCTGAAAGGTTTTTCGGTGGAAACAGATGGGTTTTTATCATCGGAAAAAGAATTAGCCCTCGACGTCTGAACAACTTTTTTTGAAAAAATCCCTAAGCCGCGCGGTCACAATTTCAGCAAAAATCTGACGTTCTGCAATTCACTCAAAAATGGTGCCAAGTTGTTGCAAAGTATCCCCTGAAAGGTTTTTCGGTGGAAACAGATGGGTTTTTATCATCGGAAACAGAATTAGCCCTCGACGTCTGAACAACTTTTTTTGAAAAAATCCCTAAGCCGCGCGGTCACAATTTCAGCAAAAATCTGACGTTCTGCACTTCACTCAAAAATGGTGCCAAGCTGTTGCAAACGATCCCCTGAAAGGTTTTTCGGTGGAAACAGATGGGTTTTTATCGTCAGAAACAGAATTAGCCCTAACCCTAACCCTAACCCTAACCCTAACCCTAACCCTAACCCTAACCCTAACCCTAACCCTAACCCTAACCCTAACCCTAACCCTAACCCTAACCTAACCCTAACCCTAAAAATCTGACGTTTTGCAATTCACTCAAAAATGGTGCCAAGCTGTTGCAAACGATCCCCTGAAATGTTTTTCGGTGGAAACAGATGGGTTTTTATCATCGGAAACAGAATGAGCCCTCGACGTCTGAACAACTTTTTTTGAAAAAATCCCTAAGCCGCGCGGTCACAATTTCAGCAAAAATCTGACGTTTTGCAATTCACTCAAAAATGGTGCCAAGCTGTTGCAAACGATCCCCTGAAATGTTTTTCGGTGGAAACAGATGGGTTTTTATCATCAGAAACAGAATTAGCCCTCGACGTCTGAACAACTTTTTTTTGAAAAAATCCCTAAGCCGCGCGGTCACAATTTCAGCAAAAGTCTGACGTTGTGCTATTCACTCAAAAATGGTACCAAGCTGTTGCAAAATATCCCCTGAAAGGTTTTTCGCAGGAAACAGATGGGTTTTTATCATCGGAAACAGAATTAGCCCTCGACGTCTGAACAACTTTTTTTGAAAAAATCCCTAAGCCGCGCGGTCACAATTTCAGCAAAAATATGACGTTCTGCAATTCACTCAAAAATGGTGCCAAGCTGTTGCAAAATATCCCCTGAAAGGTTTTTCGGTGGAAACAGATGGGTTTTTATCATCGGAAACAGAATTAGCCCTCGACGTCTGAACAACTTTTTTTGAAAAAATCCCTAAGCCGCACGGTCACAATTTCAGCAAAAATCTGACGTTCTGCAATTCACTCAAAAATGGTGCCAAGCTGTTGCAAAATATCCCCTGAAAGGTTTTTCGGTGGAAACAGATGGGTTTTTATCATCGGAAACAGAATTAGCCCTCGACGTCTGAACAACTTTTTTTGAAAAAATCCCTAAGCCGCGCGGTCACAATTTCAGCAAAAATCTGACGTTCTGCAATTCACTCAAAAATGGTGCCAAGCTGTTGCAAAATATCCCCTGAAAGGTTTTTCGCTGGAAACAGATGGGTTTTTATCATCGGAAACAGAATTAGCCTTCGACGTCTGAACAACTTTTTTTGAAAAAATCCCTAAGCCGCACGGTCACAATTTCAGCAAAAATCTGACGTTCTGCAATTCACTCAAAAATGGTGCCAAGCTGTTGCAAAATATCCCCTGAAAGGTTTTTCGGTGGAAACAGATGGGTGTTTATCATCGGAAACAGAATTAGCCCTCGACGTCTGAACAACTTTTTTTGAAAAAATCCCTAAGCCGCGCGGTCACAATTTCAGCAAAAATCTGACGTTCTGCAATTTACTCAAAAATGGTGCCAAGCTGTTGCAAAATATCCCCTGAAAGGTTTTTCAGTGGAAACAGATGGGTTTTATCATCGGAAACAGAATTAGCCCTCGACGTCTGAACAACTTTTTTTGAAAAAATCCCTAAGCCGCGCGGTCACAATTTCAGCAAAAATCTGACGTTCTGCACTTCACTCAAAAATGGTGCCAAGCTGTTGTAAAAGATCCCCTGAAAGGTTTTTCGGTGGGGGGGATGGGTTTTTATCATCAGAAACAGAATTAGCCCTCGACGTCTGAACAACTTTTTTTGAAAAAATCCCTAAGCCGCACAGTCACAATTTCAGCA
Source organism: Podarcis filfolensis (assembly GCF_964270895.1). NCBI lineage: Eukaryota > Metazoa > Chordata > Lepidosauria > Squamata > Lacertidae > Podarcis > Podarcis filfolensis. Next base: position 112,312,588 of record NC_139605.1, on the reverse strand, counting down.
AAAATCTGACGTTCTGCACTTCACTCAAAAATGGTGCCAAGCTGTTGCAAACGATCCCCTGAAAGGTTTTTCGGTGGAAACAGATGGGTTTTTATCGTCGGAAACAGAATTAGCCCTAACCCTAACCCTAACCCTAACCCTAACCCTAACCCTAACCCTAACCCTAACCCTAAAAATCTGACGTTTTGCAATTCACTCAAAAATGGTGCCAAGCTGTTGCAAACGATCCCCTGAAATGTTTTTCGGTGGAAACAGATGGGTTTTTATCATCGGAAACAGAATTAGCCCTCAACGTCCGAACAACTTTTTTTGAAAAAATCCCTAAGCCGCGCGGTCACAATTTCAGCAAAAATCTGACGTTCTGCAATTCACTCAAAAATGGTGCCAAGCTGTTGCAAAATATCCCCTGAAAGGTTTTTCGGTGGAAACAGATGGGTTTTTATCATCGGAAACAGAATTAGCCCTCGACGTCTGAACAACTTTTTTTGAAAAAATCCCTAAGCCGCGCGGTCACAATTTCAGCAAAAGTCTGACGTTCTTCAATTCACTCAAAAATGGTACCAAGCTGTTGCAAAATATCCCCTGAAAGGTTTTTCGGTGGAAACAGATGGGTTTTTATCATCGGAAACAGAATTAGCCCTCGACGTCTGAACAACATTTTTTGAAAAAACCCCTAAGGTCACAATTTCAGCAAAAATATGACGTTCTGCAATTCACTCAAAAATGGTGCCAAGCGGTTGCAAAATATCCCCTGAAAGGTTTTTCGGTGGAAACAGATGGGTTTTTATCATCGGAAACAGAATTAGCCCTCGACGTCTGAACAACTTTTTTTGAAAAAATCCCTAAGCCGCGCGGTCACAATTTCAGCAAAAATCTGACGTTCTGCACTTCACTCAAAAATGGTGCCAAGCTGTTGCAAAATATCCCCTGAAAGGTTTTTCGGTGGAAACAGATGGGTGTTTATCATCGGAAACAGAATTAGCCCTCGACGTCTGAACAACTTTTTTTGAAAAAATCCCTAAGCCGCGCGGTCACAATTTCAGCAAAAATCTGACGTTCTGCAATTTACTCAAAAATGGTGCCAAGCTGTTGCAAAATATCCCCTGAAAGGTTATTCAGTGGAAACAGATGGGTTTTTATCATCGGAAACAGAATTAGCCCTCGACGTCTGAACAACTTTTTTTGAAAAAATCCCTAAGCCGCGCGGTCACAATTTCAGCAAAAATCTGACGTTCTGCAATTCACTCAAAAATGGTGCCAAGCTGTTGCAAAATATCCCCTGAAAGGTTTTTCAGTGGAAACAGATGGGTTTTTATCATCGGAAACAGAATTAGCGCTCGACGTCTGAACAACTTTTTTTGAAAAAATCCCTAAGCCGCGCGGTCACAATTTCAGCAAAAATCTGACGTTCTGCACTTCACTCAAAAATGGTGCCAAGCTGTTGTAAAAGATCCCCTGAAAGGTTTTTCGGTGGAAAGAGATGGGTTTTTATCATCAGAAACAGAATTAGCCCTCGACGTCTGAACAACTTTTTTTGAAAAAATCCCTAAGCCGCGCGGTCACAATTTCAGCAAAAATCTGACGTTCTGCACTTCACTCAAAAATGGTGCCAAGCTGTTGCAAACGATCCCCTGAAAGGTTTTTCGGTGGAAACAGATGGGTTTTTCTCGTCGGAAATAGAATTAGCCCTAACCCTAACCCTAACCCTAACCCTAACCCTAACCCTAACCCTAACCCTAACCCTAACCCTAACCTAACCCTAACCCTAACCCTAACCCTAACCCTAAAAATATGACGTTCTGCAATTCACTCAAAAATGGTGCCAAGCTGTTGCAAAATATCCCCTGAAAGGTTTTTCGGTGGAAACAGATGGGTTTTTATCATCGGAAACAGAATTAGCCCTCGACGTCTGAACAACTTTTTTTGAAAAGATCCCTAAGCCGCGCGGTCACAATTTCAGCAAAAATCTGACGTTCTGCACTTCACTCAAAAATGGTGCCAAGCTGTTGCAAACGATCCCCTGAAAGGTTTTTCGGTGGAAACAGATGGGTTTTTATCGTCGGAAACAGAATTAGCCCTAACCCTAACCCTAACCCTAACCCTAACCCTAACCCTAACCCTAACCCTAACCCTAAAAATCTGACGTTTTGCAATTCACTCAAAAATGGTGCCAAGCTGTTGCAAACGATCCCCTGAAATGTTTTTCGGTGGAAACAGATGGGTTTTTATCATCGGAAACAGAATTAGCCCTCAACGTCCGAACAACTTTTTTTGAAAAAATCCCTAAGCCGCGCGGTCACAATTTCAGCAAAAATATGACGTTCTGCAATTCACTCAAAAATGGTGCCAAGCTGTTGCAAAATATCCCCTGAAAGGTTTTTCGGTGGAAACAGATGGGTTTTTATCATCGGAAACAGAATTAGCCCTCGACGTCTGAACAACTTTTTTTGAAAAAATCCCTAAGCCGCGCGGTCACAATTTCAGCAAAAGTCTGACGTTCTGCAATTCACTCAAAAATGGTACCAAGCTGTTGCAAAATATCCCCTGAAAGGTTTTTCGGTGGAAACAGATGGGTTTTTATCATCGGAAACAGAATTAGCCCTCGACGTCTGAACAACATTTTTTGAAAAAACCCCTAAGGTCACAATTTCAGCAAAAATATGACGTTCTGCAATTCACTCAAAAATGGTGCCAAGCGGTTGCAAAATATCCCCTGAAAGGTTTTTCGGTGGAAACAGATGGGTTTTTATCATCGGAAACAGAATTAGCCCTCGACGTCTGAACAACTTTTTTTGAAAAAATCCCTAAGCCGCGCGGTCACAATTTCAGCAAAAATCTGACGTTCTGCACTTCACTCAAAAATGGTGCCAAGCTGTTGCAAACGATCCCCTGAAAGGTTTTTCGGTGGAAACAGATGGGTTTTTATCATCGGAAACAGAATTAGCCTTCGACGTCTGAACAACTTTTTTTGAAAAAATCCCTAAGCCGCGCGGTCACAATTTCAGCAAAAATCTGACGTTCTGCAATTCACTCAAAAATGGTGCCAAGCTGTTGCAAAATATCCCCTGAAAGGTTTTTCGGTGGAAACAGATGGGTTTTTATCATCGGAAACAGAATTAGCCCTCGACGTCTGAACAACTTTTTTTGAAACAATCCCTAAGCCGCGCGGTCACAATTTCAGCAAAAATCTGACGTTCTGCAATTCACTCAAAAATGGTGCCAAGCTGTTGCAAAATATCCCCTGAAAGGTTTTTCGGTGGAAACAGATGGGTGTTTATCATCGGAAACAGAATTAGCCCTCGACGTCTGAACAACTTTTTTTGAAAAAATCCCTAAGCCGCGCGGTCACAATTTCAGCAAAAATCTGACGTTCTGCAATTTACTCAAAAATGGTGCCAAGCTGTTGCAAAATATCCCCTGAAAGGTTATTCGGTGGAAACAGATGGGTTTTTTTCATCGGAAACAGAATTAGCCCTCGACGTCTGAACAACTTTTTTTGAAAAAAACCCTAAGCCGCGCGGTCACAATTTCAGCAAAAATCTGACGTTCTGCAATTCACTCAAAAATGGTGCCAAGCTGTTGCAAAATATCCCCTGAAAGGTTTTTCGGTGGAAACAGATGGGTTTTTATCATCGGAAACAGAATTAGCCCTCGACGTCTGAACAACTTTTTTTGAAAAAATCCCTAAGCCGCGCGGTCACAATTTCAGCAAAAATCTGACGTTCTGCACTTCACTCAAAAATGGTGCCAAGCTGTTGTAAAAGATCCCCTGAAAGGTTTTTCGGTGGAAAGAGATGGGTTTTTATCATCGGAAACAGAATTAGCCCTCGACGTCTGAACAACTTTTTTTGAAAAAATCCCTAAGCCGCGCGGTCACAATTTCAGCAAAAATCTGACGTTCTGCACTTCACTCAAAAATGGTGCCAAGCTGTTGCAAACGATCCCCTGAAAGGTTTTTCGGTGGAAACAGATGGGTTTTTCTCGTCGGAAATAGAATTAGCCCTAACCCTAACCCTAACCCTAACCCTAACCCTAACCCTAACCCTAACCCTAACCCTAACCCTAACCCTAACCCTAACCTAACCCTAACCCTAACCCTAACCCTAAAAATATGACGTTCTGCAATTCACTCAAAAATGGTGCCAAGTTGTTGCAAAGTATCCCCTGAAAGGTTTTTCGGTGGAAACAGATGGGTTTTTATCATCGGAAACAGAATTAGCCCTCGACGTCTGAACAACTTTTTTTGAAAAAATCCCTAAGCCGCGCGGTCACAATTTCAGCAAAAATCTGACGTTCTGCACTTCACTAAAAAATGGTGCCAAGCTGTTGCAAACGATCCCCTGAAAGGTTTTTCGGTGGAAACAGATGGGTTTTTATCATCGGAAACAGAATTAGCCTTCGACGTCTGAACAACTTTTTTTCAAAAAATCCCTAAGCCGCGCGGTCACAATTTCAGCAAAAATCTGACGTTCTGCAATTCACTCAAAAATGGTGCCAAGCGGTTGCAAAATATCCCCTGAAAGGTTTTTCGGTGGAAACAGATGGGTTTTTATCATCGGAAACAGAATTAGCCCTCGACGTCTGAACAACTTTTTTTGAAAAAATCCCTAAGCCGCACGGTCACAATTTCAGCAAAAGTCTGACGTTCTGCAATTCACTCAAAAATGGTACCAAGCTGTTGCAAAATATCCCCTGAAAGGTTTTTCGGTGGAAACAGATGGGTTTTTATCATCGGAAACAGAATTAGCCCTCGACGTCTGAACAACTTTTTTTGAAAAAATCCCTAAGCCGCGCGGTCACAATTTCAGCAAAAATCTGACGTTCTGCACTTCACTCAAAAATGGTGCCAAGCTGTTGCAAACGATCCCCTGAAAGGTTTTTCGGTGGAAACAGATGGGTTTTTATCATCGGAAACAGAATTAGCCTTCGACGTCTGAACAACTTTTTTTGAAAAAATCCCTAAGCCGCGCGGTCACAATTTCAGCAAAAATCTGACGTTCTGCAATTCACTCAAAAATGGTGCCAAGCGGTTGCAAAATATCCCCTGAAAGGTTTTTCGGTGGAAACAGATGGGTTTTTATCATCGGAAACAGAATTAGCCCTCGACGTCTGAACAACTTTTTTTTGAAAAAATCCCTAAGCCGCGCGGTCACAATTTCAGCAAAAATCTGACGTTCTGCAATTCACTCAAAAATGGTGCCAAGCTGTTGCAAAATATCCCCTGAAAGGTTTTTCGGTGGAAACAGATGGGTTTTTATCATCGGAAACAGAATTAGCCTTCGACGTCTGAACAACTTTTTTTGAAAAAATCCCTAAGCCGCACGGTCACAATTTCAGCAAAAATCTGACGTTCTGCAATTCACTCAAAAATGGTGCCAAGCTGTTGCAAAATATCCCCTGAAAGGTTTTTCGGTGGAAACAGATGGGTTTTTATCATCGGAAACAGAATTAGCCCTCGACGTCTGAACAACTTTTTTTGAAAAAATCCCTAAGCCGCGCGGTCACAATTTCAGCAAAAATCTGACGTTCTGCACTTCACTCAAAAATGGTGCCAAGCTGTTGTAAAAGATCCCCTGAAAGGTTTTTCGGTGGAAAGAGATGGGTTTTTATCATCGGAAACAGAATTAGCCCTCGACGTCTGAACAACTTTTTTTGAAAAAATCCCTAAGCCGCGCGGTCACAATTTCAGCAAAAATCTGACGTTCTGCACTTCACTCAAAAATGGTGCCAAGCTGTTGCAAACGATCCCCTGAAAGGTTTTTCGGTGGAAACAGATGGGTTTTTCTCGTCGGAAATAGAATTAGCCCTAACCCTAACCCTAACCCTAACCCTAACCCTAACCCTAACCCTAACCCTAACCCTAACCCTAACCCTAACCCTAACCCTAACCCTAACCCTAACCTAACCCTAACCCTAACCCTAACCCTAAAAATATGACGTTCTGCAATTCACTCAAAAATGGTGCCAAGTTGTTGCAAAGTATCCCCTGAAAGGTTTTTCGGTGGAAACAGATGGGTTTTTATCATCGGAAACAGAATTAGCCCTCGACGTCTGAACAACTTTTTTTGAAAAAATCCCTAAGCCGCGCGGTCACAATTTCAGCAAAAATCTGACGTTCTGCACTTCACTAAAAAATGGTGCCAAGCTGTTGCAAACGATCCCCTGAAAGGTTTTTCGGTGGAAACAGATGGGTTTTTATCATCGGAAACAGAATTAGCCTTCGACGTCTGAACAACTTTTTTTCAAAAAATCCCTAAGCCGCGCGGTCACAATTTCAGCAAAAATCTGACGTTCTGCAATTCACTCAAAAATGGTGCCAAGCGGTTGCAAAATATCCCCTGAAAGGTTTTTCGGTGGAAACAGATGGGTTTTTATCATCGGAAACAGAATTAGCCCTCGACGTCTGAACAACTTTTTTTGAAAAAATCCCTAAGCCGCACGGTCACAATTTCAGCAAAAGTCTGACGTTCTGCAATTCACTCAAAAATGGTACCAAGCTGTTGCAAAATATCCCCTGAAAGGTTTTTCGGTGGAAACAGATGGGTTTTTATCATCGGAAACAGAATTAGCCCTCGACGTCTGAACAACTTTTTTTGAAAAAATCCCTAAGCCGCGCGGTCACAATTTCAGCAAAAATCTGACGTTCTGCACTTCACTCAAAAATGGTGCCAAGCTGTTGCAAACGATCCCCTGAAAGGTTTTTCGGTGGAAACAGATGGGTTTTTATCATCGGAAACAGAATTAGCCTTCGACGTCTGAACAACTTTTTTTGAAAAAATCCCTAAGCCGCGCGGTCACAATTTCAGCAAAAATCTGACGTTCTGCAATTCACTCAAAAATGGTGCCAAGCGGTTGCAAAATATCCCCTGAAAGGTTTTTCGGTGGAAACAGATGGGTTTTTATCATCGGAAACAGAATTAGCCCTCGACGTCTGAACAACTTTTTTTTGAAAAAATCCCTAAGCCGCGCGGTCACAATTTCAGCAAAAATCTGACGTTCTGCAATTCACTCAAAAATGGTGCCAAGCTGTTGCAAAATATCCCCTGAAAGGTTTTTCGGTGGAAACAGATGGGTTTTTATCATCGGAAACAGAATTAGCCTTCGACGTCTGAACAACTTTTTTTGAAAAAATCCCTAAGCCGCACGGTCACAATTTCAGCAAAAATCTGACGTTCTGCAATTCACTCAAAAATGGTGCCAAGCTGTTGCAAAATATCCCCTGAAAGGTTTTTCGGTGGAAACAGATGGGTTTTTATCATCGGAAACAGAATTAGCCCTCGACGTCTGAACAACTTTTTTTGAAAAAATCCCTAAGCCGCGCGGTCACAATTTCAGCAAAAATCTGACGTTCTGCACTTCACTCAAAAATGGTGCCAAGCTGTTGTAAAAGATCCCCTGAAAGGTTTTTCGGTGGAAAGAGATGGGTTTTTATCATCGGAAACAGAATTAGCCCTCGACGTCTGAACAACTTTTTTTGAAAAAATCCCTAAGCCGCGCGGTCACAATTTCAGCAAAAATCTGACGTTCTGCACTTCACTCAAAAATGGTGCCAAGCTGTTGCAAACGATCCCCTGAAAGGTTTTTCGGTGGAAACAGATGGGTTTTTCTCGTCGGAAATAGAATTAGCCCTAACCCTAACCCTAACCCTAACCCTAACCCTAACCCTAACCCTAACCCTAACCTAACCCTAACCCTAACCCTAACCCTAAAAATATGACGTTCTGCAATTCACTCAAAAATGGTGCCAAGTTGTTGCAAAGTATCCCCTGAAAGGTTTTTCGGTGGAAACAGATGGGTTTTTATCATCGGAAACAGAATTAGCCCTCGACGTCTGAACAACTTTTTTTGAAAAAATCCCTAAGCCGCGCGGTCACAATTTCAGCAAAAATCTGACGTTCTGCACTTCACTAAAAAATGGTGCCAAGCTGTTGCAAACGATCCCCTGAAAGGTTTTTCGGTGGAAACAGATGGGTTTTTATCATCGGAAACAGAATTAGCCTTCGACGTCTGAACAACTTTTTTTCAAAAAATCCCTAAGCCGCGCGGTCACAATTTCAGCAAAAATCTGACGTTCTGCAATTCACTCAAAAATGGTGCCAAGCGGTTGCAAAATATCCCCTGAAAGGTTTTTCGGTGGAAACAGATGGGTTTTTATCATCGGAAACAGAATTAGCCCTCGACGTCTGAACAACTTTTTTTGAAAAAATCCCTAAGCCGCACGGTCACAATTTCAGCAAAAGTCTGACGTTCTGCAATTCACTCAAAAATGGTACCAAGCTGTTGCAAAATATCCCCTGAAAGGTTTTTCGGTGGAAACAGATGGGTTTTTATCATCGGAAACAGAATTAGCCCTCGACGTCTGAACAACTTTTTTTGAAAAAATCCCTAAGCCGCGCGGTCACAATTTCAGCAAAAATCTGACGTTCTGCACTTCACTCAAAAATGGTGCCAAGCTGTTGCAAACGATCCCCTGAAAGGTTTTTCGGTGGAAACAGATGGGTTTTTATCATCGGAAACAGAATTAGCCTTCGACGTCTGAACAACTTTTTTTGAAAAAATCCCTAAGCCGCGCGGTCACAATTTCAGCAAAAATCTGACGTTCTGCAATTCACTCAAAAATGGTGCCAAGCGGTTGCAAAATATCCCCTGAAAGGTTTTTCGGTGGAAACAGATGGGTTTTTATCATCGGAAACAGAATTAGCCCTCGACGTCTGAACAACTTTTTTTTGAAAAAATCCCTAAGCCGCGCGGTCACAATTTCAGCAAAAATCTGACGTTCTTCAATTCACTCAAAAATGGTGCCAAGCTGTTGCAAAATATCCCCTGAAAGGTTTTTCGGTGGAAACAGATGGGTTTTTATCATCGGAAACAGAATTAGCCTTCGACGTCTGAACAACTTTTTTTGAAAAAATCCCTAAGCCGCACGGTCACAATTTCAGCAAAAATCTGACGTTCTGCAATTCACTCAAAAATGGTGCCAAGCTGTTGCAAAATATCCCCTGAAAGGTTTTTCGGTGGAAACAGATGGGTGTTTATCATCGGAAACAGAATTAGCCCTCGACGTCTGAACAACTTTTTTTGAAAAAATCCCTAAGCCGCGCGGTCACAATTTCAGCAAAAATCTGACGTTCTGCACTTCACTAAAAAATGGTGCCAAGCTGTTGCAAACGATCCCCTGAAAGGTTTTTCGGTGGAAACAGATGGGTTTTTATCATCGGAAACAGAATTAGCCTTCGACGTCTGAGCAACTTTTTTTCAAAAAATCCCTAAGCCGCGCGGTCACAATTTCAGCAAAAATCTGACGTTCTGCAATTCACTCAAAAATGGTGCCAAGCGGTTGCAAAATATCCCCTGAAAGGTTTTTCGGTGGAAACAGATGGGTTTTTATCATCGGAAACAGAATTAGCCCTCGACGTCTGAACAACTTTTTTTGAAAAAATCCCTAAGCCGCACGGTCACAATTTCAGCAAAAGTCTGACGTTCTGCAATTCACTCAAAAATGGTACCAAGCTGTTGCAAAATATCCCCTGAAAGGTTTTTCGGTGGAAACAGATGGGTTTTTATCATCGGAAACAGAATTAGCCCTCGACGTCTGAACAACTTTTTTTGAAAAAATCCCTAAGCCGCGCGGTCACAATTTCAGCAAAAATCTGACGTTCTGCACTTCACTCAAAAATGGTGCCAAGCTGTTGCAAACGATCCCCTGAAAGGTTTTTCGGTGGAAACAGATGGGTTTTTATCATCGGAAACAGAATTAGCCTTCGACGTCTGAACAACTTTTTTTGAAAAAATCCCTAAGCCGCGCGGTCACAATTTCAGCAAAAATCTGACGTTCTGCAATTCACTCAAAAATGGTGCCAAGCGGTTGCAAAATATCCCCTGAAAGGTTTTTCGGTGGAAACAGATGGGTTTTTATCATCGGAAACAGAATTAGCCCTCGACGTCTGAACAACTTTTTTTTGAAAAAATCCCTAAGCCGCGCGGTCACAATTTCAGCAAAAATCTGACGTTCTGCAATTCACTCAAAAATGGTGCCAAGCTGTTGCAAAATATCCCCTGAAAGGTTTTTCGGTGGAAACAGATGGGTTTTTATCATCGGAAACAGAATTAGCCTTCGACGTCTGAACAACTTTTTTTGAAAAAATCCCTAAGCCGCACGGTCACAATTTCAGCAAAAATCTGACGTTCTGCAATTCACTCAAAAATGGTGCCAAGCTGTTGCAAAATATCCCCTGAAAGGTTTTTCGGTGGAAACAGATGGGTGTTTATCATCGGAAACAGAATTAGCCCTCGACGTCTGAACAACTTTTTTTGAAAAAATCCGTAAGCCGCGCGGTCACAATTTCAGCAAAAATCTGACGTTCTGCAATTTACTCAAAAATGGTGCCAAGCTGTTGCAAAATATCCCCTGAAAGGTTATTCGGTGGAAACAGATGGGTTTTTATCATCGGAAACAGAATTAGCCCTCGACGTCTGAACAACTTTTTTTGAAAAAATCCCTAAGCCGCGCGGTCACAATTTCAGCAAAAATCTGACGTTCTGCACTTCACTCAAAAATGGTGCCAAGCTGTTGTAAAAGATCCCCTGAAAGGTTTTTCGGTGGAAAGAGATGGGTTTTTATCATCGGAAACAGAATTAGCCCTCGACGTCTGAACAACTTTTTTTGAAAAAATCCCTAAGCCGCGCGGTCACAATTTCAGCAAAAATCTGACGTTCTGCACTTCACTCAAAAATGGTGCCAAGCTGTTGCAAACGATCCCCTGAAAGGTTTTTCGGTGGAAACAGATGGGTTTTTATCATCGGAAACAGAATTAGCCCTCGACGTCTGAACAACTATTTTTGAGAAAATCCCTAAGCCGCGCGGTCACAATTTCAGCAAAAATCTGACGTTCTGCAATTCACTCAAAAATGGTGCCAAGCTGTTGAAAAATATCCCCTGAAAGGTTTTTCGGTGGAAACAGATGGGTTTTTATCGTCGGAAACAGAATTAGCCCTAACCCTAACCCTAACCCTAACCCTAACCCTAACCCTAACCCTAACCCTAACCCTAACCTTAAAAATCTGACGTTTTGCAATTCACTCAAAAATGGTGCCAAGCTGTTGCAAACGATCCCCTGAAATGTTTTTCGGTGGAAACAGATGGGTTTTTATCATCGGAAACAGAATTAGCCCTCAACGTCCGAACAACTTTTTTTGAAAAAATCCCTAAGCCGCGCGGTCACAATTTCAGCAAAAATATGACGTTCTGCAATTCACTCAAAAATGATGCCAAGCTGTTGCAAAATATCCCCTGAAAGGTTTTTCAGTGGAAACAGATGGGTTTTTATCATCGGAAACAGAATTAGCCCTCGACGTCTGAACAACTTTTTTTTGAAAAAATCCCTAAGCCGCGCGGTCACAATTTCAGCAAAAATCTGACGTTCTGCAATTCACTCAAAAATGGTGCCAAGCTGTTCACAAAATATCCCCTGAAAGGTTTTTCGGTGGAAACAGATGGGTTTTTATCATCGGAAACAGAATTAGCCTTCGACGTCTGAACAACTTTTTTTGAAAAAATCCCTAAGCCGCGCGGTCACAATTTCAGCAAAAATCTGACGTTCTGCAATTCACTCAAAAATGGTGCCAAGCTGTTGCAAAATATCCCCTGAAAGGTTTTTCGGTGGAAACAGATGGGTGTTTATCATCGGAAACAGAATTAGCCCTCGACGTCTGAACAACTTTTTTTGAAAAAATCCCTAAGCCGCGCGGTCACAATTTCAGCAAAAATCTAACGTTCTGCAATTTACTCAAAAATGGTGCCAAGCGGTTGCAAAATATCCCCTGAAAGGTTTTTCGGTGGAAACAGATGGGTTTTTATCATCGGAAACAGAATTAGCCTTCGACGTCTGAACAACTTTTTTTGAAAAAATCCCTAAGCCGCGCGGTCACAATTTCAGCAAAAATCTGACGTTCTGCAATTCACTCAAAAATGGTGCCAAGCTGTTGCAAAATATCCCCTGAAAGGTTTTTCGGTGGAAACAGATGGGTTTTTATCATCGGAAACAGAATTAGCCCTCGATGTCTGAACAACTTTTTTTGAAAAAATCCCTAAGCCGCGCGGTCACAATTTCAGCAAAAATCTGACGTTCTGCAATTCACTCAAAAATGGTGCCAAGCTGTTGCAAAATATCCCCTGAAAGGTTTTTCGGTGGAAACAGATGGGTTTTTATCATCGGAAACAGAATTAGCCCTCGACGTCTGAACAACTATTTTTAAGAAAATCCCTAAGCCGCGCGGTCACAATTTCAGCAAAAATCTGACGTTCTGCAATTCACTCAAAAATGGTGCCAAGCTGTTGAAAAATATCCCCTGAAAGGTTTTTCGGTGGAAACAGATGGGTTTTTATCGTCGGAAACAGAATTAGCCCTAACCCTAACCCTAACCCTAACCCTAACCCTACCCCTAACCTTAAAAATCTGACGTTTTGCAATTCACTCAAAAATGGTGCCAAGCTGTTGCAAACGATCCCCTGAAATGTTTTTCGGTTGAAACAGATGGGTTTTTATCGTCGGAAACAGAATTAGCCCTAACCCTAACCCTAACCCTAACCCTAACCCTAACCCTAACCCTAACCCTAACCCTAACCCTAACCCTAACCCTAACCCTAACCTAACCCTAACCCTAACCCTAACCCTAAAAATATGACGTTCTGCAATTCACTCAAAAATGGTGCCAAGCTGTTGCAAAATATCCCCTGAAAGGTTTTTCGGTGGAAACAGATGGGTTTTTATCATCGGAAACAGAATTAGCCCTCGACGTCTGAACAACTTTTTTTGAAAAAATCCCTAAGCCGCGCGGTCACAATTTCAGCAAAAATCTGACGTTCTGCAATTCACTCAAAAATGGTGCCAAGTTGTTGCAAAGTATCCCCTGAAAGGTTTTTCGGTGGAAACAGATGGGTTTTTATCATTGGAAACAGAATTAGCCCTCGACGTCTGAACAACATTTTTTGAAAAAATCCCTAAGCCGCGCGGTCACAATTTCAGCAAAAATCTGACGTTCTGCACTTCACTCAAAAATGGTGCCAAGCTGTTGCAAACGATCCCCTGAAAGGTTTTTCGGTGGAAACAGATGGGTTTTTATCATCGGAAACAGAATTAGCCCTCGACGTCTGAACAACTATTTTTGAGAAAATCCCTAAGCCGCGCGGTCACAATTTCAGCAAAAATGTGACGTTCTGCAATTCACTCAAAAATGGTGCCAAGCTGTTGAAAAATATCCCCTGAAAGGTTTTTCGGTGGAAACAGATGGGTTTTTATCGTCGGAAACAGAATTAGCCCTAACCCTAACCCTAACCCTAACCCTAACCCTAACCCTAACCCTAACCCTAACCTTAAAAATCTGACGTTTTGCAATTCACTCAAGAATGGTACCAAGCTGTTGCAAAATATCCCCTGAAAGGTTTTTCGGTGGAAACAGATGGGTTTTTATCATCGGAAACAGAATTAGCCCTCAACGTCCGAACAACTTTTTTTGAAAAAATCCCTAAGCCGCGCGGTCACAATTTCAGCAAAAATATGACGTTCTGCAATTCACTCAAAAATGGTGCCAAGCTGTTGCAAAATATCCCCTGAAAGGTTTTTCGGTGGAAACAGATGGGTTTTTATCATCGGAAACAGAATTAGCCCTCGACGTCTGAACAACTTTTTTTGAAAAAATCCCTAAGCCGCGCGGTCACAATTTCAGCAAAAATCTGACGTTCTGCACTTCACTCAAAAATGGTGCCAAGCTGTTGCAAACGATCCCCTGAAAGGTTTTTCGGTGGAAACAGATGGGTTTTTATCATCGGAAACAGAATTAGCCCTCGACGTCTGAACAACTATTTTTGAGAAAATCCCTCCGCGCGGTCACAATTTCAGCAAAAATCTGACGTTCTGCAATTCACTCAAAAATGGTGCCAAGCTGTTGAAAAATATCCCCTGAAAGGTTTTTCGGTGGAAACAGATGGGTTTTTATCGTCGGAAACAGAATTAGCCCTAACCCTAACCCTAACCCTAACCCTAACCTTAAAAATCTGACGTTTTGCAATTCACTCAAAAATGGTACCAAGCTGTTGCAAAATATCCCCTGAAAGGTTTTTCGGTGGAAACAGATGGGTTTTTATCATCGGAAACAGAATTAGCCCTCAACGTCCGAACAACTTTTTTTGAAAAAATCCCTAAGCCGCGCGGTCACAATTTCAGCAAAAATATGACGTTATGCAATTCACTCAAAAATGATGCCAAGCTGTTGCAAAATATCCCCTGAAAGGTTTTTCGGTGGAAACAGATGGGTTTTTATCATCGGAAACAGAATTAGCCCTCGACGTCTGAACAACTTTTTTTGAAAAAATCCCTAAGCCGCGCGGTCACAATTTCAGCAAAAATATGACGTTCTGCAATTCACTCAAAAATGGTACCAACCTGTTGCAAAATATCCCCTGAAAGGTTTTTCGGTGGAAACAGATGGGTTTTTATCATCGGAAACAGAATTAGCCCTCGACGTCTGAACAACTTTTTTTGAAAAAATCCCTAAGCCGCGCGGTCACAATTTCAGCAAAAATCTGACGTTCTGCAATTCACTCAAAAATGGTACCAAGCTGTTGCAAAATATCCCCTGAAAGGTTTTTCGGTGGAAACAGACGGGTTTTTATCATCGGAAACAGAATTAGCCCTCGACGTCTGAACAACTTTTTTTGAAAAAATCCCTAAGCCGCGCGGTCACAATTTCAGCAAAAATATGACGTTCTGCAATTCACTCAAAAATGGTGCCAAGCTGTTGTAAAAGATCCCCTGAAAGGTTTTTCGGTGGAAAGAGATGGGTTTTTATTATCGGAAACAGAATTAGCCCTCGACGTCTGAACAACTTTTTTTGAAAAAATCCCTAAGCCGCGCGGTCACAATTTCAGCAAAAATCTGACGTTCTGCACTTCACTCAAAAATGGTGCCAAGCTGTTGCAAACGATCCCCTGAAAGGTTTTTCGGTGGAAACAGATGGGTTTTTCTCGTCGGAAACAGAATTAGCCCTAACCCTAACCCTAACCCTAACCCTAACCCTAACCCTAACCCTAACCCTAACCCTAACCCTAACCCTAACCCTAACCCTAACCCTAACCCTAACCCTAACCCTAACCCTAACCCTAACCCTAACCTAACCCTAACCCTAACCCTAACCCTAAAAATATGACGTTCTGCAATTCACTCAAAAATGGTGCCAAGCTGTTGCAAAATATCCCCTGAAAGGTTTTTCGGTGGAAACAGATGGGTTTTTATCATCGGAAACAGAATTAGCCCTCGACGTCTGAACAACTTTTTTTGAAAAAATCCCTAAGCCGCGCGGTCACAATTTCAGCAAAAATCTGACGTTCTGCAATTCACTCAAAAATGGTGCCAAGTTGTTGCAAAGTATCCCCTGAAAGGTTTTTCGGTGGAAACAGATGGGTTTTTATCATTGGAAACAGAATTAGCCCTCGACGTCTGAACAACATTTTTTGAAAAAATCCCTAAGCCGCGCGGTCACAATTTCAGCAAAAATCTGACGTTCTGCACTTCACTCAAAAATGGTGCCAAGCTGTTGCAAACGATCCCCTGAAAGGTTTTTCGGTGGAAACAGATGGGTTTTTATCATCGGAAACAGAATTAGCCCTCGACGTCTGAACAACTATTTTTGAGAAAATCCCTAAGCCGCGCGGTCACAATTTCAGCAAAAATGTGACGTTCTGCAATTCACTCAAAAATGGTGCCAAGCTGTTGAAAAATATCCCCTGAAAGGTTTTTCGGTGGAAACAGATGGGTTTTTATCGTCGGAAACAGAATTAGCCCTAACCCTAACCCTAACCCTAACCCTAACCTTAAAAATCTGACGTTTTGCAATTCACTCAAAAATGGTACCAAGCTGTTGCAAAATATCCCCTGAAAGGTTTTTCGGTGGAAACAGATGGGTTTTTATCATCGGAAACAGAATTAGCCCTCAACGTCCGAACAACTTTTTTTGAAAAAATCCCTAAGCCGCGCGGTCACAATTTCAGCAAAAATATGACGTTCTGCAATTCACTCAAAAATGGTGCCAAGCTGTTGCAAAATATCCCCTGAAAGGTTTTTCGGTGGAAACAGATGGGTTTTTATCATCGGAAACAGAATTAGCCCTCGACGTCTGAACAACTTTTTTTGAAAAAATCCCTAAGCCGCGCGGTCACAATTTCAGCAAAAATCTGACGTTCTGCACTTCACTCAAAAATGGTGCCAAGCTGTTGCAAACGATCCCCTGAAAGGTTTTTCGGTGGAAACAGATGGGTTTTTATCATCGGAAACAGAATTAGCCCTCGACGTCTGAACAACTATTTTTGAGAAAATCCCTAAGCCGCGCGGTCACAATTTCAGCAAAAATCTGACGTTCTGCAATTCACTCAAAAATGGTGCCAAGCTGTTGAAAAATATCCCCTGAAAGGTTTTTCGGTGGAAACAGATGGGTTTTTATCGTCGGAAACAGAATTAGCCCTAACCCTAACCCTAACCCTAACCCTAACCCTAACCTTAAAAATCTGACGTTTTGCAATTCACTCAAAAATGGTACCAAGCTGTTGCAAAATATCCCCTGAAAGGTTTTTCGGTGGAAACAGATGGGTTTTTATCATCGGAAACAGAATTAGCCCTCAACGTCCGAACAACTTTTTTTGAAAAAATCCCTAAGCCGCGCGGTCACAATTTCAGCAAAAATATGACGTTCTGCAATTCACTCAAAAATGATGCCAAGCTGTTGCAAAATATCCCCTGAAAGGTTTTTCGGTGGAAACAGATGGGTTTTTATCATCGGAAACAGAATTAGCCTTCGACGTCTGAACAACTTTTTTTTGAAAAAATCCCTAAGCCGCGCGGTCACAATTTCAGCAAAAGTCTGACGTTCTGCAATTCACTCAAAAATGGTGCCAAGCTGTTGCAAAATATCCCCTGAAAGGTTTTTCGGTGGAAACAGATGGGTGTTTATCATCGGAAACAGAATTAGCCCTCGACGTCTGAACACCTTTTTTTGAAAAAATCCCTAAGCCGCGCGGTCACAATTTCAGCAAAAATCTGACGTTCTGCAATTCACTCAAAAATGGTGCCAAGCTGTTCACAAAATATCCCCTGAAAGGTTTTTCGGTGGAAACAGATGGGTTTTTATCATCGGAAACAGAATTAGCCTTCGACGTCTGAACAACTTTTTTTGAAAAAATCCCTAAGCCGCGCGGTCACAATTTCAGCAAAAATCTGACGTTCTGCAATTCACTCAAAAATGGTGCCAAGCTGTTGCAAAATATCCCCTGAAAGGTTTTTCGGTGGAAACAGATGGGTTTTTATCATCGGAAACAGAATTAGCCCTCGACGTCTGAACAACTTTTTTTGAAAAAATCCCTAAGCCGCGCGGTCACAATTTCAGCAAAAATCTGACGTTCTGCAATTCACTCAAAAATGGTGCCAAGCTGTTGCAAAATATCCCCTGAAAGGTTTTTCGGTGGAAACAGATGGGTGTTTATCATCGGAAACAGAATTAGCCCTCGACGTCTGAACAACTTTTTTTGAAAAAATCCCTAAGCCGCGCGGTCACAATTTCAGCAAAAATCTAACGTTCTGCAATTTACTCAAAAATGGTGCCAAGCGGTTGCAAAATATCCCCTGAAAGGTTTTTCGGTGGAAACAGATGGGTTTTTATCGTCGGAAACAGAATTAGCCCTAACCCTAACCTTAAAAATCTGACGTTTTGCAATTCACTCAAAAATGGTGCCAAGCTGTTGCAAACGATCCCCTGAAATGTTTTTCGGTGGAAACAGATGGGTTTTTATCATCGGAAACAGAATTAGCCCTCAACGTCCGAACAACTTTTTTTGAAAAAATCCCTAAGCCGCGCGGTCACAATTTCAGCAAAAATATGACGTTCTGCAATTCACTCAAAAATGATGCCAAGCTGTTGCAAAATATCCCCTGAAAGGTTTTTCGGTGGAAACAGATGGGTTTTTATCATCGGAAACAGAATTAGCCCTCGACGTCTGAACAACATTTTTTGAAAAAACCCCTAAGGTCACAATTTCAGCAAAAATATGACGTTCTGCAATTCACTCAAAAATGGTGCCAAGCGGTTGCAAAATATCCCCTGAAAGGTTTTTCGGTGGAAACAGATGGGTTTTTATCATCGGAAACAGAATTAGCCCTCGACGTCTGCACAACTTTTTTTGAAAAAATCCCTAAGCCGCGCGGTCACAATTTCAGCAAAAATCTGACGTTCTGCACTTCACTCAAAAATGGTGCCAAGCTGTTGCAAACGATCCCCTGAAAGGTTTTTCGGTGGAAACAGATGGGTTTTTATCATCGGAAACAGAATTAGCCTTCGACGTCTGAACAACTTTTTTTGAAAAAATCCCTAAGCCGCGCGGTCACAATTTCAGCAAAAATCTGACGTTCTGCAATTCACTCAAAAATGGTGCCAAGCTGTTGCAAAATATCCCCTGAAAGGTTTTTCGGTGGAAACAGATGGGTGTTTATCATCGGAAACAGAATTAGCCCTCGACGTCTGAACAACTTTTTTTGAAAAAATCCCTAAGCCGCGCGGTCACAATTTCAGCAAAAATCTGACGTTCTGCAATTTACTCAAAAATGGTGCCAAGCTGTTGCAAAATATCCCCTGAAAGGTTATTCGGTGGAAACAGATGGGTTTTTATCATCGGAAACAGAATTAGCCCTCGACGTCTGAACAACTTTTTTTGAAAAAAACCCTAAGCCGCGCGGTCACAATTTCAGCAAAAATCTGACGTTCTGCAATTCACTCAAAAATGGTGCCAAGCTGTTGCAAAATATCCCCTGAAAGGTTTTTCGGTGGAAACAGATGGGTTTTTATCATCGGAAACAGAATTAGCCCTCGACGTCTGAACAACTTTTTTTGAAAAAATCCCTAAGCCGCGCGGTCACAATTTCAGCAAAAATCTGACGTTCTGCACTTCACTCAAAAATGGTGCCAAGCTGTTGTAAAAGATCCCCTGAAAGGTTTTTCGGTGGAAAGAGATGGGTTTTTATCATCGGAAACAGAATTAGCCCTCGACGTCTGAACAACTTTTTTTGAAAAAATCCCTAAGCCGCGCGGTCACAATTTCAGCAAAAATCTGACATTCTGCACTTCACTCAAAAATGGTGCCAAGCTGTTGCAAACGATCCCCTGAAAGGTTTTTCGGTGGAAACAGATGGGTTTTTCTCGTAGGAAATAGAATTAGCCCTAACCCTAACCCTAACCCTAACCCTAACCCTAACCCTAACCCTAACCCTAACCCTAACCTAACCCTAACCCTAACCCTAACCCTAACCCTAACCCTAAAAATATGACGTTCTGCAATTCACTCAAAAATGGTGCCAAGCTGTTGCAAAATATCCCCTGAAAGGTTTTTCGGTGGAAACAGATGGGTTTTTATCATCGGAAACAGAATTAGCCCTCGACGTCTGAACAACTTTTTTTGAAAAAATCCCTAAGCCGCGCGGTCACAATTTCAGCAAAAATCTGAGGTTCTGCAATTCACTCAAAAATGGTGCCAAGTTGTTGCAAAGTATTCCCTGAAAGGTTTTTCGGTGGAAACAGATGGGTTTTTATCATCGGAAACAGAATTAGCCCTCGACGTCTGAACAACATTTTTTGAAAAAATCCCTAAGCCGCGCGGTCACAATTTCAGCAAAAATCTGACGTTCTGCAATTCACTCAAAAATGGTGCCAAGCTGTTGAAAAATATCCCCTGAAAGGTTTTTCGGTGGAAACAGATGGGTTTTTATCGTCGGAAACAGAATTAGCCCTAACCCTAACCCTAACCCTAACCCTAACCCTAACCCTAAAAATCTGACGTTTTGCAATTCACTCAAAAATGGTGCCAAGCTGTTGCAAACGATCCCCTGAAATGTTTTTCGGTGGAAACAGATGGGTTTTTATCATCGGAAACAGAATTAGCCCTCAACGTCCGAACAACTGTTTTTGAAAAAATCCCTAAGCCGCGCGGTCACAATTTCAGCAAAAATATGACGTTCTGCAATTCACTCAAAAATGGTGCCAAGCTGTTGCAAAATATCCCCTGAAAGGTTTTTCGGTGGAAACAGATGGGTTTTTATCATCGGAAACAGAATTAGCCCTCGACGTCTGAACAACTTTTTTTGAAAAAATCACTAAGCCGCGCGGTCACAATTTCAGCAAAAGTCTGACGTTCTGCAATTCACTCAAAAATGGTACCAAGCTGTTGCAAAATATCCCCTGAAAGGTTTTTCGGTGGAAACAGATGGGTTTTTATCATCGGAAACAGAATTAGCCCTCGACGTCTGAACAACATTTTTTGAAAAAACCCCTAAGGTCACAATTTCAGCAAAAATCTGACGTTCTGCAATTCACTCAAAAATGGTGCCAAGCTGTTGAAAAATATCCCCTGAAAGGTTTTTCGGTGGAAACAGATGGGTTTTTATCGTCGGAAACAGAATTAGCCCTAACCCTAACCCTAACCCTAACCCTAACCCTAACCCTAACCCTAACCCTAAAAATCTGACGTTTTGCAATTCACTCAAAAATGGTGCCAAGCTGTTGCAAACGATCCCCTGAAATGTTTTTCGGTGGAAACAGATGGGTTTTTATCATCGGAAACAGAATTAGCCCTCAACGTCCGAACAACTGTTTTTGAAAAAATCCCTAAGCCGCGCGGTCACAATTTCAGCAAAAATATGACGTTCTGCAATTCACTCAAAAATGGTGCCAAGCTGTTGCAAAATATCCCCTGAAAGGTTTTTCGGTGGAAACAGATGGGTTTTTATCATCGGAAACAGAATTAGCCCTCGACGTCTGAACAACTTTTTTTGAAAAAATCCCTAAGCCGCGCGGTCACAATTTCAGCAAAAGTCTGACGTTCTGCAATTCACTCAAAAATGGTACCAAGTTGTTGCAAAGTATCCCCTGAAAGGTTTTTCGGTGGAAACAGATGGGTTTTTATCATCGGAAACAGAATTAGCCCTCGACGTCTGAACAACATTTTTTGAAAAAACCCCTAAGGTCACAATTTCAGCAAAAATATGACGTTCTGCAATTCACTCAAAAATGGTGCCAAGCGGTTGCAAAATATCCCCTGAAAGGTTTTTCGGTGGAAACAGATGGGTTTTTATCATCGGAAACAGAATTAGCCCTCGACGTCTGAACAACTATTTTTGAAAAAATCCCTAAGCCGCGCGGTCACAATTTCAGCAAAAATCTGACGTTCTGCACTTCACTCAAAAATGGTGCCAAGCTGTTGCAAACGATCCCCTGAAAGGTTTTTCGGTGGAAACAGATGGGTTTTTATCATCGGAAACAGAATTAGCCTTCGACGTCTGAACAACTTTTTTTGAAAAAATCCCTAAGCCGCGCCGTCACAATTTCAGCAAAAATCTGACGTTCTGCAATTCACTCAAAAATGGTGCCAAGCGGTTGCAAAATATCCCCTGAAAGGTTTTTCGGTGGAAACAGATGGGTTTTTATCATCGGAAACAGAATTAGCCCTCGACGTCTGAACAACTTTTTTTTGAAAAAATCCCTAAGCCGCGCGGTCACAATTTCAGCAAAAATCTGACGTTCTGCAATTCACTCAAAAATGGTGCCAAGCTGTTGCAAAATATCCCCTGAAAGGTTTTTCGGTGGAAACAGATGGGTTTTTATCATCGGAAACAGAATTAGCCTTCGACGTCTGAACAACTTTTTTTGAAAAAATCCCTAAGCCGCACGGTCACAATTTCAGCAAAAATCTGACGTTCTGCAATTCACTCAAAAATGGTGCCAAGCTGTTGCAAAATATCCCCTGAAAGGTTTTTCGGTGGAAACAGATGGGTGTTTATCATCGGAAACAGAATTAGCCCTCGACGTCTGAACAACTTTTTTTGAAAAAATCCCTATGCCGCGCGGTCACAATTTCAGCAAAAATCTGACGTTCTGCAATTTACTCAAAAATGGTGCCAAGCTGTTGCAAAATATCCCCTGAAAGGTTATTCGGTGGAAACAGATGGGTTTTTATCATCGGAAACAGAATTAGCCCTCGACGTCTGAACAACTTTTTTTGAAAAAATCCCTAAGCCGCGCGGTCACAATTTCAGCAAAAATATGACGTTCTGCAATTCACTCAAAAATGGTGCCAAGCTGTTGCAAAATATCCCCTGAAAGCTTTTTCGGTGGAAACAGATGGGTTTTTATCATCGGAAACAGAATTAGCCCTCAACGTCTGAACAACTTTTTTTGAAAAAATCCCTAAGCCGCGCGGTCACAATTTCAGCAAAAATCTGACGTTCTGCACTTCACTCAAAAATGGTGCCAAGCTGTTGTAAAAGATCCCCTGAAAGGTTTTTCGGTGGAAAGAGATGGGTTTTTATCATCGGAAACAGAATTAGCCCTCGACGTCTGAACAACATTTTTTGAAAAAATCCCTAAGCCGCGCGGTCACAATTTCAGCAAAAATCTGACGTTCTGCACTTCACTCAAAAATGGTGCCAAGCTGTTGCAAACGATCCCCTGAAAGGTTTTTCGGTGGAAACAGATGGGTTTTTATCATCGGAAACAGAATTAGCCCTCGACGTCTGAACAACTATTTTTGAGAAAATCCCTAAGCCGCGCGGTCACAATTTCAGCAAAAATCTGACGTTCTGCAATTCACTCAAAAATGGTGCCAAGCTGTTGAAAAATATCCCCTGAAAGGTTTTTCGGTGGAAACAGATGGGTTTTTATCGTCGGAAACAGAATTAGCCCTAACCCTAACCCTAACCCTAACCCTAACCCTAACCTTAAAAATCTGACGTTTTGCAATTCACTCAAAAATGGTGCCAA
Organism: Podarcis filfolensis; assembly: GCF_964270895.1. NCBI lineage: Eukaryota > Metazoa > Chordata > Lepidosauria > Squamata > Lacertidae > Podarcis > Podarcis filfolensis. The sequence continues at coordinate 112,289,740 of NC_139605.1, read as the reverse complement.
GCTGTTGCAAACTATCCCCTGAAATGTTTTTCGGTGGAAACAGATGGGTTTTTATCATCGGAAACAGAATTAGCCCTCAACGTCCGAACAACTTTTTTTGAAAAAATCCCTAAGCCGCGCGGTCACAATTTCAGCAAAAATATGACGTTCTGCAATTCACTCAAAAATGATGCCAAGCTGTTGCAAAATATCCCCTGAAAGGTTTTTCGGTGGAAACAGATGGGTTTTTATCATCGGAAACAGAATTAGCCCTCGACGTCTGAACAACTTTTTTTTGAAAAAATCCCTAAGCCGCGCGGTCACAATTTCAGCAAAAATCTGACGTTCTGCAATTCACTCAAAAATGGTGCCAAGCTGTTCACAAAATATCCCCTGAAAGGTTTTTCGGTGGAAACAGATGGGTTTTTATCATCGGAAACAGAATTAGCCATCGACGTCTGAACAACTTTTTTTTCAAAAAATCCCTAAGCCGCGCGTTCACAATTTCAGCAAAAATCTGACGTTCTGCAATTCACTCAAAAATGGTGCCAAGCTGTTGCAAAATATCCCCTGAAAGGTTTTTCGGTGGAAACAGATGGGTTTTTCTCGTAGGAAATAGAATTAGCCCTAACCCTAACCCTAACCCTAACCCTAACCCTAACCCTAACCCTAACCCTAACCCTAACCCTAACCCTAACCCTAACCTAACCCTAACCCTAACCCTAACCCTAACCCTAACCCTAAAAATATGACGTTCTGCAATTCACTCAAAAATGGTGCCAAGCTGTTGCAAAATATCCCCTGAAAGGTTTTTCGGTGGAAACAGATGGGTTTTTATCATCGGAAACAGAATTAGCCCTCGACGTCTGAACAACTTTTTTTGAAAAAATCCCTAAGCCGCGCGGTCACAATTTCAGCAAAAATCTGACGTTCTGCAATTCACTCAAAAATGGTGCCAAGTTGTTGCAAAGTATTCCCTGAAAGGTTTTTCGGTGGAAACAGATGGGTTTTTATCATCGGAAACAGAATTAGCCCTCGACGTCTGAACAACATTTTTTGAAAAAATCCCTAAGCCGCGCGGTCACAATTTCAGCAAAAATCTGACGTTCTGCAATTCACTCAAAAATGGTGCCAAGCTGTTGAAAAATATCCCCTGAAAGGTTTTTCGGTGGAAACAGATGGGTTTTTATCGTCGGAAACAGAATTAGCCCTAACCCTAACCCTAACCCTAACCCTAACCCTAACCCTAAAAATCTGACGTTTTGCAATTCACTCAAAAATGGTGCCAAGCTGTTGCAAACGATCCCCTGAAATGTTTTTCGGTGGAAACAGATGGGTTTTTATCATCGGAAACAGAATTAGCCCTCAACGTCCGAACAACTGTTTTTGAAAAAATCCCTAAGCCGCGCGGTCACAATTTCAGCAAAAATATGACGTTCTGCAATTCACTCAAAAATGGTGCCAAGCTGTTGCAAAATATCCCCTGAAAGGTTTTTCGGTGGAAACAGATGGGTTTTTATCATCGGAAACAGAATTAGCCCTCGACGTCTGAACAACTTTTTTTGAAAAAATCCCTAAGCCGCGCGGTCACAATTTCAGCAAAAGTCTGACGTTCTGCAATTCACTCAAAAATGGTACCAAGCTGTTGCAAAATATCCCCTGAAAGGTTTTTCGGTGGAAACAGATGGGTTTTTATCATCGGAAACAGAATTAGCCCTCGACGTCTGAACAACATTTTTTGAAAAAACCCCTAAGGTCACAATTTCAGCAAAAATCTGACGTTCTGCAATTCACTCAAAAATGGTGCCAAGCTGTTGAAAAATATCCCCTGAAAGGTTTTTCGGTGGAAACAGATGGGTTTTTATCGTCGGAAACAGAATTAGCCCTAACGCTAACCCTAACCCTAACCCTAACCCTAACCCTAACCCTAAAAATCTGACGTTTTGCAATTCACTCAAAAATGGTGCCAAGCTGTTGCAAACGATCCCCTGAAATGTTTTTCGGTGGAAACAGATGGGTTTTTATCATCGGAAACAGAATTAGCCCTCAACGTCCGAACAACTGTTTTTGAAAAAATCCCTAAGCCGCGCGGTCACAATTTCAGCAAAAATATGACGTTCTGCAATTCACTCAAAAATGGTGCCAAGCTGTTGCAAAATATCCCCTGAAAGGTTTTTCGGTGGAAACAGATGGGTTTTTATCATCGGAAACAGAATTAGCCCTCGACGTCTGAACAACTTTTTTTGAAAAAATCCCTAAGCCGCGCGGTCACAATTTCAGCAAAAGTCTGACGTTCTGCAATTCACTCAAAAATGGTACCAAGTTGTTGCAAAGTATCCCCTGAAAGGTTTTTCGGTGGAAACAGATGGGTTTTTATCATCGGAAACAGAATTAGACCTCGACGTCTGAACAACATTTTTTGAAAAAACCCCTAAGGTCACAATTTCAGCAAAAATATGACGTTCTGCAATTCACTCAAAAATGGTGCCAAGCGGTTGCAAAATATCCCCTGAAAGGTTTTTCGGTGGAAACAGATGGGTTTTTATCATCGGAAACAGAATTAGCCCTCGACGTCTGAACAACTATTTTTGAAAAAATCCCTAAGCCGCGCGGTCACAATTTCAGCAAAAATCTGACGTTCTGCACTTCACTCAAAAATGGTGCCAAGCTGTTGCAAACGATCCCCTGAAAGGTTTTTCGGTGGAAACAGATGGGTTTTTATCATCGGAAACAGAATTAGCCTTCGACGTCTGAACAACTTTTTTTGAAAAAATCCCTAAGCCGCGCCGTCACAATTTCAGCAAAAATCTGACGTTCTGCAATTCACTCAAAAATGGTGCCAAGCGGTTGCAAAATATCCCCTGAAAGGTTTTTCGGTGGAAACAGATGGGTTTTTATCATCGGAAACAGAATTAGCCCTCGACGTCTGAACAACTTTTTTTTGAAAAAATCCCTAAGCCGCGCGGTCACAATTTCAGCAAAAATCTGACGTTCTGCAATTCACTCAAAAATGGTGCCAAGCTGTTGCAAAATATCCCCTGAAAGGTTTTTCGGTGGAAACAGATGGGTTTTTATCATCGGAAACAGAATTAGCCTTCGACGTCTGAACAACTTTTTTTGAAAAAATCCCTAAGCCGCACGGTCACAATTTCAGCAAAAATCTGACGTTCTGCAATTCACTCAAAAATGGTGCCAAGCTGTTGCAAAATATCCCCTGAAAGGTTTTTCGGTGGAAACAGATGGGTGTTTATCATCGGAAACAGAATTAGCCCTCGACGTCTGAACAACTTTTTTTGAAAAAATCCCTATGCCGCGCGGTCACAATTTCAGCAAAAATCTGACGTTCTGCAATTTACTCAAAAATGGTGCCAAGCTGTTGCAAAATATCCCCTGAAAGGTTATTCGGTGGAAACAGATGGGTTTTTATCATCGGAAACAGAATTAGCCCTCGACGTCTGAACAACTTTTTTTGAAAAAATCCCTAAGCCGCGCGGTCACAATTTCAGCAAAAATATGACGTTCTGCAATTCACTCAAAAATGGTGCCAAGCTGTTGCAAAATATCCCCTGAAAGCTTTTTCGGTGGAAACAGATGGGTTTTTATCATCGGAAACAGAATTAGCCCTCAACGTCTGAACAACTTTTTTTGAAAAAATCCCTAAGCCGCGCGGTCACAATTTCAGCAAAAATCTGACGTTCTGCACTTCACTCAAAAATGGTGCCAAGCTGTTGTAAAAGATCCCCTGAAAGGTTTTTCGGTGGAAAGAGATGGGTTTTTATCATCGGAAACAGAATTAGCCCTCGACGTCTGAACAACATTTTTTGAAAAAATCCCTAAGCCGCGCGGTCACAATTTCAGCAAAAATCTGACGTTCTGCACTTCACTCAAAAATGGTGCCAAGCTGTTGCAAACGATCCCCTGAAAGGTTTTTCGGTGGAAACAGATGGGTTTTTATCATCGGAAACAGAATTAGCCCTCGACGTCTGAACAACTATTTTTGAGAAAATCCCTAAGCCGCGCGGTCACAATTTCAGCAAAAATCTGACGTTCTGCAATTCACTCAAAAATGGTGCCAAGCTGTTGAAAAATATCCCCTGAAAGGTTTTTCGGTGGAAACAGATGGGTTTTTATCGTCGGAAACAGAATTAGCCCTAACCCTAACCCTAACCCTAACCCTAACCCTAACCTTAAAAATCTGACGTTTTGCAATTCACTCAAAAATGGTGCCAAGCTGTTGCAAACTATCCCCTGAAATGTTTTTCGGTGGAAACAGATGGGTTTTTATCATCGGAAACAGAATTAGCCCTCAACGTCCGAACAACTTTTTTTGAAAAAATCCCTAAGCCGCGCGGTCACAATTTCAGCAAAAATATGACGTTCTGCAATTCACTCAAAAATGATGCCAAGCTGTTGCAAAATATCCCCTGAAAGGTTTTTCGGTGGAAACAGATGGGTTTTTATCATCGGAAACAGAATTAGCCCTCGACGTCTGAACAACTTTTTTTTGAAAAAATCCCTAAGCCGCGCGGTCACAATTTCAGCAAAAATCTGACGTTCTGCAATTCACTCAAAAATGGTGCCAAGCTGTTCACAAAATATCCCCTGAAAGGTTTTTCGGTGGAAACAGATGGGTTTTTATTATCGGAAACAGAATTAGCCATCGACGTCTGAACAACTTTTTTTTCAAAAAATCCCTAAGCCGCGCGGTCACAATTTCAGCAAAAATCTGACGTTCTGCAATTCACTCAAAAATGGTGCCAAGCTGTTGCAAAATATCCCCTGAAAGGTTTTTCGGTGGAAACAGATGGGTGTTTATCATCGGAAACAGAATTAGCCCTCGACGTCTGAACAACTTTTTTTGAAAAAATCCCTAAGCCGCGCGGTCACAATTTCAGCAAAAATCTAACGTTCTGCAATTTACTCAAAAATGGTGCCAAGCGGTTGCAAAATATCCCCTGAAAGGTTTTTCGGTGGAAACAGATGGGTTTTTATCATCGGAAACAGAATTAGCCCTCGACGTCTGAACACCTTTTTTTGAAAAAATCCCTAAGCCGCGCGGTCACAATTTCAGCAAAAATCTGACGTTCTGCAATTCACTCAAAAATGGTGCCAAGCTGTTCACAAAATATCCCCTGAAAGGTTTTTCGGTGGAAACAGATGGGTTTTTATCATCGGAAACAGAATTAGCCTTCGACGTCTGAACAACTTTTTTTGAAAAAATCCCTAAGCTGCGCGGTCACAATTTCAGCAAAAATCTGACGTTCTGCAATTCACTCAAAAATGGTGCCAAGCTGTTGCAAAATATCCCCTGAAAGGTTTTTCGGTGGAAACAGATGGGTTTTTATCATCGGAAACAGAATTAGCCCTCGACGTCTGAACAACTTTTTTTGAAAAAATCCCTAAGCCGCGCGGTCACAATTTCAGCAAAAATCTGACGTTCTGCAATTCACTCAAAAATGGTGCCAAGCTGTTACAAAATATCCCCTGAAAGGTTTTTCGGTGGAAACAGATGGGTTTTTATCATCGGAAACAGAATTAGCCCTAACCCTAACCCTAACCCTAACCCTAACCCTACCCCTAACCTTAAAAATCTGACGTTTTGCAATTCACTCAAAAATGGTGCCAAGCTGTTGCAAACGATCCCCTGAAATGTTTTTCGGTTGAAACAGATGGGTTTTTATCATCGGAAACAGAATTAGCCCTCAACGTCCGAACAACTTTTTTTGAAAAAATCCCTAAGCCGCGCGGTCACAATTTCAGCAAAAATATGACGTTCTGCAATTCACTCAAAAATGATGCCAAGCTGTTGCAAAATATCCCCTGAAAGGTTTTTCGGTGGAAACAGATGGGTTTTTATCATCGGAAACAGAATTAGCCCTCAACGTCTGAACAACTTTTTTTGAAAAAATCCCTAAGCCGCGCGGTCACAATTTCAGCAAAAATCTGACGTTCTGCAATTCACTCAAAAATGGTACCAAGCTGTTGCAAAATATCCCCTGAAAGGTTTTTCGGTGGAAACAGATGGGTTTTTATCATCGGAAACAGAATTAGCCCTCGACGTCTGAACAACTTTTTTTGAAAAAATCCCTAAGCCGCGCGGTCACAATTTCAGCAAAAATCTGACGTTCTGCAATTCACTCAAAAATGGTACCAGGCTGTTGCAAAATATCCCCTGAAAGGTTTTTCGGTGGAAACAGATGGGTTTTTATCATCGGAAACAGAATTAGCCCTCGACGTCTGAACAACTTTTTTTGAAAAAATCCCTAAGCCGCGCGGTCACAATTTCAGCAAAAATCTGACGTTCTGCACTTCACTCAAAAATGGTGCCAAGCTGTTGTAAAAGATCCCCTGAAAGGTTTTTCGGTGGAAAGAGATGGGTTTTTATCATCGGAAACAGAATTAGCCCTCGACGTCTGAACAACTTTTTTTGAAAAAATCCCTAAGCCGCGCGGTCACAATTTCAGCAAAAATCTGACGTTCTGCACTTCACTCAAAAATGGTGCCAAGCTGTTGCAAACGATCCCCTGAAAGGTTTTTCGGTGGAAACAGATGGGTTTTTCTCGTCGGAAACAGAATTAGCCCTAACCCTAACCCTAACCCTAACCCTAACCCTAACCCTAACCCTAAGCCTAACCCTAACCCTAACCCTAACCCTAACCCTAACCCTAAAAATATGACGTTCTGCAATTCACTCAAAAATGGTGCCAAGCTGTTGCAAAATATCCCCTGAAAGGTTTTTCGGTGGAAACAGATGGGTTTTTATCATCGGAAACAGAATTAGCCCTCGACGTCTGAACAACTTTTTTTGAAAAAATCCCTAAGCCGCGCGGTCACAATTTCAGCAAAAATCTGACGTTCTGCAATTCACTCAAAAATGGTGCCAAGTTGTTGCAAAGTATCCCCTGAAAGGTTTTTCGGTGGAAACAGATGGGTTTTTATCATCGGAAACAGAATTAGCCCTCGACGTCTGAACAACATTTTTTGAAAAAATCCCTAAGCCGCGCGGTCACAATTTCAGCAAAAATCTGACGTTCTGCACTTCACTCAAAAATGGTGCCAAGCTGTTGCAAACGATCCCCTGAAAGGTTTTTCGGTGGAAACAGATGGGTTTTTATCATCGGAAACAGAATTAGCCCTCGACGTCTGAACAACTATTTTTGAGAAAATCCCTAAGCCGCGCGGTCACAATTTCAGCAAAAATCTGACGTTCTGCAATTCACTCAAAAATGGTGCCAAGCTGTTGAAAAATATCCCCTGAAAGGTTTTTCGGTGGAAACAGATGGGTTTTTATCGTCGGAAACAGAATTAGCCCTAACCCTAACCCTAACCCTAACCCTAACCCTAACCCTAACCTTAAAAATCTGACGTTTTGCAATTCACTCAAAAATGGTGCCAAGCTGTTGCAAACGATCCCCTGAAATGTTTTTCGGTGGAAACAGATGGGTTTTTATCATCGGAAACAGAATTAGCCCTCAACGTCCGAAAAACTTTTTTTGAAAAAATCCCTAAGCCGCGCGGTCACAATTTCAGCAAAAATATGACGTTCTGCAATTCACTCAAAAATGATGCCAAGCTGTTGCAAAATATCCCCTGAAAGGTTTTTCGGTGGAAACAGATGGGTTTTTATCATCGGAAACAGAATTAGCCCTCGACGTCTGAACAACTTTTTTTTGAAAAAATCCCTAAGCCGCGCGGTCACAATTTCAGCAAAAATCTGACGTTCTGCAATTCACTCAAAAATGGTGCCAAGCTGTTCACAAAATATCCCCTGAAAGGTTTTTCGGTGGAAACAGATGGGTTTTTATCATCGGAAACAGAATTAGCCTTCGACGTCTGAACAACTTTTTTTTGAAAAAATCCCTAAGCCGCGCGGTCACAATTTCAGCAAAAATGTGACGTTCTGCAATTCACTCAAAAATGGTGCCAAGCTGTTGCAAAATATCCCCTGAAAGGTTTTTCGGTGGAAACAGATGGGTGTTTATCATCGGAAACAGAATTAGCCCTCGACGTCTGAACAACTTTTTTTGAAAAAATCCCTAAGCCGCGCGGTCACAATTTCAGCAAAAATCTAACGTTCTGCAATTTACTCAAAAATGGTGCCAAGCGGTTGCAAAATATCCCCTGAAAGGTTTTTCGGTGGAAACAGATGGGTTTTTATCATCGGAAACAGAATTAGCCCTCGACGTCGGAACACCTTTTTTTGAAAAAATCCCTAAGCCGCGCGGTCACAATTTCAGCAAAAATCTGACGTTCTGCAATTCACTCAAAAATGGTGCCAAGCTGTTCACAAAATATCCCCTGAAAGGTTTTCCGGTGGAAACAGATGGGTTTTTATCATCGGAAACAGAATTAGCCCTCGACGTCTGAACAACTTTTTTTGAAAAAATCCCTAAGCCGCGCGGTCACAATTTCAGCAAAAATCTGACGTTCTGCAATTCACTCAAAAATGGTGCCAAGCTGCTGCAAAATATCCCCTGAAAGGTTTTTCGGTGGAAACAGATGGGTGTTTATCATCGGAAACAGAATTAGCCCTCGACGTCTGAACAACTTTTTTTGAAAAAATCCCTAAGCCGCGCGGTCACAATTTCAGCAAAAATCTAACGTTCTGCAATTTACTCAAAAATGGTGCCAAGCGGTTGCAAAATATCCCCTGAAAGGTTTTTCGGTGGAAACAGATGGGTTTTTATCGTCGGAAACAGAATTAGCCCTAACCCTAACCCTAACCCTAACCTTAAAAATCTGACGTTTTGCAATTCACTCAAAAATGGTGCCAAGCTGTTGCAAACGATCCCCTGAAATGTTTTTCGGTGGAAACAGATGGGTTTTTATCATCGGAAACAGAATTAGCCCTCAACGTCCGAACAACTTTTTTTAGAAAAAATCCCTAAGTAGCGCGGTCACAATTTCAGCAAAAATATGACGTTCTGCAATTCACTCAAAAATGATGCCAAGCTGTTGCAAAATATCCCCTGAAAGGTTTTTCGGTGGAAACAGATGGGTTTTTATCATCGGAAACAGAATTAGCCCTCGACGTCTGAACAACTTTTTTTTGAAAAAATCCCTAAGCCGCGCGGTCACAATTTCAGCAAAAATCTGACGTTCTGCAATCCACTCAAAAATGGTGCCAAGCTGTTCACAAAATATCCCCTGAAAGGTTTTTCGGTGGAAACAGATGGGTTTTTATCATCGGAAACAGAATTAGCCTTCGACGTCTGAACAATTTTTTTTGAAAAAATCCCTAAGCCGCGCGGTCACAATTTCAGCAAAAATCTGACGTTCTGCAATTCACTCAAAAATGGTGCCAAGCTGTTGCAAAATATCCCCTGAAAGGTTTTTCGGTGGAAACAGATGGGTGTTTATCATCGGAAACAGAATTAGCCCTCGACGTCTGAACAACTTTTTTTGAAAAAATCCCTAAGCCGCGCGGTCACAATTTCAGCAAAAATCTAACGTTCTGCAATTCACTCAAAAATGGTGCCAAGCGGTTGCAAAATATCCCCTGAAAGGTTTTTCGGTGGAAACAGATGGGTTTTTATCATCGGAAACAGAATTAGCCCTCGACGTCTGAACACCTTTTTTTGAAAAAATCCCTAAGCCGCGCGGTCACAATTTCAGCAAAAATCTGACGTTCTGCAATTCACTCAAAAATGGTGCCAAGCTGTTGCAAAATATCCCCTGAAAGGTTTTTCGGTGGAAACAGATGGGTTTTTATCATCGGAAACAGAATTAGCCCTCGACGTCTGAACAACTTTTTTTGAAAAAATCCCTAAGCCGCGCGGTCACAATTTCAGCAAAAATCTGACGTTCTGCACTTCACTCAAAAATGGTGCCAAGCTGTTGTAAAAGATCCCCTGAAAGGTTTTTCGGTGGAAAGAGATGGGTTTTTATCATCGGAAACAGAATTAGCCCTCGACGTCTGAACAACCTTTTTTGAAAAAATCCCTAAGCCGCGCGGTCACAATTTCAGCAAAAATCTGACGTTCTGCACTTCACTCAAAAATGGTGCCAAGCTGTTGCAAACGATCCCCTGAAAGGTTTTTCGGTGGAAACAGATGGGTTTTTATCATCGGAAACAGAATTAGCCCTCGACGTCTGAACAACTATTTTTGAGAAAATCCCTAAGCCGCGCGGTCACAATTTCAGCAAAAATCTGACGTTCTGCAATTCACTCAAAAATGGTGCCAAGCTGTTGCAAAATATCCCCTGAAAGGTTTTTCGGTGGAAACAGATGGGTTTTTATCATCGGAAACAGAATTAGCCCTCGACGTCTGAACAACTTTTTTTGAAAAAATCCCTAAGCCGCGCGGTCACAATTTCAGCAAAAATCTGACGTTCTGCACTTCACTCAAAAATGGTGCCAAGCTGTTGTAAAAGATCCCCTGAAAGGTTTTTCGGTGGAAAGAGATGGGTTTTTATCATCGGAAACAGAATTAGCCCTCGACGTCTGAACAACCTTTTTTGAAAAAATCCCTAAGCCGCGCGGTCACAATTTCAGCAAAAATCTGACGTTCTGCACTTCACTCAAAAATGGTGCCAAGCTGTTGCAAACGATCCCCTGAAAGGTTTTTCGGTGGAAACAGATGGGTTTTTATCATCGGAAACAGAATTAGCCCTCGACGTCTGAACAACTATTTTTGAGAAAATCCCTAAGCCGCGCGGTCACAATTTCAGCAAAAATCTGACGTTCTGCAATTCACTCAAAAATGGTGCCAAGCTGTTGAAAAATATCCCCTGAAAGGTTTTTCGGTGGAAACAGATGGGTTTTTATCGTCGGAAACAGAATTAGCCCTAACCCTAACCCTAACCCTAACCCTAACCCTAACCTTAAAAATCTGACGTTTTGCAATTCACTCAAAAATGGTGCCAAGCTGTTGCAAACTATCCCCTGAAATGTTTTTCGGTGGAAACAGATGGGTTTTTATCATCGGAAACAGAATTAGCCCTCAACGTCCGAACAACTTTTTTTGAAAAAATCCCTAAGCCGCGCGGTCACAATTTCAGCAAAAATATGACGTTCTGCAATTCACTCAAAAATGATGCCAAGCTGTTGCAAAATATCCCCTGAAATGTTTTTCGGTGGAAACAGATGGGTTTTTATCATCGGAAACAGAATTAGCCCTCGACGTCTGAACAACTTTTTTTTGAAAAAATCCCTAAGCCGCGCGGTCACAATTTCAGCAAAAATCTGACGTTCTGCAATTCACTCAAAAATGGTGCCAAGCTGTTCACAAAATATCCCCTGAAAGGTTTTTCGGTGGAAACAGATGGGTTTTTATCATCGGAAACAGAATTAGCCATCGACGTCTGAACAACTTTTTTTGAAAAAATCCCTAAGCCGCGCGGTCACAATTTCAGCAAAAATCTGACGTTCTGCAATTCACTCAAAAATGGTGCCAAGCTGTTGCAAAATATCCCCTGAAAGGTTTTTCGGTGGAAACAGATGGGTGTTTATCATCGGAAACAGAATTAGCCCTCGACGTCTGAACAACTTTTTTTGAAAAAATCCCTAAGCCGCGCGGTCACAATTTCAGCAAAAATCTAACGTTCTGCAATTTACTCAAAAATGGTGCCAAGCGGTTGCAAAATATCCCCTGAAAGGTTTTTCGGTGGAAACAGATGGGTTTTTATCATCGGAAACAGAATTAGCCCTCGACGTCGGAACACCTTTTTTTGAAAAAATCCCTAAGCCGCGCGGTCACAATTTCAGCAAAAATCTGACGTTCTGCAATTCACTCAAAAATGGTGCCAAGCTGTTCACAAAATATCCCCTGAAAGGTTTTTCGGTGGAAACAGATGGGTTTTTATCATCGGAAACAGAATTAGCCTTCGACGTCTGAACAACTTTTTTTGAAAAAATCCCTAAGCCGCGCGGTCACAATTTCAGCAAAAATCTGACGTTCTGCAATTCACTCAAAAATGGTGCCAAGCTGTTGCAAAATATCCCCTGAAAGGTTTTTCGGTGGAAACAGATGGGTTTTTATCATCGGAAACAGAATTAGCCCTCGACGTCTGAACAACTTTTTTTGAAAAAATCCCTAAGCCGCGCGGTCACAATTTCAGCAAAAATCTGACGTTCTGCAATTCACTCAAAAATGGTGCCAAGCTGTTACAAAATATCCCCTGAAAGGTTTTTCGGTGGAAACAGATGGGTTTTTATCATCGGAAACAGAATTAGCCCTAACCCTAACCCTAACCCTAACCCTAACCCTACCCCTAACCTTAAAAATCTGACGTTTTGCAATTCACTCAAAAATGGTGCCAAGCTGTTGCAAACGATCCCCTGAAATGTTTTTCGGTTGAAACAGATGGGTTTTTATCATAGGAAACAGAATTAGCCCTCAACGTCCGAACAACTTTTTTTGAAAAAATCCCTAAGCCGCGCGGTCACAATTTCAGCAAAAATATGACGTTCTGCAATTCACTCAAAAATGATGCCAAGCTGTTGCAAAATATCCCCTGAAAGGTTTTTCGGTGGAAACAGATGGGTTTTTATCATCGGAAACAGAATTAGCCATCGACGTCTGAACAACTTTTTTTGAAAAAATCCCTAAGCCGCGCGGTCACAATTTCAGCAAAAATCTGACGTTCTGCAATTCACTCAAAAATGGTGCCAAGCTGTTGCAAAATATCCCCTGAAAGGTTTTTCGGTGGAAACAGATGGGTGTTTATCATCGGAAACAGAATTAGCCCTCGACGTCTGAACAACTTTTTTTGAAAAAATCCCTAAGCCGCGCGGTCACAATTTCAGCAAAAATCTAACGTTCTGCAATTTACTCAAAAATGGTGCCAAGCGGTTGCAAAATATCCCCTGAAAGGTTTTTCGGTGGAAACAGATGGGTTTTTATCATCGGAAACAGAATTAGCCCTCGACGTCTGAACACCTTTTTTTGAAAAAATCCCTAAGCCGCGCGGTCACAATTTCAGCAAAAATCTGACGTTCTGCAATTCACTCAAAAATGGTGCCAAGCTGTTCACAAAATATCCCCTGAAAGGTTTTTCGGTGGAAACAGATGGGTTTTTATCATCGGAAACAGAATTAGCCTTCGACGTCTGAACAACTTTTTTTGAAAAAATCCCTAAGCCGCGCGGTCACAATTTCAGCAAAAATCTGACGTTCTGCAATTCACTCAAAAATGGTGCCAAGCTGTTGCAAAATATCCCCTGAAAGGTTTTTCGGTGGAAACAGATGGGTTTTTATCATCGGAAACAGAATTAGCCCTCGACGTCTGAACAACTTTTTTTGAAAAAATCCCTAAGCCGCGCGGTCACAATTTCAGCAAAAATCTGACGTTCTGCAATTCACTCAAAAATGGTGCCAAGCTGTTACAAAATATCCCCTGAAAGGTTTTTCGGTGGAAACAGATGGGTTTTTATCATCGGAAACAGAATTAGCCCTAACCCTAACCCTAACCCTAACCCTAACCCTACCCCTAACCTTAAAAATCTGACGTTTTGCAATTCACTCAAAAATGGTGCCAAGCTGTTGCAAACGATCCCCTGAAATGTTTTTCGGTTGAAACAGATGGGTTTTTATCATCGGAAACAGAATTAGCCCTCAACGTCCGAACAACTTTTTTTGAAAAAATCCCTAAGCCGCGCGGTCACAATTTCAGCAAAAATATGACGTTCTGCAATTCACTCAAAAATGATGCCAAGCTGTTGCAAAATATCCCCTGAAAGGTTTTTCGGTGGAAACAGATGGGTTTTTATCATCGGAAACAAAATTAGCCCTCGACGTCTGAACAACTTTTTTTGAAAAAATCCCTAAGCCGCGCGGTCACAATTTCAGCAAAAATCTGACGTTCTGCAATTCACTCAAAAATGGTACCAAGCTGTTGCAAAATATCCCCTGAAAGGTTTTTCGGTGGAAACAGATGGGTTTTTATCATCGGAAACAGAATTAGCCCTCGACGTCTGAACAACTTTTTTTGAAAAAATCCCTAAGCCGCGCGGTCACAATTTCAGCAAAAATCTGACGTTCTGCAATTCACTCAAAAATGGTACCAGGCTGTTGCAAAATATCCCCTGAAAGGTTTTTCGGTGGAAACAGATGGGTTTTTATCATCGGAAACAGAATTAGCCCTCGACGTCTGAACAACTTTTTTTGAAAAAATCCCTAAGCCGCGCGGTCACAATTTCAGCAAAAATCTGACGTTCTGCACTTCACTCAAAAATGGTGCCAAGCTGTTGTAAAAGATCCCCTGAAAGGTTTTTCGGTGGAAAGAGATGGGTTTTTATCATCGGAAACAGAATTAGCCCTCGACGTCTGAACAACTTTTTTTGAAAAAATCCCTAAGCCGCGCGGTCACAATTTCAGCAAAAATCTGACGTTCTGCACTTCACTCAAAAATGGTGCCAAGCTGTTGCAAACGATCCCCTGAAAGGTTTTTCGGTGGAAACAGATGGGTTTTTATCATCGGAAACAGAATTAGCCCTCGACGTCTGAACAACTATTTTTGAGAAAATCCCTAAGCCGCGCGGTCACAATTTCAGCAAAAATCTGACGTTCTGCAATTCACTCAAAAATGGTGCCAAGCTGTTGAAAAATATCCCCTGAAAGGTTTTTCGGTGGAAACAGATGGGTTTTTATCGTCGGAAACAGAATTAGCCCTAACCCTAACCCTAACCCTAACCCTAACCCTAACCCTAACCCTAACCCTAACCTTAAAAATCTGACGTTTTGCAATTCACTCAAAAATGGTGCCAAGCTGTTGCAAACGATCCCCTGAAATGTTTTTCGGTGGAAACAGATGGGTTTTTATCATCGGAAACAGAATTAGCCCTCAACGTCCGAACAACTTTTTTTGAAAAAATCCCTAAGCCGCGCGGTCACAATTTCAGCAAAAATATGACGTTCTGCAATTCACTCAAAAATGATGCCAAGCTGTTGCAAAATATCCCCTGAAACGTTTTTCGGTGGAAACAGATGGGTTTTTATCATCGGAAACAGAATTAGCCCTCGACGTCTGAACAACTTTTTTTTGAAAAAATCCCTAAGCCGCGCGGTCACAATTTCAGCAAAAATCTGACGTTCTGCAATTCACTCAAAAATGGTGCCAAGCTGTTCACAAAATATCCCCTGAAAGGTTTTTCGGTGGAAACAGATGGGTTTTTATCATCGGAAACAGAATTAGCCTTCGACGTCTGAACAACTTTTTTTTGAAAAAATCCCTAAGCCGCGCGGTCACAATTTCAGCAAAAATGTGACGTTCTGCAATTCACTCAAAAATGGTGCCAAGCTGTTGCAAAATATCCCCTGAAAGGTTTTTCGGTGGAAACAGATGGGTGTTTATCATCGGAAACAGAATTAGCCCTCGACGTCTGAACAACTTTTTTTGAAAAAATCCCTAAGCCGCGCGGTCACAATTTCAGCAAAAATCTGACGTTCTGCAATTTACTCAAAAATGGTGCCAAGCGGTTGCAAAATATCCCCTGAAAGGTTTTTCGGTGGAAACAGATGGGTTTTTATCATCGGAAACAGAATTAGCCCTCGACGTCGGAACACCTTTTTTTGAAAAAATCCCTAAGCCGCGCGGTCACAATTTCAGCAAAAATCTGACGTTCTGCAATTCACTCAAAAATGGTGCCAAGCTGTTCACAAAATATCCCCTGAAAGGTTTTTCGGTGGAAACAGATGGGTTTTTATCATCGGAAACAGAATTAGCCTTCGACGTCTGAACAACTTTTTTTGAAAAAATCCCTAAGCCGCGCGGTCACAATTTCAGCAAAAATCTGACGTTCTGCAATTCACTCAAAAATGGTGCCAAGCTGTTGCAAAATATCCCCTGAAAGGTTTTCCGGTGGAAACAGATGGGTTTTTATCATCGGAAACAGAATTAGCCCTCGACGTCTGAACAACTTTTTTTGAAAAAATCCCTAAGCCGCGCGGTCACAATTTCAGCAAAAATCTGACGTTCTGCAATTCACTCAAAAATGGTGCCAAGCTGCTGCAAAATATCCCCTGAAAGGTTTTTCGGTGGAAACAGATGGGTGTTTATCATCGGAAACAGAATTAGCCCTCGACGTCTGAACAACTTTTTTTGAAAAAATCCCTAAGCCGCGCGGTCACAATTTCAGCAAAAATCTAACGTTCTGCAATTTACTCAAAAATGGTGCCAAGCGGTTGCAAAATATCCCCTGAAAGGTTTTTCGGTGGAAACAGATGGGTTTTTATCGTCGGAAACAGAATTAGCCCTAACCCTAACCCTAACCCTAACCTTAAAAATCTGACGTTTTGCAATTCACTCAAAAATGGTGCCAAGCTGTTGCAAACGATCCCCTGAAATGTTTTTCGGTGGAAACAGATGGGTTTTTATCATCGGAAACAGAATTAGCCCTCAACGTCCGAACAACTTTTTTTGAAAAAATCCCTAAGCCGCGCGGTCACAATTTCAGCAAAAATATGACGTTCTGCAATTCACTCAAAAATGATGCCAAGCTGTTGCAAAATATCCCCTGAAAGGTTTTTCGGTGGAAACAGATGGGTTTTTATCATCGGAAACAGAATTAGCCCTCGACGTCTGAACAACTTTTTTTTGAAAAAATCCCTAAGCCGCGCGGTCACAATTTCAGCAAAAATCTGACGTTCTGCAATCCACTCAAAAATGGTGCCAAGCTGTTCACAAAATATCCCCTGAAAGGTTTTTCGGTGGAAACAGATGGGTTTTTATCATCGGAAACAGAATTAGCCTTCGACGTCTGAACAACTTTTTTTGAAAAAATCCCTAAGCCGCGCGGTCACAATTTCAGCAAAAATCTGACGTTCTGCAATTCACTCAAAAATGGTGCCAAGCTGTTGCAAAATATCCCCTGAAAGGTTTTTCGGTGGAAACAGATGGGTGTTTATCATCGGAAACAGAATTAGCCCTCGACGTCTGAACAACTTTTTTTGAAAAAATCCCTAAGCCGCGCGGTCACAATTTCAGCAAAAATCTAACGTTCTGCAATTTACTCAAAAATGGTGCCAAGCGGTTGCAAAATATCCCCTGAAAGGTTTTTCGGTGGAAACAGATGGGTTTTTATCATCGGAAACAGAATTAGACTTCGACGTCTGAACAACTTTTTTTGAAAAAATCGCTAAGCCGCGCGGTCACAATTTCAGCAAAAATATGACGTTCTGCAATTCACTCAAAAATGATGCCAAGCTGTTGCAAAATATCCCCTGAAAGGTTTTTCGGTGGAAACAGATGGGTTTTTATCATCGGAAACAGAATTAGCCCTCGACGTCTGAACAACTTTTTTTTGAAAAAATCCCTAAGCCGCGCGGTCACAATTTCAGCAAAAATCTGACGTTCTGCAATCCACTCAAAAATGGTGCCAAGCTGTTCACAAAATATCCCCTGAAAGGTTTTTCGGTGGAAACAGATGGGTTTTTATCATCGGAAACAGAATTAGCCTTCGACGTCTGAACAACTTTTTTTGAAAAAATCCCTAAGCCGCGCGGTCACAATTTCAGCAAAAATCTGACGTTCTGCAATTCACTCAAAAATGGTGCCAAGCTGTTGCAAAATATCCCCTGAAAGGTTTTTCGGTGGAAACAGATGGGTGTTTATCATCGGAAACAGAATTAGCCCTCGACGTCTGAACAACTTTTTTTGAAAAAATCCCTAAGCCGCGCGGTCACAATTTCAGCAAAAATCTAACGTTCTGCAATTTACTCAAAAATGGTGCCAAGCGGTTGCAAAATATCCCCTGAAAGGTTTTTCGGTGGAAACAGATGGGTTTTTATCATCGGAAACAGAATTAGCCCTCGACGTCTGAACACCTTTTTTTGAAAAAATCCCTAAGCCGCGCGGTCACAATTTCAGCAAAAATCTGACGTTCTGCAATTCACTCAAAAATGGTGCCAAGCTGTTGCAAAATATCCCCTGAAAGGTTTTTCGGTGGAAACAGATGGGTTTTTATCATCGGAAACAGAATTAGCCCTCGACGTCTGAACAACTTTTTTTGAAAAAATCCCTAAGCCGCGCGGTCACAATTTCAGCAAAAATCTGACGTTCTGCACTTCACTCAAAAATGGTGCCAAGCTGTTGCAAAAGATCCCCTGAAAGGTTTTTCGGTGGAAAGAGATGGGTTTTTATCATCGGAAACAGAATTAGCCCTCGACGTCTGAACAACCTTTTTTGAAAAAATCCCTAAGCCGCGCGGTCACAATTTCAGCAAAAATCTGACGTTCTGCACTTCACTCAAAAATGGTGCCAAGCTGTTGCAAACGATCCCCTGAAAGGTTTTTCGGTGGAAACAGATGGGTTTTTCTCGTCGGAAACAGAATTAGCCCTAACCCTAACCCTAACCCTAACCCTAACCCTAACCCTAACCCTAACCCTAACCCTAACCCTAACCCTAACCCTAACCCTAACCCTAACCCTAACCTAACCCTAACCCTAACCCTAACCCTAAAAATATGACGTTCTGCAATTCACTCAAAAATGGTGCCAAGCTGTTGCAAAATATCCCCTGAAAGGTTCGTCGGTGGAAACAGATGGGTTTTTATCATCGGAAACAGAATTAGCCCTCGACGTCTGAACAACTTTTTTTGAAAAAATCCCTAAGCCGCGCGGTCACAATTTCAGCAAAAATTTGACGTTCTGCAATTCACTCAAAAATGGTGCCAAGTTGTTGCAAAGTATCCCCTGAAAGGTTTTTCGGTGGAAACAGATGGGTTTTTATCATCGGAAACAGAATTAGCCCTCGACGTCTGAACAACATTTTTTGAAAAAATCCCTAAGCCGCGCGGTCACAATTTCAGCAAAAATCTGACGTTCTGCACTTCACTCAAAAATGGTGCCAAGCTGTTGCAAACGATCCCCTGAAAGGTTTTTCGGTGGAAACAGATGGGTTTTTATCATCGGAAACAGAATTAGCCCTCAACGTCCGAACAACTTTTTTTGAAAAAATCCCTAAGCCGCGTGGTCACAATTTCAGCAAAAATATGACGTTCTGCAATTCACTCAAAAATGATGCCAAGCTGTTGCAAAATATCCCCTGAAAGGTTTTTCGGTGGAAACAGATGGGTTTTTATCATCGGAAACAGAATTAGCCCTCGACGTCTGAACAACTTTTTTTTGAAAAAATCCCTAAGCCGCGCGGTCACAATTTCAGCAAAAATCTGACGTTCTGCAATTCACTCAAAAATGGTGCCAAGCTGTTCACAAAATATCCCCTGAAAGGTTTTTCGGTGGAAACAGATGGGTTTTTATCATCGGAAACAGAATTAGCCTTCGACGTCTGAACAACTTTTTTTGAAAAAATCCCTAAGCCGCGCGGTCACAATTTCAGCAAAAATCTGACGTTCTGCAATTCACTCAAAAATGGTGCCAAGCTGTTGCAAAATATCCCCTGAAAGGTTTTTCGGTGGCAACAGATGGGTGTTTATCATCGGAAACAGAATTAGCCCTCGACGTCTGAACAACTTTTTTTGAAAAAATCCCTAAGCCGCGCGGTCACAATTTCAGCAAAAATCTAACGTTCTGCAATTTACTCAAAAATGGTGCCAAGCGGTTGCAAAATATCCCCTGAAAGGTTTTTCGGTGGAAACAGATGGGTTTTTATCATCGGAAACAGAATTAGCCCTCGACGTCTGAACACCTTTTTTTGAAAAAATCCCTAAGCCGCGCGGTCACAATTTCAGCAAAAATCTGACGTTCTGCAATTCACTCAAAAATGGTGCCAAGCTGTTCACAAAATATCCCCTGAAAGGTTTTTCGGTGGAAACAGATGGGTTTTTATCATCGGAAACAGAATTAGCCTTCGATGTCTGAACAACATTTTTTGAAAAAATCCCTAAGCCGCGCGGTCACAATTTCAGCAAAAATCTGACGTTCTGCAATTCACTCAAAAATGGTGCCAAGCTGTTGCAAAATATCCCCTGAAAGGTTTTTCGGTGGAAACAGATGGGTTTTTATGATCGGAAACAGAATTAGCCCTCGACGTCTGAACAACTTTTTTTGAAAAAATCCCTAAGCCGCGCGGTCACAATTTCAGCAAAAATCTGACGTTCTGCAATTCACTCAAAAATGGTGCCAAGCTGTTGCAAAATATCCCCTGAAAGGTTTTTCGGTGGAAACAGATGGGTTTTTATCATCGGAAACAGAATTAGCCCTCGACGTCTGAACAACTATTTTTAAGAAAATCCCTAAGCCGCGCGGTCACAATTTCAGCAAAAATCTGACGGTCTGCAATTCACTCAAAAATGGTGCCAAGCTGTTGAAAAATATCCCCTGAAAGGTTTTTCGGTGGAAACAGATGGGTTTTTATCGTCGGAAACAGAATTAGCCCTAACCCTAACCCTAACCCTAACCCTAACCCTACCCCTAACCTTAAAAATCTGACGTTTTGCAATTCACTCAAAAATGGTGCCAAGCTGTTGCAAACGATCCCCTGAAATGTTTTTCGGTTGAAACAGATGGGTTTTTATCATCGGAAACAGAATTAGCCCTCAACGTCCGAACAACTTTTTTTGAAAAAATCCCAAAGCCGCGCGGTCACAATTTCAGCAAAAATATGACGTTCTGCAATTCACTCAAAAATGATGCCAAGCTGTTGCAAAATATCCCCTGAAAGGTTTTTCGGTGGAAACAGATGGGTTTTTATCATCGGAAACAGAATTAGCCCTCGACGTCTGAACAACTTGTTTTGAAAAAATCCCTAAGCCGCGCGGTCACAATTTCAGCAAAAATCTGACGTTCTGCAATTCACTCAAAAATGGTACCAAGCTGTTGCAAAATATCCCCTGAAAGGTTTTTCGGTGGAAACAGATGGGTTTTTATCATCGGAAACAGAATTAGCCCTCGACGTCTGAACAACTTTTTTTGAAAAAATCCCTAAGCCGCGCGGTCACAATTTCAGCAAAAATCTGACGTTCTGCAATTCACTCAAAAATGGTACCAAGCTGTTGCAAAATATCCCCTGAAAGGTTTTTCGGTGGAAACAGATGGGTTTTTATCATCGGAAACAGAATTAGCCCTCGACGTCTGAACAACTTTTTTTGAAAAAATCCCTAAGCCGCGCGGTCACAATTTCAGCAAAAATCTGACGTTCTGCACTTCACTCAAAAATGGTGCCAAGCTGTTGTAAAAGATCCCCTGAAAGGTTTTTCGGTGGAAAGAGATGGGTTTTTATCATCGGAAACAGAATTAGCCCTCGACGTCTGAACAACTTTTTTTGAAAAAATCCCTAAGCCGCGCGGTCACAATTTCAGCAAAAATCTGACGTTCTGCACTTCACTCAAAAATGGTGCCAAGCTGTTCACAAAATATCCCCTGAAAGGTTTTTCGGTGGAAACAGATGGGTTTTTATCATCGGAAACAGAATTAGCCTTCGATGTCTGAACAACTTTTTTTGAAAAAATCCCTAAGCCGCGCGGTCACAATTTCAGCAAAAATCTGACGTTCTGCAATTCACTCAAAAATGGTGCCAAGCTGTTGCAAAATATCCCCTGAAAGGTTTTTCGGTGGAAACAGATGGGTTTTTATCATCGGAAACAGAATTAGCCCTCGACGTCTGAACAACTTTTTTTGAAAAAATCCTTAAGCCGCGCGGTCACAATTTCAGCAAAAATCTGACGTTCTGCAATTCACTCAAAAATGGTGCCAAGCTGTTGCAAAATATCTCCTGAAAGGTTTTTCGGTGGAAACAGATGGGTTTTTATCATCGGAAACAGAATTAGCCCTCGACGTCTGAACAACTATTTTTAAGAAAATCCCTAAGCCGCGCGGTCACAATTTCAGCAAAAATCTGACGTTCTGCAATTCACTCAAAAATGGTGCCAAGCTGTTGAAAAATATCCCCTGAAAGGTTTTTCGGTGGAAACAGATGGGTTTTTATCGTCGGAAACAGAATTAGCCCTAACCCTAACCCTAACCCTAACCCTAACCCTACCCCTAACCTTAAAAATCTGACGTTTTGCAATTCACTCAAAAATGGTGCCAAGCTGTTGCAAACGATCCCCTGAAATATTTTTCGGTGGAAACAGATGGGTTTTTATCATCGGAAACAGAATTAGCCCTCGACGTCTGAACAACTTTTTTTGAAAAAATCCCTAAGCCGCGCGGTCACAATTTCAGCAAAAATCTGACGTTCTGCACTTCACTCAAAAATGGTGCCAAGCTGTTGCAAACGATCCCCTGAAAGGTTTTTCGGTGGAAACAGATAGGTTTTTCTCGTCGGAAACAGAATTAGCCCTAACCCTAACCCTAACCCTAACCCTAACCGTAACCCTAACCCTAACCCTAACCCTAACCCTAACCCTAACCCTAAAAATATGACGTTCTGCAATTCACTCAAAAATGGTGCCAAGCTGTTGCAAAATATCCCCTGAAAGGTTTTTCGGTGGAAACAGATGGGTTTTTATCATCGGAAACAGAATTAGCCCTCGACGTCTGAACAACTTTTTTTGAAAAAATCCCTAAGCCGCGCGGTCACAATTTCAGCAAAAATCTGACGTTCTGCAATTCACTCAAAAATGGTGCCAAGTTGTTGCAAAGTATCCCCTGAAAGGATTTTCGGTGGAAACAGATGGGTTTTTATCATCGGAAACAGAATTAGCCCTCGACGTCTGAACAACATTTTTTGAAAAAATCCCTAAGCCGCGCGGTCACAATTTCAGCAAAAATCTGACGTTCTGCACTTCACTCAAAAATGGTGCCAAGCTGTTGCAAACGATCCCCTGAAAGGTTTTTCGGTGGAAACAGATGGGTTTTTATCATCGGAAACAGAATTAGCCCTCGACGTCTGAACAACTATTTTTGAGAAAATCCCTAAGCCGCGCGGTCACAATTTCAGCAAAAATCTGACGTTCTGCAATTCACTCAAAAATGGTGCCAAGCTGTTGAAAAATATCCCCTGAAAGGTTTTTCGGTGGAAACAGATGGGTTTTTATCGTCGGAAACAGAATTAGCCCTAACCCTAACCCTAACCCTAACCCTAACCCTAACCTTAAAAATCTGACGTTTTGCAATTCACTCAAAAATGGTGCCAAGCTGTTGCAAACGATCCCCTGAAATGTTTTTCGGTGGAAACAGATGGGTTTTTATCATCGGAAACAGAATTAGCCCTCAACGTCCGAACAACTTTTTTTGAAAAAATCCCTAAGCCGCGCGGTCACAATTTCAGCAAAAATATGACGTTCTGCAATTCACTCAAAAATGATGCCAAGCTGTTGCAAAATATCCCCTGAAACGTTTTTCGGTGGAAACAGATGGGTTTTTATCATCGGAAACAGAATTAGCCCTCGACGTCTGAACAACTTTTTTTTGAAAAAATCCCTAAGCCGCGCGGTCACAATTTCAGCAAAAATCTGACGTTCTGCAATTCACTCAAAAATGGTGCCAAGCTGTTCACAAAATATCCCCTGAAAGGTTTTTCGGTGGAAACAGATGGGTTTTTATCATCGGAAACAGAATTAGCCTTCGACGTCTGAACAACTTTTTTTGAAAAAATCCCTAAGCCGCGCGGTCACAATTTCAGCAAAAATCTGACGTTCTGCAATTCACTCAAAAATGGTGCCAAGCTGTTGCAAAATATCCCCTGAAAGGTTTTTCGGTGGCAACAGATGGGTGTTTATCATCGGAAACAGAATTAGCCCTCGACGTCTGAACAACTTTTTTTGAAAAAATCCCTAAGCCGCGCGGTCACAATTTCAGCAAAAATCTAACGTTCTGCAATTTACTCAAAAATGGTGCCAAGCGGTTGCAAAATATCCCCTGAAAGGTTTTTCGGTGGAAACAGATGGGTTTTTATCATCGGAAACAGAATTAGCCCTCGACGTCTGAACACCTTTTTTTGAAAAAATCCCTAAGCCGCGCGGTCACAATTTCAGCAAAAATCTGACGTTCTGCAATTCACTCAAAAATGGTGCCAAGCTGTTCACAAAATATCCCCTGAAAGGTTTTTCGGTGGAAACAGATGGGTTTTTATCATCGGAAACAGAATTAGCCTTCGATGTCTGAACAACTTTTTTTGAAAAAATCCCTAAGCCGCGCGGTCACAATTTCAGCAAAAATCTGACGTTCTGCAATTCACTCAAAAATGGTGCCAAGCTGTTGCAAAATATCCCCTGAAAGGTTTTTCGGTGGAAACAGATGGGTTTTTATCATCGGAAACAGAATTAGCCCTCGACGTCTGAACAACTTTTTTTGAAAAAATCCCTAAGCCGCGCGGTCACAATTTCAGCAAAAATCTGACGTTCTGCAATTCACTCAAAAATGGTGCCAAGCTGTTGCAAAATATCCCCTGAAAGGTTTTTCGGTGGAAACAGATGGGTTTTTATCATCGGAAACAGAATTAGCCCTCGACGTCTGAACAACTATTTTTGAGAAAATCCCTAAGCCGCGCGGTCACAATTTCAGCAAAAATCTGACGTTCTGCAATTCACTCAAAAATGGTGCCAAGCTGTTGAAAAATATCCCCTGAAAGGTTTTTCGGTGGAAACAGATGGGTTTTTATCGTCGGAAACAGAATTAGCCCTAACCCTAACCCTAACCCTAACCCTAACCCTAACCTTAAAAATCTGACGTTTTGCAATTCACTCAAAAATGGTGCCAAGCTGTTGCAAACGATCCCCTGAAATGTTTTTCGGTGGAAACAGATGGGTTTTTATCATCGGAAACAGAATTAGCCCTCAACGTCCGAACAACTTTTTTTGAAAAAATCCCTAAGCCGCGCGGTCACAATTTCAGCAAAAATATGACGTTCTGCAATTCACTCAAAAATGATGCCAAGCTGTTGCAAAATATCCCCTGAAACGTTTTTCGGTGGAAACAGATGGGTTTTTATCATCGGAAACAGAATTAGCCCTCGACGTCTGAACAACTTTTTTTTGAAAAAATCCCTAAGCCGCGCGGTCACAATTTCAGCAAAAATCTGACGTTCTGCAATTCACTCAAAAATGGTGCCAAGCTGTTCACAAAATATCCCCTGAAAGGTTTTTCGGTGGAAACAGATGGGTTTTTATCATCGGAAACAGAATTAGCCTTCGACGTCTGAACAACTTTTTTTGAAAAAATCCCTAAGCCGCGCGGTCACAATTTCAGCAAAAATCTGACGTTCTGCAATTCACTCAAAAATGGTGCCAAGCTGTTGCAAAATATCCCCTGAAAGGTTTTTCGGTGGCAACAGATGGGTGTTTATCATCGGAAACAGAATTAGCCCTCGACGTCTGAACAACTTTTTTTGAAAAAATCCCTAAGCCGCGCGGTCACAATTTCAGCAAAAATCTAACGTTCTGCAATTTACTCAAAAATGGTGCCAAGCGGTTGCAAAATATCCCCTGAAAGGTTTTTCGGTGGAAACAGATGGGTTTTTATCATCGGAAACAGAATTAGCCCTCGACGTCTGAACACCTTTTTTTGAAAAAATCCCTAAGCCGCGCGGTCACAATTTCAGCAAAAATCTGACGTTCTGCAATTCACTCAAAAATGGTGCCAAGCTGTTCACAAAATATCCCCTGAAAGGTTTTTCGGTGGAAACAGATGGGTTTTTATCATCGGAAACAGAATTAGCCTTCGATGTCTGAACAACTTTTTTTGAAAAAATCCCTAAGCCGCGCGGTCACAATTTCAGCAAAAATCTGACGTTCTGCAATTCACTCAAAAATGGTGCCAAGCTGTTGCAAAATATCCCCTGAAAGGTTTTTCGGTGGAAACAGATGGGTTTTTATCATCGGAAACAGAATTAGCCCTCGACGTCTGAACACCTTTTTTTGAAAAAATCCCTAAGCCGCGCGGTCACAATTTCAGCAAAAATCTGACGTTCTGCAATTCACTCAAAAATGGTGCCAAGCTGTTGCAAAATATCCCCTGAAAGGTTTTTCGGTGGAAACAGATGGGTTTTTATCATCGGAAACAGAATTAGCCCTCGACGTCTGAACAACTATTTTTAAGAAAATCCCTAAGCCGCGCGGTCACAATTTCAGCAAAAATCTGACGGTCTGCAATTCACTCAAAAATGGTGCCAAGCTGTTGAAAAATATCCCCTGAAAGGTTTTTCGGTGGAAAGAGATGGGTTTTTATCGTCGGAAACAGAATTAGCCCTAACCCTAACCCTAACCCTAACCCTAACCCTACCCCTAACCTTAAAAATCTGACGTTTTGCAATTCACTCAAAAATGATGCCAAGCTGTTGCAAACGATCCCCTGAAATGTTTTTCGGTTGAAACAGATGGGTTTTTATCATCGGAAACAGAATTAGCCCTCAACGTCCGAACAACTTTTTTTGAAAAAATCCCTAAGCCGCGCGGTCACAATTTCAGCAAAAATCTGACGTTCTGCACTTCACTCAAAAATGGTGCCAAGCTGTTGTAAAAGATCCCCTGAAAGGTTTTTCGGTGGAAAGAGATGGGTTTTTATCATCGGAAACAGAATTAGCCCTCGACGTCTGAACAACTTTTTTTGAAAAAATCCCTAAGCCGCGCGGTCACAATTTCAGCAAAAATCTGACGTTCTGCACTTCACTCAAAAATGGTGCCAAGCTGTTCACAAAATATCCCCTGAAAGGTTTTTCGGTGGAAACAGATGGGTTTTTATCATCGGAAACAGAATTAGCCTTCGATGTCTGAACAACTTTTTTTGAAAAAATCCCTAAGCCGCGCGGTCACAATTTCAGCAAAAATCTGACGTTCTGCAATTCACTCAAAAATGGTGCCAAGCTGTTGCAAAATATCCCCTGAAAGGTTTTTCGGTGGAAACAGATGGGTTTTTATCATCGGAAACAGAATTAGCCCTCGACGTCTGAACAACTTTTTTTGAAAAAATCCCTAAGCCGCGCGGTCACAATTTCAGCAAAAATCTGACGTTCTGCAATTCACTCAAAAATGGTGCCAAGCTGTTGCAAAATATCTCCTGAAAGGTTTTTCGGTGGAAACAGATGGGTTTTTATCATCGGAAACAGAATTAGCCCTCGACGTCTGAACAACTATTTTTAAGAAAATCCCTAAGCCGCGCGGTCACAATTTCAGCAAAAATCTGACGTTCTGCAATTCACTCAAAAATGGTGCCAAGCTGTTGAAAAATATCCCCTGAAAGGTTTTTCGGTGGAAACAGATGGGTTTTTATCGTCGGAAACAGAATTAGCCCTCGACGTCTGAACAACTTTTTTTGAAAAAATCCCTAAGCCGCGCGGTCACAATTTCAGCAAAAATCTGACGTTCTGCACTTCACTCAAAAATGGTGCCAAGCTGTTGTAAAAGATCCCCTGAAAGGTTTTTCGGTGGAAAGAGATGGGTTTTTATCATCGGAAACAGAATTAGCCCTCGACGTCTGAACAACTTTTTTTGAAAAAATCCCTAAGCCGCGCGGTCACAATTTCAGCAAAAATCTGACGTTCTGCACTTCACTCAAAAATGGTGCCAAGCTGTTCACAAAATATCCCCTGAAAGGTTTTTCGGTGGAAACAGATGGGTTTTTATCATCGGAAACAGAATTAGCCTTCGATGTCTGAACAACTTTTTTTGAAAAAATCCCTAAGCCGCGCGGTCACAATTTCAGCAAAAATCTGACGTTCTGCAATTCACTCAAAAATGGTGCCAAGCTGTTGCAAAATATCTCCTGAAAGGTTTTTCGGTGGAAACAGATGGGTTTTTATCATCGGAAACAGAATTAGCCCTCGACGTCTGAACAACTATTTTTAAGAAAATCCCTAAGCCGCGCGGTCACAATTTCAGCAAAAATCTGACGTTCTGCAATTCACTCAAAAATGGTGCCAAGCTGTTGAAAAATATCCCCTGAAAGGTTTTTCGGTGGAAACAGATGGGTTTTTATCGTCGGAAACAGAATTAGCCCTAACCCTAACCCTAACCCTAACCCTAACCCTACCCCTAACCTTAAAAATCTGACGTTTTGCAATTCACTCAAAAATGGTGCCAAGCTGTTGCAAACGATCCCCTGAAATATTTTTCGGTTGAAACAGATGGGTTTTTATCATCGGAAACAGAATTAGCCTTCGACGTCTGAACAACTTTTTTTGAAAAAATCCCTAAGCCGCGCGGTCACAATTTCAGCAAAAATCTGACGTTCTGCAATTCATTCAAAAATGGTACCAAGCTGTTGCAAAATATCCCCTGAAAGGTTTTTCGGTGGAATCAGATGGGTTTTTATCATCGGAAACAGAATTAGCCCTCGACGTCTGAACAACTTTTTTTGAAAAAATCCCTAAGCCGCGCGGTCACAATTTCAGCAAAAATCTGACGTTCTGCACTTCACTCAAAAATGGTGCCAAGCTGTTGCAAACGATCCCCTGAAAGGTTTTTCGGTGGAAACAGATAGGTTTTTCTCGTCGGAAACAGAATTAGCCCTAACCCTAACCCTAACCCTAACCCTAACCCTAACCCTAACCCTAACCCTAACCCTAACCCTAACCCTAACCTAACCCTAACCCTAACCCTAACCCTAACCCTAAAAATATGACGTTCTGCAATTCACTCAAAAATGGTGCCAAGCTGTTGCAAAATATCCCCTGAAAGGTTTTTCGGTGGAAACAGATGGGTTTTTATCATCGGAAACAGAATTAGCCCTCGACGTCTGAACAACTTTTTTTGAAAAAATCCCTAAGCCGCGCGGTCACAATTTCAGCAAAAATCTGACGTTCTGCAATTCACTCAAAAATGGTGCCAAGTTGTTGCAAAGTATCCCCTGAAAGGTTTTTCGGTGGAAACAGATGGGTTTTTATCATCGGAAACAGAATTAGCCCTCGACGTCTGAACAACATTTTTTGAAAAAATCCCTAAGCCGCGCGGTCACAATTTCAGCAAAAATCTGACGTTCTGCACTTCACTCAAAAATGGTGCCAAGCTGTTGCAAACGATCCCCTGAAAGGTTTTTCGGTGGAAACAGATGGGTTTTTATCATCGGAAACAGAATTAGCCCTCGACGTCTGAACAACTATTTTTGAGAAAATCCCTAAGCCGCGCGGTCACAATTTCAGCAAAAATCTGACGTTCTGCAATTCACTCAAAAATGGTGCCAAGCTGTTGAAAAATATCCCCTGAAAGGTTTTTCGGTGGAAACATATGGGTTTTTATCGTCGGAAACAGAATTAGCCCTAACCCTAACCCGAACCCTAACCCTAACCCTAACCTTAAAAATCTGACGTTTTGCAATTCACTCAAAAATGGTGCCAAGCTGTTGCAAACGATCCCCTGAAATGTTTTTCGGTGGAAACAGATGGGTTTTTATCATCGGAAACAGAATTAGCCCTCAACGTCCGAACAACTTTTTTTGAAAAAATCCCTAAGCCGCGCGGTCACAATTTCAGCAAAAATATGACGTTCTGCAATTCACTCAAAAATGATGCCAAGCTGTTGCAAAATATCCCCTGAAACGTTTTTCGGTGGAAACAGATGGGTTTTTATCACCGGAAACAGAATTAGCCCTCGACGTCTGAACAACTTTTTTTTGAAAAAATCCCTAAGCCGCGCGGTCACAATTTCAGCAAAAATCTGACGTTCTGCAATTCACTCAAAAATGGTGCCAAGCTGTTCACAAAATATCCCCTGAAAGGTTTTTCGGTGGAAACAGATGGGTTTTTATCATCGGAAATAGAATTAGCCTTCGACGTCTGAACAACTTTTTTTTGAAAAAATCCCTAAGCCGCGCGGTCACAATTTCAGCAAAAATCTGACGTTCTGCAATTCACTCAAAAATGGTGCCAAGCTGTTGCAAAATATCCCCTGAAAGGTTTTTCGGTGGAAACAGATGGGTGTTTATCATCGGAAACAGAATTAGCCCTCGACGTCTGAACAACTTTTTTTGAAAAAATCCCTAAGCCGCGCGGTCACAATTTCAGCAAAAATCTAACGTTCTGCAATTTACTCAAAAATGGTGCCAAGCGGTTGCAAAATATCCCCTGAAAGGTTTTTCGGTGGAAACAGATGGGTTTTTATCATCGGAAACAGAATTAGCCCTCGACGTCGGAACACCTTTTTTTGAAAAAATCCCTAAGCCGCGCGGTCACAATTTCAGCAAAAATCTGACGTTCTGCAATTCACTCAAAAATGGTGCCAAGCTGTTCACAAAATATCCCCTGAAAGGTTTTTCGGTGGAAACAGATGGGTTTTTATCATCGGAAACAGAATTAGCCCTCGACGTCTGAACAACTTTTTTTGAAAAAATCCCTAAGCCGCGCGGTCACAATTTCAGCAAAAATCTGACGTTCTGCAATTCACTCAAAAATGGTGCCAAGCTGTTGCAAAATATCCCCTGAAAGGTTTTTCGGTGGAAACAGATGGGTGTTTATCATCGGAAACAGAATTAGCCCTCGACGTCTGAACAACTTTTTTTGAAAAAATCCCTAAGCCGCGCGGTCACAATTTCAGCAAAAATCTAACGTTCTGCAATTTACTCAAAAATGGTGCCAAGCGGTTGCAAAATATCCCCTGAAAGGTTTTTCGGTGGAAACAGATGGGTTTTTATCGTCGGAAACAAAATTAGCCCTAACCCTAACCCTAACCCTAACCTTAAAAATCTGACGTTTTGCAATTCACTCAAAAATGGTGCCAAGCTGTTGCAAACGATCCCCTGAAATGTTTTTCGGTGGAAACAGATGGGTTTTTATCATCGGAAACAGAATTAGCCCTCAACGTCCGAACAACTTTTTTTGAAAAAATCCCTAAGCCGCGCGGTCACAATTTCAGCAAAAATATGACGTTCTGCAATTCACTCAAAAATGATGCCAAGCTGTTGCAAAATATCCCCTGAAAGGTTTTTCGGTGGAAACAGATGGGTTTTTATCATCGGAAACAGAATTAGCCCTCGACGTCTGAACAACTTTTTTTTGAAAAAATCCCTAAGCCGCGCGGTCACAATTTCAGCAAAAATCTGACGTTCTGCAATCCACTCAAAAATGGTGCCAAGCTGTTCACAAAATATCCCCTGAAAGGTTTTTCGGTGGAAACAGATGGGTTTTTATCATCGGAAACAGAATTAGCCTTCGACGTCTGAACAACTTTTTTTGAAAAAATCCCTAAGCCGCGCGGTCACAATTTCAGCAAAAATCTGACGTTCTGCAATTCACTCAAAAATGGTGCCCAAGCTGTTGCAAAATATCCCCTGAAAGGTTTTTCGGTGGAAACAGATGGGTGTTTATCATCGGAAACAGAATTAGCCCTCGACGTCTGAACAACTTTTTTTGAAAAAATCCCTAAGCCGCGCGGTCACAATTTCAGCAAAAATCTAACGTTCTGCAATTTACTCAAAAATGGTGCCAAGCGGTTGCAAAATATCCCCTGAAAGGTTTTTCGGTGGAAACAGATGGGTTTTTATCATCGGAAACAGAATTAGCCCTCGACGTCTGAACACCTTTTTTTGAAAAAATCCCTAAGCCGCGCGGTCACAATTTCAGCAAAAATCTGACGTTCTGCAATTCACTCAAAAATGGTGCCAAGCTGTTCACAAAATATCCCCTGAAAGGTTTTTCGGTGGAAACAGATGGGTTTTTATCATCGGAAACAGAATTAGCCTTCGACGTCTGAACAACTTTTTTTGAAAAAATCCCTAAGCCGCGCGGTCACAATTTCAGCAAAAATCTGACGTTCTGCAATTCACTCAAAAATGGTGCCAAGCTGTTGCAAAATATCCCCTGAAAGGTTTTTCGGTGGAAACAGATGGGTGTTTATCATCGGAAACAGAATTAGCCCTCGACGTCTGAACAACTTTTTTTGAAAAAATCCCTAAGCCGCGCGGTCACAATTTCAGCAAAAATCTAACGTTCTGCAATTTACTCAAAAATGGTGCCAAGCGGTTGCAAAATATCCCCTGAAAGGTTTTTCGGTGGAAACAGATGGGTTTTTATCATCGGAAACAGAATTAGCCCTCGACGTCTGAACAACTATTTTTGAGAAAATCCCTAAGCCGCGCGGTCACAATTTCAGCAAAAATCTGACGTTCTGCAATTCACTCAAAAATGGTGCCAAGCTGTTGAAAAATATCCCCTGAAAGGTTTTTCGGTGGAAACAGATGGGTTTTTATCGTCGGAAACAGAATTAGCCCTAACCCTAACCCTAACCCTAACCCTAACCCTAACCTTAAAAATCTGACGTTTTGCAATTCACTCAAAAATGGTGCCAAGCTGTTGCAAACGATCCCCTGAAATGTTTTTCGGTGGAAACAGATGGGTTTTTATCATCGGAAACAGAATTAGCCCTCAACGTCCGAACAACTTTTTTTGAAAAAATCCCTAAGCCGCGCGGTCACAATTTCAGCAAAAGTCTGACGTTCTGCAATTCACTCAAAAATGGTGCCAAGCTGTTGCAAAATATCCCCTGAAAGGTTTTTCGGTGGAAACAGATGGGTTTTTATCATCGGAAACAGAATTAGCCCTCGACGTCTGAACAACATTTTTTGAAAAAACCCCTAAGCCGCGCGGTCACAATTTCAGCAAAAATATGACGTTCTGCAATTCACTCAAAAATGGTGCCAAGCGGTTGCAAAATATCCCCTGAAAGGTTTTTCGGTGGAAACAGATGGGTTTTTATCATCGGAAACAGAATTAGCCCTCGACGTCTGAACAACTTTTTTTTGAAAAAATCCCTAAGCCGCGCGGTCACAATTTCAGCAAAAATCTGACGTTCTGCAATTCACTCAAAAATGGTGCCAAGCTGTTCACAAAATATCCCCTGAAAGGTTTTTCGGTGGAAACAGATGGGTTTTTATCATCGGAAACAGAATTAGCCTTCGACGTCTGAACAACTTTTTTTGAAAAAATCCCTAAGCCGCGCGGTCACAATTTCAGCAAAAATCTGACGTTCTGCAATTCACTCAAAAATGGTGCCAAGCTGTTGCAAAATATCCCCTGAAAGGTTTTTCGGTGGAAACAGATGGGTGTTTATCATCCGAAACAGAATTAGCCCTCGACGTCTGAACAACTTTTTTTGAAAAAATCCCTAAGCCGCGCGGTCACAATTTCAGCAAAAATCTAACGTTCTGCAATTCACTCAAAAATGGTGCCAAGCTGTTGCAAAATATCCCCTGAAAGGTTTTTCGGTGGAAACAGATGGGTTTTTATCATCGGAAACAGAATTAGCCCTCGACGTCTGAACAACATTTTTTGAAAAAACCCCTAAGCCGCGCGGTCACAATTTCAGCAAAAATATGACGTTCTGCAATTCACTCAAAAATGGTGCCAAGCGGTTGCAAAATATCCCCTGAAAGGTTTTTCGGTGGAAACAGATGGGTTTTTATCATCGGAAACAGAATTAGCCCTCGACGTCTGAACAACTTTTTTTTGAAAAAATCCCTAAGCCGCGCGGTCACAATTTCAGCAAAAATCTGACGTTATGCAATTCACTCAAAAATGGTGCCAAGCTGTTCACAAAATATCCCCTGAAAGGTTTTTCGGTGGAAACAGATGGGTTTTTATCATCGGAAACAGAATTAGCCTTCGACGTCTGAACAACTTTTTTTGAAAAAATCCCTAAGCCGCGCGGTCACAATTTCAGCAAAAATCTGACGTTCTGCAATTCACTCAAAAATGGTGCCAAGCTGTTGCAAGATATCCCCTGAAAGGTTTTTCGGTGGAAACAGATGGTTGTTTATCATCGGAAACAGAATTAGCCCTCGACGTCTGAACAACTTTTTTTGAAAAAATCCCTAAGCCGCGCGGTAACAATTTCAGCAGAAATCTAACGTTCTGCAATTTACTCAAAAATGGTGACAAGCGGTTGCAAAATATCCCCTGAAAGGTTTTTCGGTGGAAACAGATGGGTTTTTATCATCGGAAACAGAATTAGCCCTCGACGTCTGAACAACTTTTTTTGAAAAAATCCCTAAGCCGCGCGGTCACAATTTCAGCAAAAATCTGACGTTCTGCAATTCACTCAAAAATGGTGCCAAGCTGTTGCAAAATATCCCCTGAAAGGTTTTTCAGTGGAAACAGATGGGTGTTTATCATCGGAAACAGAATTAGCCCTCGACGTCTGAACAACTTTTTTTCAAAAAATCCCTAAGCCGCGCGGTCACAATTTCAGCAAAAATCTGACGTTTTGTACTTCACTCAAAAATGGTGCCAAGCTGTTGTAAAAGATCCCCTGCCAGGTTTTTCGGTGGAAACAGATGGGTTTTTATCATCGGAAACAGAATTAGCCCTCGACGTCTGAACAACTTTTTTTGAAAAAATCCCTAAGACGCGCGGTCACAATTTCAGCAAAAATCTGACGTTCTGCACTTCACGCAAAAATGGTGCCAAGCTGTTGCAAACGATCCCCTGAAAGGTTTTTCGGTGGAAACAGATGGGTTTTTTTCATCGGAAACAGAATTAGCCCTCGACGTCTGAACAACTTTTTTTGAAAAAATCCCTAAGCCGCGCGGTCACAATTTCAGCAAAAATCTGACGTTCTACACTTCACTCAAAAATGGTGCCAAGCTGTTGCAAACGATCCCCTGAAAGGTTTTTCGGTGGAAACAGATGGGTTTTTATCGTCGGAAACAGAATTAGCCCTAACCCTAACCCTAACCCTAACCCTAACCCTAACCCTAACCCTAACCCTAACCCTAACCCTAACCCTAAAAATCTGACGTTTTGCAATTCACTCAAAAATGGTGCCAAGCTGTTGCAAAATATCCCCTGAAAGGTTTTTCGGTGGAAACAGATGGGTGTTTATCATCGGAAACAGAATTAGCCCTCGATGTCTGAACAACTTTTTTTTGAAAAAATCCCTAAGCCGCGCGGTCACAATTTCAGCAAAAATCTGACGTTCTGCAATCCACTCAAAAATGGTGCCAAGCTGTTCACAAAATATCCCCTGAAAGGTTTTTCGGTGGAAACAGATGGGTTTTTATCATCGGAAACAGAATTAGCCTTCGACGTCTGAACAACTTTTTTTGAAAAAATCCCTAAGCCGCGCGGTCACAATTTCAGCAAAAATCTGACGTTCTGCAAACACTCAAAAATGGTGCCAAGCTGTTGCAAAATATCCCCTGAAAGGTTTTTCGGTGGAAACAGATGGGTGTTTATCATCGGAAACAGAATTAGCCCTCGACGTCTGAACAACTTTTTTTGAAAAAATCCCTAAGCCGCGCGGTCACAATTTCAGCAAAAATCTAACGTTCTGCAATTTACTCAAAAATGGTGCCAAGCGGTTGCAAAATATCCCCTGAAAGGTTTTTCGGTGGAAACAGATGGGTTTTTATCATCGGAAACAGAATTAGCCCTCGACGTCTGAACACCTTTTTTTGAAAAAATCCCTAAGCCGCGCGGTCACAATTTCAGCAAAAATCTGACGTTCTGCAATTCACTCAAAAATGGTGCCAAGCTGTTCACAAAATATCCCCTGAAAGGTTTTTCGGTGGAAACAGATGGGTTTTTATCATCGGAAACAGAATTAGCCTTCGACGTCTGAACAACTTTTTTTGAAAAAATCCCTAAGCCGCGCGGTCACAATTTCAGCAAAAATCTGACGTTCTGCAATTCACTCAAAAATGGTGCCAAGCTGTTGCAAAATATCCCCTGAAAGGTTTTTCGGTGGAAACAGATGGGTGTTTATCATCCGAAACAGAATTAGCCCTCGACGTCTGAACAACTTTTTTTGAAAAAATCCCTAAGCCGCGCGGTCACAATTTCAGCAAAAATCTAACGTTCTGCAATTTACTCAAAAATAGTGCCAAGCGGTTGCAAAATATCCCCTGAAAGGTTTTTCGGTGGAAACAGATGGGTTTTTATCATCGGAAACAGAATTAGCCCTCGACGTCTGAACAACTATTTTTGAGAAAATCCCTAAGCCGCGCGGTCACAATTTCAGCAAAAATCTGACGTTCTGCAATTCACTCAAAAATGGTGCCAAGCTGTTGAAAAATATCCCCTGAAAGGTTTTTCGGTGGAAACAGATGGGTTTTTATCGTCGGAAACAGAATTAGCCCTATCCCTAACCCTAACCCTAACCTTAAAAATCTGACGTTTTGCAATTCACTCAAAAATGGTGCCAAGCTGTTGCAAACGATCCCCTGAAATGTTTTTCGGTGGAAACAGATGGGTTTTTATCATCGGAAACAGAATTAGCCCTCAACGTCCAAACAACTTTTTTTGAAAAAATCCCTAAGCCGCGCGGTCACAATTTCAGCAAAAATATGACGTTCTGCAATTCACTCAAAAATGATGCCAAGCTGTTGCAAAATATCCCCTGAAAGGTTTTTCGGTGGAAACAGAGCGGGTTTTTATCATCGGAAACAGAATTAGCCCTCGACGTCTGAACAACTTTTTTTGAAAAAATCCCTAAGCCGCGCGGTCACAATTTCAGCAAAAGTCTGACGTTCTGCAATTCACTCAAAAATGGTGCCAAGCTGTTGCAAAATATCCCCTGAAAGGTTTTTCGGTGGAAACAGATGGGTTTTTATCATCGGAAACAGAATTAGCCCTCGACGTCTGAACAACATTTTTTGAAAAAACCCCTAAGCCGCGCGGTCACAATTTCAGCAAAAATATGACGTTCTGCAATTCACTCAAAAATGGTGCCAAGCTGTTGCAAAATATCCCCTGAAAGGTTTTTCGGTGGAAACAGATGGGTGTTTATCATCCGAAACAGAATTAGCCCTCGACGTCTGAACAACTTTTTTTGAAAAAATCCCTAAGCCGCATGGTCACAATTTCAGCAAAAATCTAACGTTCTGCAATTTACTCAAAAATGGTGCCAAGCGGTTGCAAAATATCCCCTGAAAGGTTTTTCGGTGGAAACAGATGGGTTTTTATCATCGGAAACAGAATTAGCCCTCGACGTCTGAACACCTTTTTTTGAAAAAATCCCTAAGCCGCGCGGTCACAATTTCAGCAAAAATCTGACGTTCTGCAATTCACTCAAAAATGGTGCCAAGCTGTTCACAAAATATCCCCTGAAAGGTTTTTCGGTGGAAACAGATGGGTTTTTATCATCGGAAACAGAATTAGCCTTCGACGTCTGAACAACTTTTTTTGAAAAAATCCCTAAGCCGCGCGGTCACAATTTCAGCAAAAATCTGACGTTCTGCAATTCACTCAAAAATGGTGCCAAGCTGTTGCAAAATATCCCCTAAAAGGTTTTTCGGTGGAAACAGATGGGTTTTTATCATCGGAAACAGAATTAGCCCTCGACGTCTGAACAACTTTTTTTTGAAAAAATCCCTAAGCCGCGCGGTCACAATTTCAGCAAAAATCTGACGTTCTGCAATTCACTCAAAAATGGTGCCAAGCTGTTGCAAAATATCCCCTGAAAGGTTTTTCGGTGGAAACAGATGGGTGTTTATCATCGGAAACAGAATTAGCCCTCGACGTCTGAACAACTTTTTTTGAAAAAATCCCTAAGCCGCGCGGTCACAATTTCAGCAAAAATCTAACGTTCTGCAATTTACTCAAAAATGGTGACAAGCGGTTGCAAAATATCCCCTGAAAGGTTTTTCGGTGGAAACAGATGGGTTTTTATCATCGGAAACAGAATTAGCCCTCGACGTCTGAACAACTTTTTTTGAAAAAATCCCTAAGCCGCGCGGTCACAATTTCAGCAAAAATCTGACGTTCTGCAATTCACTCAAAAATGGTGCCAAGCTGTTGCAAAATATCCCCTGAAAGGTTTTTCAGTGGAAACAGATGGGTGTTTATCATCGGAAACAGAATTAGCCCTCGACGTCTGAACAACTTTTTTTCAAAAAATCCCTAAGCCGCGCGGTCACAATTTCAGCAAAAATCTGACGTTTTGTACTTCACTCAAAAATGGTGCCAAGCTGTTGTAAAAGATCCCCTGCCAGGTTTTTCGGTGGAAACAGATGGGTTTTTATCATCGGAAACAGAATTAGCCCTCGACGTCTGAACAACTTTTTTTGAAAAAATCCCTAAGACGCGCGGTCACAATTTCAGCAAAAATCTGACGTTCTGCACTTCACGCAAAAATGGTGCCAAGCTGTTGCAAACGATCCCCTGAAAGGTTTTTCGGTGGAAACAGATGGGTTTTTTTCATCGGAAACAGAATTAGCCCTCGACGTCTGAACAACTTTTTTTGAAAAAATCCCTAAGCCGCGCGGTCACAATTTCAGCAAAAATCTGACGTTCTACACTTCACTCAAAAATGGTGCCAAGCTGTTGCAAACGATCCCCTGAAAGGTTTTTCGGTGGAAACAGATGGGTTTTTATCGTCGGAAACAGAATTAGCCCTAACCCTAACCCTAACCCTAACCCTAACCCTAACCCTAACCCTAACCCTAACCCTAAAAATCTGACGTTTTGCAATTCACTCAAAAATGGTGCCAAGCTGTTGCAAAATATCCCCTGAAAGGTTTTTCGGTGGAAACAGATGGGTGTTTATCATCGGAAACAGAATTAGCCCTCGACGTCTGAACAACTTTTTTTGAAAAAATCCCTAAGCCGCGCCGTCACAATTTCAGCAAAAATCTGACGTTCTGCAATTCACTCGAAAATGGTGCCAAGCTGTTGCAAAATATCCCCTGAAAGGTTTTTCGGTGGAAACAGATGGGTGTTTATCATCGGAAACAGAATTAGCCCTCGACGTCTGAACAACTTTTTTTGAAAAAATCCCTAAGCCGCGCGGTCACAATTTCAGCAAAAATCTAACGTTCTGCAATTTACTCAAAAATGGTGCCAAGCGGTTGCAAAATATCCCCTGAAAGGTTTTTCGGTGGAAACAGATGGGTTTTTATCATCGGAAACAGAATTAGCCTTCGACGTCTGAACAACTTTTTTTGAAAAAACACCTAAGCCGCGCGGTCACAATTTCAGCAAAAATATGACGTTGTGCAATTCACTCAAAAATGGTGCCAAGCTGTTGCAAAATATCCCCTGAAAGGTTTTTCGGTGGAAACAGATGGGTTTTTATCATCGGAAACAGAATTAGCCCTCGACGTCTGAACAACTTTTTTTGAAAAAATCCCTAAGCCGCGCGGTAACAATTTCAGCAGAAATCTAACGTTCTGCAATTTACTCAAAAATGGTGACAAGCGGTTGCAAAATATCCCCTGAAAGGTTTTTCGGTGGAAACAGATGGGTTTTTATCATCGGAAACAGAATTAGCCCTCGACGTCTGAACAACTTTTTTTGAAAAAATCCCTAAGCCGCGCGGACACAATTTCAGCAAAAATCTGACGTTCTGCAATTCACTCAAAAATGGTGCCAAGCTGTTGCAAAATATCCCCTGAAAGGTTTTTCAGTGGAAACAGATGGGTGTTTATCATCGGAAACAGAATTAGCCCTCGACGTCTGAACAACTTTTTTTCAAAAAATCCCTAAGCCGCGCGGTCACAATTTCAGCAAAAATCTGACGTTTTGTACTTCACTCAAAAATGGTGCCAAGCTGTTGTAAAAGATCCCCTGCCAGGTTTTTCGGTGGAAACAGATGGGTTTTTATCATCGGAAACAGAATTAGCCCTCGACGTCTGAACAACTTTTTTTGAAAAAATCCCTAAGACGCGCGGTCACAATTTCAGCAAAAATCTGACGTTCTGCACTTCACGCAAAAATGGTGCCAAGCTGTTGCAAACGATCCTCTGAAAGGTTTTTCGGTGGAAACAGATGGGTTTTTTTCATCGGAAACAGAATTAGCCCTCGACGTCTGAACAACTTTTTTTGAAAAAATCCCTAAGCCGCGCGGTCACAATTTCAGCAAAAATCTGACGTTCTACACTTCACTCAAAAATGGTGCCAAGCTGTTGCAAACGATCCCCTGAAAGGTTTTTCGGTGGAAACAGATGGGTTTTTATCGTCGGAAACAGAATTAGCCCTAACCCTAACCCTAACCCTAACCCTAACCCTAACCCTAACCCTAACCCTAACCCTAACCTTAAAAATCTGACGTTTTGCAATTCACTCAAAAATGGTGCCAAGCTGTTGCAAAATATCCCCTGAAAGGTTTTTCGGTGGAAACAGATGGGTGTTTATCATCGGAAACAGAATTAGCCCTCGACGTCTGAACAACTTTTTTTTGAAAAAATCCCTAAGCCGCGCGGTCACAATTTCAGCAAAAATCTGACGTTCTGCAATCCACTCAAAAATGGTGCCAAGCTGTTCACAAAATATCCCCTGAAAGGTTTTTCGGTGGAAACAGATGGGTTTTTATCATCGGAAACAGAATTAGCCTTCGACGTCTGAACAACTTTTTTTGAAAAAATCCCTAAGCCGCGCGGTCACAATTTCAGCAAAAATCTGACGTTCTGCAATTCACTCAAAAATGGTGCCAAGCTGTTGCAAAATATCCCCTGAAAGGTTT
The DNA here is from genome assembly GCF_964270895.1 of Podarcis filfolensis. Lineage (NCBI taxonomy): Eukaryota > Metazoa > Chordata > Lepidosauria > Squamata > Lacertidae > Podarcis > Podarcis filfolensis. Next base: position 112,249,596 of record NC_139605.1, on the reverse strand, counting down.
TTCGGTGGAAACAGATGGGTGTTTATCATCGGAAACAGAATTAGCCCTCGACGTCTGAACAACTTTTTTTGAAAAAATCCCTAAGCCGCGCGGTCACAATTTCAGCAAAAATCTAACGTTCTGCAATTTACTCAAAAATGGTGCCAAGCGGTTGCAAAATATCCCCTGAAAGGTTTTTCGGTGGAAACAGATGGGTTTTTATCATCGGAAACAGAATTAGCCCTCGACGTCTGAACACCTTTTTTTGAAAAAATCCCTAAGCCGCGCGGTCACAATTTCAGCAAAAATCTGACGTTCTGCAATTCACTCAAAAATGGTGCCAAGCGGTTCACAAAATATCCCCTGAAAGGTTTTTCGGTGGAAACAGATGGGTTTTTATCATCCGAAACAGAATTAGCCCTCGACGTCTGAACAACTTTTTTTGAAAAAATCCCTAAGCCGCGCGGTCACAATTTCAGCAAAAATCTAACGTTCTGCAATTTACTCAAAAATGGTGCCAAGCGGTTGCAAAATATCCCCTGAAAGGTTTTTCGGTGGAAACAGATGGGTTTTTATCATCGGAAACAGAATTAGCCCTCGACGTCTGAACAACTATTTTTGAGAAAATCCCTAAGCCGCGCGGTCACAATTTCAGCAAAAATCTGACGTTCTGCAATTCACTCAAAAATGGTGCCAAGCTGTTGAAAAATATCCCCTGAAAGGTTTTTCGGTGGAAACAGATGGGTTTTTATCGTCGGAAACAGAATTAGCCCTAACCCTAACCCTAACCCTAACCCTAACCCTAACCCTAACCCTAACCTTAAAAATCTGACGTTTTGCAATTCACTCAAAAATGGTGCCAAGCTGTTGCAAACGATCCCCTGAAATGTTTTTCGGTGGAAACAGATGGGTTTTTATCATCGGAAACAGAATTAGCCCTCAACGTCCAAACAACTTTTTTTGAAAAAATCCCTAAGCCGCGCGGTCACAATTTCAGCAAAAATATGACGTTCTGCAATTCACTCAAAAATGATGCCAAGCTGTTGCAAAATATCCCCTGAAAGGTTTTTCGGTGGAAACAGATGGGTTTTTATCATCGGAAACAGAATTAGCCCTCGACGTCTGAACAACTTTTTTTGAAAAAATCCCTAAGCCGCGCGGTCACAATTTCAGCAAAAATCTGACGTTCTACACTTCACTCAAAAATGGTGCCAAGCTGTTGCAAACGATCCCCTGAAAGGTTTTTCGGTGGAAACAGATGGGTTTTTATCGTCGGAAACAGAATTAGCCCTAACCCTAACCCTAACCCTAACCCTAACCCTAACCCTAACCCTAAAAATCTGACGTTTTGCAATTCACTCAAAAATGGTGCCAAGCTGTTGCAAAATATCCCCTGAAAGGTTTTTCGGTGGAAACAGATGGGTGTTTATCATCGGAAACAGAATTAGCCCTCGACGTCTGAACAACTTTTTTTTGAAAAAATCCCTAAGCCGCGCGGTCACAATTTCAGCAAAAATCTGACGTTCTGCAATCCACTCAAAAATGGTGCCAAGCTGTTCACAAAATATCCCCTGAAAGGTTTTTCGGTGGAAACAGATGGGTTTTTATCATCGGAAACAGAATTAGCCTTCGACGTCTGAACAACTTTTTTTGAAAAAATCCCTAAGCCGCGCGGTCACAATTTCAGCAAAAATCTGACGTTCTGCAATTCACTCAAAAATGGTGCCAAGCTGTTGCAAAATATCCCCTGAAAGGTTTTTCGGTGGAAACAGATGGGTGTTTATCATCGGAAACAGAATTAGCCCTCGACGTCTGAACAACTTTTTTTGAAAAAATCCCTAAGCCGCGCGGTCACAATTTCAGCAAAAATCTAACGTTCTGCAATTTACTCAAAAATGGTGCCAAGCGGTTGCAAAATATCCCCTGAAAGGTTTTTCGGTGGAAACAGATGGGTTTTTATCATCGGAAACAGAATTAGCCCTCGACGTCTGAACACCTTTTTTTGAAAAAATCCCTAAGCCGCGCGGTCACAATTTCAGCAAAAATCTGACGTTCTGCAATTCACTCAAAAATGGTGCCAAGCTGTTCACAAAATATCCCCTGAAAGGTTTTTCGGTGGAAACAGATGGGTTTTTATCATCGGAAACAGAATTAGCCTTCGACGTCTGAACAACTTTTTTTGAAAAAATCCCTAAGCCGCGCGGTCACAATTTCAGCAAAAATCTGACGTTCTGCAATTCACTCAAAAATGGTGCCAAGCTGTTGCAAAATATCCCCTGAAAGGTTTTTCGGTGGAAACAGATGGGTGTTTATCATCCGAAACAGAATTAGCCCTCGACGTCTGAACAACTTTTTTTGAAAAAATCCCTAAGCCGCGCGGTCACAATTTCAGCAAAAATCTAACGTTCTGCAATTTACTCAAAAATGGTGCCAAGCGGTTGCAAAATATCCCCTGAAAGGTTTTTCGGTGGAAACAGATGGGTTTTTATCATCGGAAACAGAATTAGCCCTCGACGTCTGAACAACTATTTTTGAGAAAATCCCTAAGCCGCGCGGTCACAATTTCAGCAAAAATCTGACGTTCTGCAATTCACTCAAAAATGGTGCCAAGCTGTTGAAAAATATCCCCTGAAAGGTTTTTCGGTGGAAACAGATGGGTTTTTATCGTCGGAAACAGAATTAGCCCTAACCCTAACCGTAACCCTAACCCTAACCCTAACCCTAACCTTAAAAATCTGACGTTTTGCAATTCACTCAAAAATGGTGCCAAGCTGTTGCAAACGATCCCCTGAAATGTTTTTCGGTGGAAACAGATGGGTTTTTATCATCGGAAACAGAATTAGCCCTCAACGTCCAAACAACTTTTTTTGAAAAAATCCCTAAGCCGCGCGGTCACAATTTCAGCAAAAATCTGACGTTCTGCAATTCACTCAAAAATGGTGCCAAGCTGTTGCAAAATATCCCCTGAAAGGTTTTTCGGTGGAAACAGATGGGTGTTTATCATCGGAAACAGAATTAGCCCTCGACGTCTGAACAACTTTTTTTGAAAAAATCCCTAAGCCGCGCGGTCACAATTTCAGCAAAAATCTAACGTTCTGCAATTTACTCAAAAATGGTGCCAAGCGGTTGCAAAATATCCCCTGAAAGGTTTTTCGGTGGAAACAGATGGGTTTTTATCATCGGAAACAGAATTAGCCCTCGACGTCTGAACACCTTTTTTTGAAAAAATCCCTAAGCCGCGCGGTCACAATTTCAGCAAAAATCTGACGTTCTGCAATTCACTCAAAAATGGTGCCAAGCGGTTCACAAAATATCCCCTGAAAGGTTTTTCGGTGGAAACAGATGGGTTTTTATCATCCGAAACAGAATTAGCCCTCGACGTCTGAACAACTTTTTTTGAAAAAATCCCTAAGCCGCGCGGTCACAATTTCAGCAAAAATCTAACGTTCTGCAATTTACTCAAAAATGGTGCCAAGCGGTTGCAAAATATCCCCTGAAAGGTTTTTCGGTGGAAACAGATGGGTTTTTATCATCGGAAACAGAATTAGCCCTCGACGTCTGAACAACTATTTTTGAGAAAATCCCTAAGCCGCGCGGTCACAATTTCAGCAAAAATCTGACGTTCTGCAATTCACTCAAAAATGGTGCCAAGCTGTTGAAAAATATCCCCTGAAAGGTTTTTCGGTGGAAACAGATGGGTTTTTATCGTCGGAAACAGAATTAGCCCTAACCCTAACCCTAACCCTAACCCTAACCCTAACCCTAACCCTAACCTTAAAAATCTGACGTTTTGCAATTCACTCAAAAATGGTGCCAAGCTGTTGCAAACGATCCCCTGAAATGTTTTTCGGTGGAAACAGATGGGTTTTTATCATCGGAAACAGAATTAGCCCTCAACGTCCAAACAACTTTTTTTGAAAAAATCCCTAAGCCGCGCGGTCACAATTTCAGCAAAAATATGACGTTCTGCAATTCACTCAAAAATGATGCCAAGCTGTTGCAAAATATCCCCTGAAAGGTTTTTCGGTGGAAACAGATGGGTTTTTATCATCGGAAACAGAATTAGCCCTCGACGTCTGAACAACTTTTTTTGAAAAAATCCCTAAGCCGCGCGGTCACAATTTCAGCAAAAATCTGACGTTCTACACTTCACTCAAAAATGGTGCCAAGCTGTTGCAAACGATCCCCTGAAAGGTTTTTCGGTGGAAACAGATGGGTTTTTATCGTCGGAAACAGAATTAGCCCTAACCCTAACCCTAACCCTAACCCTAACCCTAACCCTAACCCTAAAAATCTGACGTTTTGCAATTCACTCAAAAATGGTGCCAAGCTGTTGCAAAATATCCCCTGAAAGGTTTTTCGGTGGAAACAGATGGGTGTTTATCATCGGAAACAGAATTAGCCCTCGACGTCTGAACAACTTTTTTTTGAAAAAATCCCTAAGCCGCGCGGTCACAATTTCAGCAAAAATCTGACGTTCTGCAATCCACTCAAAAATGGTGCCAAGCTGTTCACAAAATATCCCCTGAAAGGTTTTTCGGTGGAAACAGATGGGTTTTTATCATCGGAAACAGAATTAGCCTTCGACGTCTGAACAACTTTTTTTGAAAAAATCCCTAAGCCGCGCGGTCACAATTTCAGCAAAAATCTGACGTTCTGCAATTCACTCAAAAATGGTGCCAAGCTGTTGCAAAATATCCCCTGAAAGGTTTTTCGGTGGAAACAGATGGGTGTTTATCATCGGAAACAGAATTAGCCCTCGACGTCTGAACAACTTTTTTTGAAAAAATCCCTAAGCCGCGCGGTCACAATTTCAGCAAAAATCTAACGTTCTGCAATTTACTCAAAAATGGTGCCAAGCGGTTGCAAAATATCCCCTGAAAGGTTTTTCGGTGGAAACAGATGGGTTTTTATCATCGGAAACAGAATTAGCCCTCGACGTCTGAACACCTTTTTTTGAAAAAATCCCTAAGCCGCGCGGTCACAATTTCAGCAAAAATCTGACGTTCTGCAATTCACTCAAAAATGGTGCCAAGCTGTTCACAAAATATCCCCTGAAAGGTTTTTCGGTGGAAACAGATGGGTTTTTATCATCGGAAACAGAATTAGCCTTCGACGTCTGAACAACTTTTTTTGAAAAAATCCCTAAGCCGCGCGGTCACAATTTCAGCAAAAATCTGACGTTCTGCAATTCACTCAAAAATGGTGCCAAGCTGTTGCAAAATATCCCCTGAAAGGTTTTTCGGTGGAAACAGATGGGTGTTTATCATCCGAAACAGAATTAGCCCTCGACGTCTGAACAACTTTTTTTGAAAAAATCCCTAAGCCGCGCGGTCACAATTTCAGCAAAAATCTAACGTTCTGCAATTTACTCAAAAATGGTGCCAAGCGGTTGCAAAATATCCCCTGAAAGGTTTTTCGGTGGAAACAGATGGGTTTTTATCATCGGAAACAGAATTAGCCCTCGACGTCTGAACAACTATTTTTGAGAAAATCCCTAAGCCGCGCGGTCACAATTTCAGCAAAAATCTGACGTTCTGCAATTCACTCAAAAATGGTGCCAAGCTGTTGAAAAATATCCCCTGAAAGGTTTTTCGGTGGAAACAGATGGGTTTTTATCGTCGGAAACAGAATTAGCCCTAACCCTAACCGTAACCCTAACCCTAACCCTAACCCTAACCTTAAAAATCTGACGTTTTGCAATTCACTCAAAAATGGTGCCAAGCTGTTGCAAACGATCCCCTGAAATGTTTTTCGGTGGAAACAGATGGGTTTTTATCATCGGAAACAGAATTAGCCCTCAACGTCCAAACAACTTTTTTTGAAAAAATCCCTAAGCCGCGCGGTCACAATTTCAGCAAAAATATGACGTTCTGCAATTCACTCAAAAATGATGCCAAGCTGTTGCAAAATATCCCCTGAAAGGTTTTTCGGTGGAAACAGATGGGTTTTTATCATCGGAAACAGAATTAGCCCTCGACGTCTGAACAACTTTTTTTGAAAAAATCCCTAAGCCGCGCGGTCACAATTTCAGCAAAAGTCTGACGTTCTGCAATTCACTCAAAAATGGTGCCAAGCTGTTGCAAAATATCCCCTGAAAGGTTTTTCGGTGGAAACAGATGGGTTTTTATCATCGGAAACAGAATTAGCCCTCGACGTCTGAACAACATTTTTTGAAAAAACCCCTAAGCCGCGCGGTCACAATTTCAGCAAAAATATGACGTTCTGCAATTCACTCAAAAATGGTGCCAAGCGGTTGCAAAATATCCCCTGAAAGGTTTTTCGGTGGAAACAGATGGGTTTTCATCATCGGAAACAGAATTAGCCCTCGACGTCTGAACAACTTTTTTTTGAAAAAATCCCTAAGCCGTGCGGTCACAATTTCAGCAAAAATCTGACGTTCTGCAATTCACTCAAAAATGGTGCCAAGCTGTTCACAAAATATCCCCTGAAAGGTTTTTCGGTGGAAACAGATGGGTTTTTATCATCGGAAACAGAATTAGCCTTCGACGTCTGAACAACTTTTTTTGAAAAAATCCCTAAGCCGCGCGGTCACAATTTCAGCAAAAATCTGACGTTCTGCAATTCACTCAAAAATGGTGCCAAGCTGTTGCAAAATATCCCCTGAAAGGTTTTTCGGTGGAAACAGATGGGTGTTTATCATCCGAAACAGAATTAGCCTTCGACGTCTGAACAACTTTTTTTGAAAAAATCCCTAAGCCGCGCGGTCACAATTTCAGCAAAAATCTGACGTTCTGCAATTCACTCAAAAATGGTGCCAAGCTGTTGCAAAATATCCCCTGAAAGGTTTTTCGGTGGAAACAGATGGGTTTTTATCATCGGAAACAGAATTAGCCCTCGACGTCTGAACAACTTTTTTTTGAAAAAATCCCTAAGCCGCGCGGTCACAATTTCAGCAAAAATCTGACGTTCTGCAATTCACTCAAAAATGGTGCCAAGCTGTTGCAAAATATCCCCTGAAAGGTTTTTCGGTGGAAACAGATGGGTGTTTATCATCGGAAACAGAATTAGCCCTCGACGTCTGAACAACTTTTTTTGAAAAAATCCCTAAGCCGCGCGGTCACAATTTCAGCAAAAATCTAACGTTCTGCAATTTACTCAAAAATGGTGACAAGCGGTTGCAAAATATCCCCTGAAAGGTTTTTCGGTGGAAACAGATGGGTTTTTATCATCGGAAACAGAATTAGCCCTCGACGTCTGAACAACTTTTTTTGAAAAAATCCCTAAGCCGCGCGGTCACAATTTCAGCAAAAATCTGACGTTCTGCAATTCACTCAAAAATGGTGCCAAGCTGTTGCAAAATATCCCCTGAAAGGTTTTTCAGTGGAAACAGATGGGTGTTTATCATCGGAAACAGAATTAGCCCTCGACGTCTGAACAACTTTTTTTGAAAAAATCCCTAAGACGCGCGGTCACAATTTCAGCAAAAATCTGACGTTCTGCACTTCACGCAAAAATGGTGCCAAGCTGTTGCAAACGATCCCCTGAAAGGTTTTTCGGTGGAAACAGATGGGTTTTTTTCATCGGAAACAGAATTAGCCCTCGACGTCTGAACAACTTTTTTTGAAAAAATCCCTAAGCCGCGCGGTCACAATTTCAGCAAAAATCTGACGTTCTACACTTCACTCAAAAATGGTGCCAAGCTGTTGCAAACGATCCCCTGAAAGGTTTTTCGGTGGAAACAGATGGGTTTTTATCGTCGGAAACAGAATTAGCCCTAACCCTAACCCTAACCCTAACCCTAACCCTAACCCTAACCCTAACCCTAAAAATCTGACGTTTTGCAATTCACTCAAAAATGGTGCCAAGCTGTTGCAAAATATCCCCTGAAAGGTTTTTCGGTGGAAACAGATGGGTGTTTATCATCGGAAACAGAATTAGCCCTCGACGTCTGAACAACTTTTTTTGAAAAAATCCCTAAGCCGCGCCGTCACAATTTCAGCAAAAATCTGACGTTCTGCAATTCACTCGAAAATGGTGCCAAGCTGTTGCAAAATATCCCCTGAAAGGTTTTTCGGTGGAAACAGATGGGTGTTTATCATCGGAAACAGAATTAGCCCTCGACGTCTGAACAACTTTTTTTGAAAAAATCCCTAAGCCGCGCGGTCACAATTTCAGCAAAAATCTAACGTTCTGCAATTTACTCAAAAATGGTGCCAAGCGGTTGCAAAATATCCCCTGAAAGGTTTTTCGGTGGAAACAGATGGGTTTTTATCATCGGAAACAGAATTAGCCTTCGACGTCTGAACAACTTTTTTTGAAAAAACACCTAAGCCGCGCGGTCACAATTTCAGCAAAAATATGACGTTGTGCAATTCACTCAAAAATGGTGCCAAGCTGTTGCAAAATATCCCCTGAAAGGTTTTTCGGTGGAAACAGATGGGTTTTTATCATCGGAAACAGAATTAGCCCTCGACGTCTGAACAACTTTTTTTGAAAAAATCCCTAAGCCGCGCGGTAACAATTTCAGCAGAAATCTAACGTTCTGCAATTTACTCAAAAATGGTGACAAGCGGTTGCAAAATATCCCCTGAAAGGTTTTTCGGTGGAAACAGATGGGTTTTTATCATCGGAAACAGAATTAGCCCTCGACGTCTGAACAACTTTTTTTGAAAAAATCCCTAAGCCGCGCGGACACAATTTCAGCAAAAATCTGACGTTCTGCAATTCACTCAAAAATGGTGCCAAGCTGTTGCAAAATATCCCCTGAAAGGTTTTTCAGTGGAAACAGATGGGTGTTTATCATCGGAAACAGAATTAGCCCTCGACGTCTGAACAACTTTTTTTCAAAAAATCCCTAAGCCGCGCGGTCACAATTTCAGCAAAAATCTGACGTTTTGTACTTCACTCAAAAATGGTGCCAAGCTGTTGTAAAAGATCCCCTGCCAGGTTTTTCGGTGGAAACAGATGGGTTTTTATCATCGGAAACAGAATTAGCCCTCGACGTCTGAACAACTTTTTTTGAAAAAATCCCTAAGACGCGCGGTCACAATTTCAGCAAAAATCTGACGTTCTGCACTTCACGCAAAAATGGTGCCAAGCTGTTGCAAACGATCCCCTGAAAGGTTTTTCGGTGGAAACAGATGGGTTTTTTTCATCGGAAACAGAATTAGCCCTCGACGTCTGAACAACTTTTTTTGAAAAAATCCCTAAGCCGCGCGGTCACAATTTCAGCAAAAATCTGACGTTCTACACTTCACTCAAAAATGGTGCCAAGCTGTTGCAAACGATCCCCTGAAAGGTTTTTCGGTGGAAACAGATGGGTTTTTATCGTCGGAAACAGAATTAGCCCTAACCCTAACCCTAACCCTAACCCTAACCCTAACCCTAACCCTAACCCTAAAAATCTGACGTTTTGCAATTCACTCAAAAATGGTGCCAAGCTGTTGCAAAATATCCCCTGAAAGGTTTTTCGGTGGAAACAGATGGGTGTTTATCATCGGAAACAGAATTAGCCCTCGACGTCTGAACAACTTTTTTTTGAAAAAATCCCTAAGCCGCGCGGTCACAATTTCAGCAAAAATCTGACGTTCTGCAATCCACTCAAAAATGGTGCCAAGCTGTTCACAAAATATCCCCTGAAAGGTTTTTCGGTGGAAACAGATGGGTTTTTATCATCGGAAACAGAATTAGCCTTCGACGTCTGAACAACTTTTTTTGAAAAAATCCCTAAGCCGCGCGGTCACAATTTCAGCAAAAATCTGACGTTCTGCAATTCACTCAAAAATGGTGCCAAGCTGTTGCAAAATATCCCCTGAAAGGTTTTTCGGTGGAAACAGATGGGTGTTTATCATCGGAAACAGAATTAGCCCTCGACGTCTGAACAACTTTTTTTGAAAAAATCCCTAAGCCGCGCGGTCACAATTTCAGCAAAAATCTAACGTTCTGCAATTTACTCAAAAATGGTGCCAAGCGGTTGCAAAATATCCCCCGAAAGGTTTTTCGGTGGAAACAGATGGGTTTTTATCATCGGAAACAGAATTAGCCCTCGACGTCTGAACACCTTTTTTTGAAAAAATCCCTAAGCCGCGCGGTCACAATTTCAGCAAAAATCTGACGTTCTGCAATTCACTCAAAAATGGTGCCAAGCTGTTCACAAAATATCCCCTGAAAGGTTTTTCGGTGGAAACAGATGGGTTTTTATCATCGGAAACAGAATTAGCCTTCGACGTCTGAACAACTTTTTTTGAAAAAATCCCTAAGCCGCGCGGTCACAATTTCAGCAAAAATCTGACGTTCTGCAATTCACTCAAAAATGGTGCCAAGCTGTTGCAAAATATCCCCTGAAAGGTTTTTCGGTGGAAACAGATGGGTGTTTATCATCCGAAACAGAATTAGCCCTCGACGTCTGAACAACTTTTTTTGAAAAAATCCCTAAGCCGCGCGGTCACAATTTCAGCAAAAATCTAACGTTCTGCAATTTACTCAAAAATGGTGCCAAGCGGTTGCAAAATATCCCCTGAAAGGTTTTTCGGTGGAAACAGATGGGTTTTTATCATCGGAAACAGAATTAGCCCTCGACGTCTGAACAACTATTTTTGAGAAAATCCCTAAGCCGCGCGGTCACAATTTCAGCAAAAATCTAACGTTCTGCAATTTACTCAAAAATGGTGCCAAGCGGTTGCAAAATATCCCCTGAAAGGTTTTTCGGTGGAAACAGATGGGTTTTTATCGTCGGAAACAGAATTAGCCCTAACCCTAACCCTAACCCTAACCCTAACCCTAACCCTAACCCTAACCCTAACCCTAACCCTAACCTTAAAAATCTGACGTTTTGCAATTCACTCAAAAATGGTGCCAAGCTGTTGCAAACGATCCCCTGAAATGTTTTTCGGTGGAAACAGATGGGTTTTTATCATCGGAAACAGAATTAGCCCTCAACGTCCAAACAACTTTTTTTGAAAAAATCCCTAAGCCGCGCGGTCACAATTTCAGCAAAAATATGACGTTCTGCAATTCACTCAAAAATGATGCCAAGCTGTTGCAAAATATCCCCTGAAAGGTTTTTCGGTGGAAACAGATGGGTTTTTATCATCGGAAACAGAATTAGCCCTCGACGTCTGAACAACTTTTTTTGAAAAAATCCCTAAGCCGCGCGGTCACAATTTCAGCAAAAATCTGACGTTCTACACTTCACTCAAAAATGGTGCCAAGCTGTTGCAAACGATCCCCTGAAAGGTTTTTCGGTGGAAACAGATGGGTTTTTATCGTCGGAAACAGAATTAGCCCTAACCCTAACCCTAACCCTAACCCTAACCCTAACCCTAACCCTAACCCTAACCCTAAAAATCTGACGTTTTGCAATTCACTCAAAAATGGTGCCAAGCTGTTGCAAAATATCCCCTGAAAGGTTTTTCGGTGGAAACAGATGGGTGTTTATCATCGGAAACAGAATTAGCCCTCGACGTCTGAACAACTTTTTTTTGAAAAAATCCCTAAGCCGCGCGGTCACAATTTCAGCAAAAATCTGACGTTCTGCAATCCACTCAAAAATGGTGCCAAGCTGTTCACAAAATATCCCCTGAAAGGTTTTTCGGTGGAAACAGATGGGTTTTTATCATCGGAAACAGAATTAGCCTTCGACGTCTGAACAACTTTTTTTGAAAAAATCCCTAAGCCGCGCGGTCACAATTTCAGCAAAAATCTGACGTTCTGCAATTCACTCAAAAATGGTGCCAAGCTGTTGCAAAATATCCCCTGAAAGGTTTTTCGGTGGAAACAGATGGGTGTTTATCATCGGAAACAGAATTAGCCCTCGACGTCTGAACAACTTTTTTTGAAAAAATCCCTAAGCCGCGCGGTCACAATTTCAGCAAAAATCTAACGTTCTGCAATTTACTCAAAAATGGTGCCAAGCGGTTGCAAAATATCCCCTGAAAGGTTTTTCGGTGGAAACAGATGGGTTTTTATCATCGGAAACAGAATTAGCCCTCGACGTCTGAACACCTTTTTTTGAAAAAATCCCTAAGCCGCGCGGTCACAATTTCAGCAAAAATCTGACGTTCTGCAATTCACTCAAAAATGGTGCCAAGCTGTTCACAAAATATCCCCTGAAAGGTTTTTCGGTGGAAACAGATGGGTTTTTATCATCGGAAACAGAATTAGCCTTCGACGTCTGAACAACTTTTTTTGAAAAAATCCCTAAGCCGCGCGGTCACAATTTCAGCAAAAATCTGACGTTCTGCAATTCACTCAAAAATGGTGCCAAGCTGTTGCAAAATATCCCCTGAAAGGTTTTTCGGTGGAAACAGATGGGTGTTTATCATCCGAAACGGAATTAGCCCTCGACGTCTGAACAACTTTTTTTGAAAAAATCCCTAAGCCGCGCGGTCACAATTTCAGCAAAAATCTAACGTTCTGCAATTTACTCAAAAATGGTGCCAAGCGGTTGCAAAATATCCCCTGAAAGGTTTTTCGGTGGAAACAGATGGGTTTTTATCATCGGAAACAGAATTAGCCCTCGACGTCTGAACAACTATTTTTGAGAAAATCCCTAAGCCGCGCGGTCACAATTTCAGCAAAAATCTGACGTTCTGCAATTCACTCAAAAATGGTGCCAAGCTGTTGAAAAATATCCCCTGAAAGGTTTTTCGGTGGAAACAGATGGGTTTTTATCGTCGGAAACAGAATTAGCCCTAACCCTAACCCTAACCCTAACCCTAACCCTAACCCTAACCTTAAAAATCTGACGTTTTGCAATTCACTCAAAAATGGTGCCAAGCTGTTGCAAACGATCCCCTGAAATGTTTTTCGGTGGAAACAGATGGGTTTTTATCATCGGAAACAGAATTAGCCCTCAACGTCCAAACAACTTTTTTTGAAAAAATCCCTAAGCCGCGCGGTCACAATTTCAGCAAAAATATGACGTTCTGCAATTCACTCAAAAATGATGCCAAGCTGTTGCAAAATATCCCCTGAAAGGTTTTTCGGTGGAAACAGATGGGTTTTTATCATCGGAAACAGAATTAGCCCTCGACGTCTGAACACCTTTTTTTGAAAAAATCCCTAAGCCGCGCGGTCACAATTTCAGCAAAAGTCTGACGTTCTGCAATTCACTCAAAAATGGTGCCAAGCTGTTGCAAAATATCCCCTGAAAGGTTTTTCGGTGGAAACAGATGGGTTTTTATCATCGGAAACAGAATTAGCCCTCGACGTCTGAACAACATTTTTTGAAAAAACCCCTAAGCCGCGCGGTCACAATTTCAGCAAAAATATGACGTTCTGCAATTCACTCAAAAATGGTGCCAAGCGGTTGCAAAATATCCCCTGAAAGGTTTTTCGGTGGAAACAGATGGGTTTTTATCATCGGAAACAGAATTAGCCCTCGACGTCTGAACAACTTTTTTTTGAAAAAATCCCTAAGCCGTGCGGTCACAATTTCAGCAAAAATCTGACGTTCTGCAATTCACTCAAAAATGGTGCCAAGCTGTTCACAAAATATCCCCTGAAAGGTTTTTCGGTGGAAACAGATGGGTTTTTATCATCGGAAACAGAATTAGCCTTCGACGTCTGAACAACTTTTTTTGAAAAAATCCCTACGCCGCGCGGTCACAATTTCAGCAAAAATCTGACGTTCTGCAATTCACTCAAAAATGGTGCCAAGCTGTTGCAAAATATCCCCTGAAAGGTTTTTCGGTGGAAACAGATGGGTGTTTATCATCCGAAACAGAATTAGCCTTCGACGTCTGAACAACTTTTTTTGAAAAAATCCCTAAGCCGCGCGGTCACAATTTCAGCAAAAATATGACGTTCTGCAATTCACTCAAAAATGGTGCCAAGCTGTTGCAAAATATCCCCTGAAAGGTTTTTCGGTGGAAACAGATGGGTTTTTATCATCGGAAACAGAATTAGCCCTCGACGTCTGAACAACTTTTTTTTGAAAAAATCCCTAAGCCGCGCGGTCACAATTTCAGCAAAAATCTGACGTTCTGCAATTCACTCAAAAATGGTGCCAAGCTGTTGCAAAATATCCCCTGAAAGGTTTTTCGGTGGAAACAGATGGGTGTTTATCATCGGAAACAGAATTAGCCCTCGACGTCTGAACAACTTTTTTTGAAAAAATCCCTAAGCCGCGCGGTCACAATTTCAGCAAAAATCTAACGTTCTGCAATTTACTCAAAAATGGTGACAAGCGGTTGCAAAATATCCCCTGAAAGGTTTTTCGGTGGAAACAGATGGGTTTTTATCATCGGAAACAGAATTAGCCCTCGACGTCTGAACAACTTTTTTTGAAAAAATCCCTAAGCCGCGCGGTCACAATTTCAGCAAAAATATGACGTTCTGCAATTCACTCAAAAATGGTGCCAAGCTGTTGCAAAATATCCCCTGAAAGGTTTTTCAGTGGAAACAGATGGGTGTTTATCATCGGAAACAGAATTAGCCCTCGACGTCTGAACAACTTTTTTTCAAAAAATCCCTAAGCCGCGCGGTCACAATTTCAGCAAAAATCTGACGTTTTGTACTTCACTCAAAAATGGTGCCAAGCTGTTGTAAAAGATCCCCTGCCAGGTTTTTCGGTGGAAACAGATGGGTTTTTATCATCGGAAACAGAATTAGCCCTCGACGTCTGAACAACTTTTTTTGAAAAAATCCCTAAGACGCGCGGTCACAATTTCAGCAAAAATCTGACGTTCTGCACTTCACGCAAAAATGGTGCCAAGCTGTTGCAAACGATCCCCTGAAAGGTTTTTCGGTGGAAACAGATGGGTTTTTTTCATCGGAAACAGAATTAGCCCTCGACGTCTGAACAACTTTTTTTGAAAAAATCCCTAAGCCGCGCGGTCACAATTTCAGCAAAAATCTGACGTTCTACACTTCACTCAAAAATGGTGCCAAGCTGTTGCAAACGATCCCCTGAAAGGTTTTTCGGTGGAAACAGATGGGTTTTTATCGTCGGAAACAGAATTAGCCCTAACCCTAACCCTAACCCTAACCCTAACCCTAACCCTAACCCTAACCCTAAAAATCTGACGTTTTGCAATTCACTCAAAAATGGTGCCAAGCTGTTGCAAAATATCCCCTGAAAGGTTTTTCGGTGGAAACAGATGGGTTTTTATTATCAGAAACAGAATTAGCCCTCGACGTCTGAACAACTTTTTTTGAAAAAATCCCTAAGCCGCGCGGTCACAATTTCAGCAAAAATCTGACGTTCTACACTTCACTCAAAAATGGTGCCAAGCTGTTGTAAAAGATCCCCTGAAAGGTTTTTCGGTGGAAACAGATGGGTTTTTATCGTCGGAAACAGAATTAGCCCTAACCCTAACCCTAACCCTAACCCTAACCCTAACCCTAACCCTAACCCTAACCCTAACCCTAACCCTAACCCCAACCCTAACCCCAACCCCAACCCTAACCCTAACCCTAACCCTAACCCTAACCCTAAAAATATGACGTTCTGCAATTCACTCAAAAATGGTGCCAAGCTGTTGCAAAATATCCCCTGAAAGGTTTTGCGGTGGAAACAGATGGGTTTTTATCATCGGAAACAGAATTAGCCCTCGACGTCTGAACAATTTTTTTTGAAAAAATCCCTAAGGCGCGCGGTCACAATTTCAGCAAAAATCTGACGTTCGGCACTTCACTCAAAAATGGTGCCAAGCTGTTGTAAAAGATCCCCTGAAAGGTTTTTCGGTGGAAACAGATGGGTTTTTATCATCGGAAACAGAATTAGCCTTCGACGTCTGAACAACTTTTTTTGAAAAAATCCCTTAGCCGCGCGGTCACAATTTCAGCAAAAATCTGACGTTCTGCACTTCACTCAAAAATGGTGCCAAGCTGTTGCAAACGATCCCCTGAAAGGTTTTTCGGTGGAAACAGATGGGTTTTTTTCATCGGAAACAGAATTAGCCCTCGACGTCTGAACAACTTTTTTTGAAAAAATCCCTAAGCCGCGCGGTCACAATTTCAGCAAAAATCTGACGTTCTGCACTTCACTCAAAAATGGTGCCAAGCTGTTGCAAACGATCCCCTGAAAGGTTTTTCGGTGGAAACAGATGGGTTTTTATCGTCGGAAACAGAATTAGCCCTAACCCTAACCCTAACCCTAACCCTAACCCTAACCCTAACCCTAACCCTAACCTAACCCTAACCCTAAAAATCTGACGTTCTGCAATTCACTCAAAAATGGTGCCAAGCTGTTGCAAAATATCCCCTGAAAGGTTTTTCGGTGGAAACAGATGGGTTTTTATCATCGGAAACAGAATTAGCCCTCGACGTCTGAACAACTTTTTTTGAAAAAATCCCTAAACCGCACGGTCACAATTTTAGCAAAAATCTGACGTTCTGCAATTCACTCAAAAATGGTACCAAGCTGTTGCAAAATATCCCCTGAAAGGTTTTGCGGTGGAAAAAGATGGGTTTTTATCATCGGAAACAGAATTAGCCCTCGACGTCTGAACAACTTTTTTTGAAAAAATCCCTAAGCCGCGCGGTCACAATTTCAGCAAAAATCTGACGTTCTGCACTTCACTCAAAAATGGTGCCAAGCTGTTGCAAACGATCCCCTGAAAGGTTTTTCGGTGGAAACAGATGGGTTTTTATCGTCGGAAACAGAATTAGCCCTAACCATAACCCTAACCCTAACCCTAACCCTAACCCTAACCTAACCCTAACCCTAAAAATCTGACGTTTTGCAATTCACTCAAAAATGGTGCCAAGCTGTTGCAAACGATCCGCTGAAATGTTTTTCGGTGGAAACAGATGGGTTTTTATCATCGGAAACAGAATTAGCCCTCGACGTCCGATCAACTTTTTTTGAAAAAAACCCTAAGCCGCGCGGTCACAATTTCAGCAAAAATCTGACGTTCTGCAATTCACTCAAAAATGGTGCCAAGCTGTTGCAAAATATCCCCTGAAAGGTTTTTCGGTGGAAACAGATGGGTTTTTATCATCGGAAACAGAATTAGCCCTCGACGTCTGAACAACTTTTTTTGAAAAAATCCCTAAGCCGCGCGGTCACAATTTCAGCAAAAATCTGACGTTCTGCAATTCACTCAAAAATGGTGCCAAGCTGTTGCAAAATATCCCCTGAAAGGTTTTTCGGTGGAAACAGATGGGTTTTTATCATCGGAAACAGAATTAGCCCTCGACGTCTGAACAACATTTTTTGAAAAAATCCCTAAGCCGCGCGGTCACAATTTCAGCAAAAATCTGACGTTCTGCACTTCACTCAAAAATGGTGCCAAGCTGTTGTAAAAGATCCCCTGAAAGGTTTTTCGGTGGAAACAGATTGGTTTTTATCGTCGGAAACAGAATTAGCCCTAACCCTAACCCTAACCCTAACCCTAACCCTAACCCTAACCCTAACCCTAACCCTAACCCTAACCCTAACCCTAACCCCAACCCTAACCCTAACCCCAACCCTAACCCTAACCCTAACCCTAAAAATATGACGTTCTGCAATTCACTCAAAAATGGTGCCAAGCTGTTGCAAAATATCCCCTGAAAGGTTTTGCGGTGGAAACAGATGGGTTTTTATCATCGGAAACAGAATTAGCCCTCGACGTCTGAACAACTTTTTTTGAAAAAATCCCTAAGCCGCGCGGTGACAATTTCAGCAAAAATCTGACGTTCGGCACTTCACTCAAAAATGGTGCCAAGCTGTTGTAAAAGATCCCCTGAAAGGTTTTTCGGTGGAAAAAGATGGGCTTTTATCATCGGAAACAGAATTAGCCCTCGACGTCTGAACAACTTTTTTTGAAAAAATCCCTAAGACGCGCGGTCACAATTTCAGCAAAAATCTGACGTTCTGCACTTCACGCAAAAATGGTGCCAAGCTGTTGCAAACGATCCCCTGAAAGGTTTTTCGGTGGAAACAGATGGGTTTTTTTCATCGGAAACAGAATTAGCCCTCGACGTCTGAACAACTTTTTTTGAAAAAATCCCTAAGCCGCGCGGTCACAATTTCAGCAAAAATCTGACGTTCTACACTTCACTCAAAAATGGTGCCAAGCTGTTGCAAACGATCCCCTGAAAGGTTTTTCGGTGGAAACAGATGGGTTTTTATCGTCGGAAACAGAATTAGCCCTAACCCTAACCCTAACCCTAACCCTAACCCTAACCCTAAAAATCTGACGTTTTGCAATTCACTCAAAAATGGTGCCAAGCTGTTGCAAAATATCCCCTGAAAGGTTTTTCGGTGGAAACAGATGGGTGTTTATCATCGGAAACAGAATTAGCCCTCGACGTCTGAACAACTTTTTTTGAAAAAATCCCTAAGCCGCGCCGTCACAATTTCAGCAAAAATCTGACGTTCTGCAATTCACTCGAAAATGGTGCCAAGCTGTTGCAAAATATCCCCTGAAAGGTTTTTCGGTGGAAACAGATGGGTGTTTATCATCGGAAACAGAATTAGCCCTCGACGTCTGAACAACTTTTTTTGAAAAAATCCCTAAGCCGCGCGGTCACAATTTCAGCAAAAATCTAACGTTCTGCAATTTACTCAAAAATGGTGCCAAGCGGTTGCAAAATATCCCCTGAAAGGTTTTTCGGTGGAAACAGATGGGTTTTTATCATCGGAAACAGAATTAGCCTTCGACGTCTGAACAACATTTTTTGAAAAAACACCTAAGCCGCGCGGTCACAATTTCAGCAAAAATATGACGTTGTGCAATTCACTCAAAAATGGTGCCAAGCTGTTGCAAAATATCCCCTGAAAGGTTTTTCGGTGGAAACAGATGGGTTTTTATCATCGGAAACAGAATTAGCCCTCGACGTCTGAACAACTTTTTTTGAAAAAATCCCTAAGCCGCGCGGTCACAATTTCAGCAAAAATCTGACGTTCTGCAATTCACTCACAAATGGTGACAAGCTGTTGCAAAATATCCCCTGAAAGGTTTTTCGGTGGAAACAGATGGGTTTTTATCATCGGAAACAGAATTAGCCTTCGACGTCTGAACAACTTTTTTTGAAAAAATCCCTAAGCCGCGCGGTCACAATTTCAGCAAAAATCTAACGTTCTGCAATTTACTCAAAAATGGTGCCAAGCGGTTGCAAAATATCCCCTGAAAGGTTTTTCGGTGGAAACAGATGGGTTTTTATCATCGGAAACAGAATTAGCCCTCGACGTCTGAACAACTTTTTTTGAAAAAATCCCTAAGCCGCGCGGTCACAATTTCAGCAAAAATCTGACGTTCTGCAATTCACTCAAAAATGGTGCCAAGCTGTTGCAAAATATCCCCTGAAATGTTTTTCGGTGGAAACAGATGGGTTTTTATCATCGGAAACAGAATTAGCCCTCTACGTCTGAACAACTTTTTTTGAAAAAATCCCTAAGCCGCGCGGTCACAATTTCAGCAAAAATCTGACGTTCTGCAATTCACTCAAAAATGGTGCCAAGTTGTTGCAAAGTATCCCCTGAAAGGTTTTTCGGTGGAAACAGATGGGTTTTTATCATCGGAAACAGAATTAGCCCTCGACGTCTGAACAACTTTTTTTGAAAAAATCCCTAAGCCGCGCGGTCACAATTTCAGCAAAAATCTGACGTTCTGCAATTCACTCAAAAATGGTGCCAAGCTGTTGCAAAATATCCCCTGAAAGGTTTTTCGGTGGAAACAGATGGGTTTTTATTATCAGAAACAGAATTAGCCCTCGACGTCTGAACAACATTTTTTGAAAAAATCCCTAAGCCGCGCGGTCACAATTTCAGCAAAAATCTGACGTTCTGCACTTCACTCAAAAATGGTGCCAAGCTGTTGTAAAAGATCCCCTGAAAGGTTTTTCGGTGGAAACAGATGGGTTTTTATCGTCGGAAACAGAATTAGCCCTAACCCTAACCCTAACCCTAACCCTAACCCTAACCCTAACCCTAACCCTAACCCTAACCCTAACCCCAACCCTAACCCCAACCCCAACCCTAACCCTAACCCTAACCCTAACCCTAACCCTAAAAATATGACGTTCTGCAATTCACTCAAAAATGGTGCCAAGCTGTTGCAAAATATCCCCTGAAAGGTTTTGCGGTGGAAACAGATGGGTTTTTATCATCGGAAACAGAATTAGCCCTCGACGTCTGAACAATTTTTTTTGAAAAAATCCCTAAGGCGCGCGGTCACAATTTCAGCAAAAATCTGACGTTCGGCACTTCACTCAAAAATGGTGCCAAGCTGTTGTAAAAGATCCCCTGAAAGGTTTTTCGGTGGAAACAGATGGGTTTTTATCATCGGAAACAGAATTAGCCTTCGACGTCTGAACAACTTTTTTTGAAAAAATCCCTTAGCCGCGCGGTCACAATTTCAGCAAAAATCTGACGTTCTGCACTTCACTCAAAAATGGTGCCAAGCTGTTGCAAACGATCCCCTGAAAGGTTTTTCGGTGGAAACAGATGGGTTTTTTTCATCGGAAACAGAATTAGCCCTCGACGTCTGAACAACTTTTTTTGAAAAAATCCCTAAGCCGCGCGGTCACAATTTCAGCAAAAATCTGACGTTCTGCACTTCACTCAAAAATGGTGCCAAGCTGTTGCAAACGATCCCCTGAAAGGTTTTTCGGTGGAAACAGATGGGTTTTTATCGTCGGAAACAGAATTAGCCCTAACCCTAACCCTAACCCTAACCCTAACCCTAACCCTAACCCTAACCCTAACCCTAACCCTAACCCTAACCTAACCCTAACCCTAAAAATCTGACGTTTTGCAATTCACTCAAAAATGGTGCCAAGCTGTTGCAAACGATCCCCTGAAATGTTTTTCGGTGGAAACAGATGGGTTTTTATCATCGGAAACAGAATTAGCCCTCGACGTCCGAACAACTTTTTTTGAAAAAATCCCTAAGCCGCGCGGTCACAATTTCAGCAAAAATCTGACGTTCTGCAATTCACTCAAAAATGGTGCCAAGCTGTTGCAAAATATCCCCTGAAAGGTTTTTCGGTGGAAACAGATGGGTTTTTATCATCGGAAACAGAATTAGCCCTCGACGTCTGAACAACATTTTTTGAAAAAATCCCTAAGCCGCGCGGTCACAATTTCAGCAAAAATCTGACGTTCTGCACTTCACTCAAAAATGGTGCCAAGCTGTTGTAAAAGATCCCCTGAAAGGTTTTTCGGTGGAAACAGATGGGTTTTTATCGTCGGAAACAGAATTAGCCCTAACCCTAACCCTAACCCTAACCCTAACCCTAACCCTAACCCTAACCCTAACCCCAACCCTAACCCTAACCCCAACCCTAACCCTAACCCTAACCCTAAAAATATGACGTTCTGCAATTCACTCAAAAATGGTGCCAAGCTGTTGCAAAATATCCCCTGAAAGGTTTTTCGGTGGAAACAGATGGGTTTTTATCATCGGAAACAGAATTAGCCCTCGACGTCTGAACAACTTTTTTTGAAAAAATCCCTAAGCCGCGCGGTCACAATTTCAGCAAAAATCTGACGTTCGGCACTTCACTCAAAAATGGTGCCAAGCTGTTGTAAAAGATCCCCTGAAAGGTTTTTCGGTGGAAACAGATGGGTTTTTATCATCGGAAACAGAATTAGCCCTCGACGTCTGAACAACTTTTTTTGAAAAAATCCCTAAGCCGCGCGGTCACAATTTCAGCAAAAATATGACGTTCTGCAATTCACTCAAAAATGGTGCCAAGCTGTTGCAAAATATCCCCTGAAAGGTTTTTCGGTGGAAACAGATGGGTTTTTATCATCGGAAACAGAATTAGCCCTCGACGTCTGAACAACTTTTTTTGAAAAAATCCCTAAGCCGCGCGGTCACAATTTCAGCAAAAATCTGACGTTCTGCAATTCACTCAAAAATGGTGCCAAGCTGTTGCAAAATATCCCCTGAAAGGTTTTTCGGTGGAAACAGATGGGTTTTTATCATCGGAAACAGAATTAGCCCTCGACGTCTGAACAACTTTTTTTGAAAAAATCCCTAAGCCGCGCGGTCACAATTTCAGCAAAAATCTGACGTTCTGCACTTCACTCAAAAATGGTGCCAAGCTGTTGCAAACGATCCCCTGAAAGGTTTTTCGGTGGAAACAGATGGGTTTTTATCGTCGGAAACAGAATTAGCCCTAACCCTAACCCTAACCCTAACCCTAACCCTAACCCTAACCCTAACCCTAACCCTAACCCTAACCTAACCCTAACCCTAAAAATCTGACGTTCTGCAATTCACTCAAAAATGGTGCCAAGCTGTTGCAAAATATCCCCTGAAAGGTTTTTGGGTGGAAACAGATGGGTTTTTATCATCGGAAACAGAATTAGCCCTCGACGTCTGAACAACTTTTTTTGAAAAAATCCCTAAACCGCACGGTCACAATTTTAGCAAAAATCTGACGTTCTGCAATTCACTCAAAAATGGTACCAAGCTGTTGCAAAATATCCCCTGAAAGGTTTTGCGGTGGAAAAAGATGGGTTTTTATCATCGGAAACAGAATTAGCCCTCGACGGCTGAACAACTTTTTTTGAAAAAATCCCTAAGCCGCGCGGTCACAATTTCAGCAAAAATCTGACGTTCTGCACTTCACTCAAAAATGGTGCCAAGCTGTTGCAAACGATCCCCTGAAAGGTTTTTCGGTGGAAACAGATGGGTTTTTATCGTCGGAAACAGAATTAGCCCTAACCCTAACCCTAACCCTAACCCTAACCCTAACCCTAACCCTAACCCTAACCTAACCCTAACCCTAAAAATCTGACGTTTTGCAATTCACTCAAAAATGGTGCCAAGCTGTTGCAAACGATCCGCTGAAATGTTTTTCGGTGGAAACAGATGGGTTTTTATCATCGGAAACAGAATTAGCCCTCGACGTCCGATCAACTTTTTTTGAAAAAAACCCTAAGCCGCGCGGTCACAATTTCAGCAAAAATCTGACGTTCTGCAATTCACTCAAAAATGGTGCCAAGCTGTTGCAAAATATCCCCTGAAAGGTTTTTCGGTGGAAACAGATGGGTTTTTATCATCGGAAACAGAATTAGCCCTCGACGTCTGAACAACTTTTTTTGAAAAAATCCCTAAGCCGCGCGGTCACAATTTCAGCAAAAATCTGACGTTCTGCAATTCACTCAAAAATGGTGCCAAGCTGTTGCAAAATATCCCCTGAAAGGTTTTTCGGTGGAAACAGATGGGTTTTTATCATCGGAAACAGAATTAGCCCTCGACGTCTGAACAACATTTTTTGAAAAAATCCCTAAGCCGCGCGGTCACAATTTCAGCAAAAATCTGACGTTCTGCACTTCACTCAAAAATGGTGCCAAGCTGTTGTAAAAGATCCCCTGAAAGGTTTTTCGGTGGAAACAGATGGGTTTTTATCGTCGGAAACAGAATTAGCCCTAACCCTAACCCTAACCCTAACCCTAAGCCTAACCCTAACCCTAACCCTAAAAATATGACGTTCTGCAATTCACTCATAAATGGTGCCAAGCTGTTGCAAAATATCCCCTGAAAGGTTTTGCGGTGGAAACAGATGGGTTTTTATCATCGGAAACAGAATTAGCCCTCGACGTCTGAACAACTTTTTTTGAAAAAATCCCTAAGCCGCGCGGTGACAATTTCAGCAAAAATCTGACGTTCGGCACTTCACTCAAAAATGGTGCCAAGCTGTTGTAAAAGATCCCCTGAAAGGTTTTTCGGTGGAAAAAGATGGGCTTTTATCATCGGAAACAGAATTAGCCCTCGACGTCTGAACAACTTTTTTTGAAAAAATCCCTAAGCCGCGCGGTCACAATTTCAGCAAAAATCTGACGTTCTGCACTTCACTCAAAAATAGTGCCAAGCTGTTGCAAACGATCCCCTGAAAGGTTTTTCGGTGGAAACAGATGGGTTTTTATCGTCGGAAACAGAATTAGCCCTAACCCTAACCCTAACCCTAACCCTAACCCTAACCCTAACCCTAACCTAACCCTAACCCTAAAAATCTGACGTTCTGCAATTCACTCAAAAATGGTGCCAAGCTGTTGCAAACGATCCGCTGAAATGTTTTTCGGTGGAAACAGATGGGTTTTTATCATCGGAAACAGAATTAGCCCTCGACGTCCGAACAACTTTTTTTGAAAAAATCCCTAATCCGCGCGGTCACAATTTCAGCAAAAATCTGACGTTCTGCAATTCACTCAAAAATGGTGCCAAGCTGTTGCAAAATATCCCCTGAAAGGTTTTTCGGTGGAAACAGATGGGTTTTTATCATCGGAAACAGAATTAGCCGTCGACGTCTGAACAACTTTTTTTGAAAAAATCCCTAAGCCGCGCGGTCACAATTTCAGCAAAAATATGACGTTCTGCAATTCACTCAAAAATGGTGCCAAGCTGTTGCAAAATATCCCCTGAAAGGTTTTTCGGGGGAAACAGATGGGTTTTTATCATCGGAAACAGAATTAGCCCTCGACGTCTGAACAACTTTTTTTGAAAAAATCCAAAATCTGACGTTCTGCACTTCACTCAAAAATGGTGCCAAGCTGTTGTAAAAGATCCCCTGAAAGGTTTTTCGGTGGAAACAGATGGGTTTTTATCGTCGGAAACAGAATTAGCCCTAACCCTAACCCTAACCCTAACCCTAACCCTAACCCTAACCCTAACCCTAACCCTAACCCTAACCCTAAAAATCTGACGTTTTGCAATTCACTCAAAAATGGTGCCAAGCTGTTGCAAACGATCCCCTGAAATGTTTTTCGGTGGAAACAGATGGGTTTTTATCATCGGAAACAGAATTAGCCCTCGACGTCCGAACAACTTTTTTTGAAAAAATCCCTAAGCCGCGCGGTCACAATTTCAGCAAAAATATGACGTTCTGCAATTCATTCAAAAATGGTGCCAAGCTGTTGCAAAATATCCCCTGAAAGGTTTTTCGATGGAAACAGATGGGTTTTTATCATCGGAAACAGAATTAGCCCTCGACGTCTGAACAACTTTTTTTGAAAAAATCCCTAAGCCGCGCGGTCACAATTTCAGCAAAAATCTGACGTTCTGCACTTCACTCAAAAATGGTGCCAAGCTGTTGCAAACGATCCCCTGAAAGGTTTTTCGGTGGAAACAGATGGGTTTTTATCGTCGGAAACAGAATTAGCCCTAACCATAACCCTAACCCTAACCCTAACCCTAACCCTAACCCTAACCCTAAAAATCTGACGTTTTGCAATTCACTCAAAAATGGTGCCAAGCTGCTGCAAACGATCCCCTGAAATGTTTTTCGGTGGAAACAGATGGGTTTTTATCATCGGAAACAGAATTAGCCCTTGAAAAAATCCCTAAGCCGCGCGGTCACAATTTCAGCAAAAATATGACGTTCTGCAATTCATTCAAAAATGGTGCCAAGCTGTTGCAAAATATCCCCTGAAAGGTTTTTCGGTGGAAACAGATGGGTTTTTATCATCGGAAACAGAATTAGCCCTCGACGTCTGAACAACTTTTTTTTTGAAAAAATCCCTAAGCCGCGCAGTCACAATTTCAGCAAAAATCTGACGTTCTGCACTTCACTCAAAAATGGTGCCAAGCTGTTGCAAACGATCCCCTGAAAGTTTTTCGGTGGAAACAGATGGGTTTTTATCATCGGAAACAGAATTAGCCCTCGACGTCTGAACAACTTTTTTTGAAAAAATCCCTAAGCCGCGCGGTCACAATTTCAGCAAAAATCTGACGTTCTGCACTTCACTCAAAAATGGTGCCAAGCTGTTGTAAAAGATCCCCTGAAAGGTTTTTCGGTGGAAACAGATGGGGTTTTTATCGTCGGAAACAGAATTAGCCCTAACCCTAACCCTAACCCTAACCCTAACCCTAACCCTAACCCTAACCCTAACCCCAACCCTAACCCTAACCCCAACCCTAACCCTAACCCTAACCCTAAAAATATGACGTTCTGCAATTCACTCAAAAATGGTGCCAAGCTGTTGCAAAATATCCCCTGAAAGGTTTTTCGGTGGAAACAGATGGGTTTTTATCATCGGAAACAGAATTAGCCCTCGACGTCTGAACAACTTTTTTTGAAAAAATCCCTAAGCCGCGCGGTCACAATTTCAGCAAAAATATGACGTTCGGCACTTCACTCAAAAATGGTGCCAAGCTGTTGTAAAAGATCCCCTGAAAGGTTTTTCGGTGGAAACAGATGGGTTTTTATCATCGGAAACAGAATTAGCCCTCGACGTCCGAACAACTTTTTTTGAAAAAATCCCTAAGCCGCGCGGTCACAATTTCAGCAAAAATCTGACGTTCTGCACTTCACTCAAAAATGGTGCCAAGCTGTTGCAAACGATCCCCTGAAATGTTTTTCGGTGGAAACAGATGGGTTTTTTTCATCGGAAACAGAATTAGCCCTCGACGTCTGAACAACTTTTTTTGAAAAAATCCCTAAGCCGCGCGGTCACAATTTCAGCAAAAATATGACGTTCTGCAATTCACTCAAAAATGATGCCAAGCTGTTGCAAAATATCCCCTGATAGGTTTTTCGGTGGAAACAGATGGGTTTTTATCATCGGAAACAGAATTAGCCCTCGACGTCTGAACAACTTTTTTTGAAAAAATCCCTAAGCCGCGCGGTCACAATTTCAGCAAAAATCTGACGTTCTGCAATTCACTCAAAAATGGTACCAAGCTGTTGCAAAATATCCCCTGAAAGGTTTTTCGGTGGAAACAGATGGGTTTTTATCATCGGAAACAGAATTAGCCCTCGACGTCTGAACAACTTTTTTTGAAAAAATCCCTAAGCCGCGCGGTCACAATTTCAGCAAAAATCTGACGTTCTGCAATTCACTCAAAAATGGTACCAAGCTGTTGAAAAATATCCCCTGAAAGGTTTTTCGGTGGAAACAGATGGGTTTTTATCATCGGAAACAGAATTAGCCCTCGACGTCTGAACAACTTTTTTTGAAAAAATCCCTAAGCCGCGCGGTCACAATTTCAGCAAAAATCTGACGTTCTGCAATTCACTCAAAAATGGTGCCAAGCTGTTGCAAAATATCCCCTGAAAGGTTTTTCGGGGGAAACAGATGGGTTTTTATCATCGGAAACAGAATTAGCCCTCGACGTCTGAACAACTTTTTTTGAAAAAATCCCTAAGCCGCGCGGTCACAATTTCAGCAAAAATCTGACGTTCTGCACTTCACTCAAAAATGGTGCCAAGCTGTTGTAAAAGATCCCCTGAAAGGTTTTTCGGTGGAAACAGATGGGTTTTTATCGTCGGAAACAGAATTAGCCCTAACCCTAACCCTAACCCTAACCCTAACCCTAACCCTAAAAATCTGACGTTTTGCAATTCACTCAAAAATGGTGCCAAGCTGTTGCAAACGATCCCCTGAAATGTTTTTCGGTGGAAACAGATGGGTTTTTATCATCGGAAACAGAATTAGCCCTCGACGTCCGAACAACTTTTTTTGAAAAAATCCCTAAGCCGCGCGGTCACAATTTCAGCAAAAATCTGATATTCTGCACTTCACTCAAAAATGGTGCCAAGCTGTTGCAAACGATCCCCTGAAAGGTTTTTCGGTGGAAACAGATGGGTTTTTTTCATCGGAAACAGAATTAGCCCTCGACGTCTGAACAACTTTTTTTGAAAAAATCCCTAAGCCGCGCGGTCACAATTTCAGCAAAAATCTGACGTTCTGCACTTCACTCAAAAATGGTGCCAAGCTGTTGCAAACGATCCCCTGAAAGGTTTTTCGGTGGAAACAGATGGGTTTTTATCGTCGGAAACAGAATTAGCCCTAACCCTAACCCTAACCCTAACCCTAACCCTAACCCTAACCTAACCCTAACCCTAAAAATCTGACGTTTTGCAATTCACTCAAAAATGGTGCCAAGCTGTTGCAAACGATCCCCTGATAGGTTTTTCGGTGGAAACAGATGGGTTTTTATCATCGGAAACAGAATTAGCCCTCGACGTCTGAACAGCTTTTTTTGAAAAAATCCCTAAGCCGCGCGGTCACAATTTCAGCAAAAATCTGACGTTCTGCAATTCACTCAAAAATGGTACCAAGCTGTTGCAAAATATCCCCTGAAAGGTTTCTCGGTGGAAACAGATGGGTTTTTATCATCGGAAACAGAATTAGCCCTCGACGTCTGAACAACTTTTTTTGAAAAAATCCCTAAGCCGCGCGGTCACAATTTCAGCAAAAATATGACGTTCTGCAATTCACTCAAAAATGGTGCCAAGCTGTTGCAAAATATCGCCTGAAAGGTTTTTCGGGGGAAACAGATGGGTTTTTATCATCGGAAACAGAATTAGCCCTCGACGTCTGAACAACTTTTTTTGAAAAAATCCAAAATCTGACGTTCTGCACTTCACTCAAAAATGGTGCCAAGCTGTTGTAAAAGATCCCCTGAAAGGTTTTTCGGTGGAAACAGATGGGTTTTTATCGTCGGAAACAGAATTAGCCCTAACCCTAACCCTAACCCTAACCCTAACCCTAACCCTAACCCTAAAAATCTGACGTTTTGCAATTCACTCAAAAATGGTGCCAAGCTGTTGCAAACGATCCCCTGAAATGTTTTTCGGTGGAAACAGATGGGTTTTTATCATCGGAAACAGAATTAGCCCTCGACGTCCGAACAACTTTTTTTGAAAAAATCCCTAAGCCGCGCGGTCACAATTTCAGCAAAAATATGACGTTCTGCAATTCATTCAAAAATGGTGCCAAGCTGTTGCAAAATATCCCCTGAAAGGTTTTTCGATGGAAACAGATGGGTTTTTATCATCGGAAACAGAATTAGCCCTCGACGTCTGAACAACTTTTTTTGAAAAAATCCCTAAGCCGCGCGGTCACAATTTCAGCAAAAATCTGACGTTCTGCACTTCACTCAAAAATGGTGCCAAGCTGTTGCAAACGATCCCCTGAAAGGTTTTTCGGTGGAAACAGATGGGTTTTTATCGTCGGAAACAGAATTAGCCCTAACCCTAACCCTAACCCTAACCCTAACCCTAACCCTAACCCTAACCCTAACCCTAACCCTAACCCTAACCCTAAAAATCTGACGTTTTGCAATTCACTCAAAAATGGTGCCAAGCTGCTGCAAACGATCCCCTGAAATGTTTTTCGGTGGAAACAGATGGGTTTTTATCATCGGAAACAGAATTAGCCCTTGAAAAAATCCCTAAGCCGCGCGGTCACAATTTCAGCAAAAATATGACGTTCTGCAATTCATTCAAAAATTGTGCCAAGCTGTTGCAAAATATCCCCTGAAAGGTTTTTCGGTGGAAACAGATGGGTTTTTATCATCGGAAACAGAATTAGCCCTCGACGTCTGAACAACTTTTTTTTTGAAAAAATCCCTAAGCCGCGCGGTCACAATTTCAGCAAAAATCTGACGTTCTGCACTTCACTCAAAAATGGTGCCAAGCTGTTGCAAACGATCCCCTGAAAGTTTTTCGGTGGAAACAGATGGGTTTTTATCATCGGAAACAGAATTAGCCCTCGACGTCTGAACAACTTTTTTTGAAAAAATCCCTAAGCCGCGCGGTCACAATTTCAGCAAAAATCTGACGTTCTGCACTTCACTCAAAAATGGTGCCAAGCTGTTGTAAAAGATCCCCTGAAAGGTTTTTCGGTGGAAACAGATGGGGTTTTTATCGTCGGAAACAGAATTAGCCCTAACCCTAACCCTAACCCTCACCCTAACCCTAACCCTAACCCTAACCCTAACCCTAACCCTAACCCTAACCCTAACCCTAACCCTAACCCTAACCCTAACCCCAACCCTAACCCTAACCCCAACCCTAACCCTAACCCTAACCCTAAAAATATGACGTTCTGCAATTCACTCAAAAATGGTGCCAAGCTGTTGCAAAATATCCCCTGAAAGGTTTTTCGGTGGAAACAGATGGGTTTTTATCATCGGAAACAGAATTAGCCCTCGACGTCTGAACAACTTTTTTTGAAAAAATCCCTAAGCCGCGCGGTCACAATTTCAGCAAAAATATGACGTTCGGCACTTCACTCAAAAATGGTGCCAAGCTGTTGTAAAAGATCCCCTGAAAGGTTTTTCGGTGGAAACAGATGGGTTTTTATCATCGGAAACAGAATTAGCCCTCGACGTCCGAACAACTTTTTTTGAAAAAATCCCTAAGCCGCGCGGTCACAATTTCAGCAAAAATCTGACGTTCTGCACTTCACTCAAAAATGGTGCCAAGCTGTTGCAAACGATCCCCTGAAAGGTTTTTCGGTGGAAACAGATGGGTTTTTTTCATCGGAAACAGAATTAGCCCTCGACGTCTGAACAACTTTTTTTGAAAAAATCCCTAAGCCGCGCGGTCACAATTTCAGCAAAAATATGACGTTCTGCAATTCACTCAAAAATGATGCCAAGCTGTTGCAAAATATCCCCTGATAGGTTTTTCGGTGGAAACAGATGGGTTTTTATCATCGGAAACAGAATTAGCCCTCGACGTCTGAACAACTTTTTTTGAAAAAATCCCTAAGCCGCGCGGTCACAATTTCAGCAAAAATCTGACGTTCTGCAATTCACTCAAAAATGGTACCAAGCTGTTGCAAAATATCCCCTGAAAGGTTTTTCGGTGGAAACAGATGGGTTTTTATCATCGGAAACAGAATTAGCCCTCGACGTCTGAACAACTTTTTTTGAAAAAATCCCTAAGCCGCGCGGTCACAATTTCAGCAAAAATCTGACGTTCTGCAATTCACTCAAAAATGGTGCCAAGCTGTTGCAAAATATCCCCTGAAAGGTTTTTCGGGGGAAACAGATGGGTTTTTATCATCGGAAACAGAATTAGCCCTCGACGTCTGAACAACTTTTTTTGAAAAAATCCCTAAGCCGCGCGGTCACAATTTCAGCAAAAATCTGACGTTCTGCAATTCACTCAAAAATGGTACCAAGCTGTTGCAAAATATCCCCTGAAAGGTTTTTCGGTGGAAACAGATGGGTTTTTATCATCGGAAACAGAATTAGCCCTCGACGTCTGAACAACTTTTTTTGAAAAAATCCCTAAGCCGCGCGGTCACAATTTCAGCAAAAATCTGACGTTCTGCAATTCACTCAAAAATGGTGCCAAGCTGTTGCAAAATATCCCCTGAAAGGTTTTTCGGGGGAAACAGATGGGTTTTTATCATCGGAAACAGAATTAGCCCTCGACGTCTGAACAACTTTTTTTGAAAAAATCCCTAAGCCGCGCGGTCACAATTTCAGCAAAAATCTGACGTTCTGCAATTCACTCAAAAATGGTACCAAGCTGTTGAAAAATATCCCCTGAAAGGTTTTTCGGTGGAAACAGATGGGTTTTTATCATCGGAAACAGAATTAGCCCTCGACGTCTGAACAACTTTTTTTGAAAAAATCCCTAAGCCGCGCGGTCACAATTTCAGCAAAAATCTGACGTTCTGCAATTCACTCAAAAATGGTGCCAAGCTGTTGCAAAATATCCCCTGAAAGGTTTTTCGGGGGAAACAGATGGGTTTTTATCATCGGAAACAGAATTAGCCCTCGACGTCTGAACAACTTTTTTTGAAAAAATCCCTAAGCCGCGCGGTCACAATTTCAGCAAAAATCTGACGTTCTGCACTTCACTCAAAAATGGTGCCAAGCTGTTGTAAAAGATCCCCTGAAAGGTTTTTCGGTGGAAACAGATGGGTTTTTATCGTCGGAAACAGAATTAGCCCTAACCCTAACCCTAACCCTAACCCTAACCCTAACCCTAAAAATCTGACGTTTTGCAATTCACTCAAAAATGGTGCCAAGCTGTTGCAAACGATCCCCTGAAATGTTTTTCGGTGGAAACAGATGGGTTTTTATCATCGGAAACAGAATTAGCCCTCGACGTCCGAACAACTTTTTTTGAAAAAATCCCTAAGCTGCGCGGTCACAATTTCAGCAAAAATATGACGTTCTGCAATTCATTCAAAAATGGTGCCAAGCTGTTGCAAAATATCCCCTGAAAGGTTTTTCGATGGAAACAGATGGGTTTTTATCATCGGAAACAGAATTAGCCCTCGACGTCTGAACAACTTTTTTTGAAAAAATCCAAAATCTGACGTTCTGCACTTCACTCAAAAATGGTGCCAAGCTGTTGTAAAAGATCCCCTGAAAGGTTTTTCGGTGGAAACAGATGGGTTTTTATCGTCGGAAACAGAATTAGCCCTAACCCTAACCCTAACCCTAACCCTAACCCTAACCCTAACCCTAACCCTAAAAATCTGACGTTTTGCAATTCACTCAAAAATGGTGCCAAGCTGTTGCAAACGATCCCCTGAAATGTTTTTCGGTGGAAACAGATGGGTTTTTATCATCGGAAACAGAATTAGCCCTCGACGTCCGAACAACTTTTTTTGAAAAAATCCCTAAGCCGCGCGGTCACAATTTCAGCAAAAATATGACGTTCTGCAATTCATTCAAAAATGGTGCCAAGCTGTTGCAAAATATCCCCTGAAAGGTTTTTCGATGGAAACAGATGGGTTTTTATCATCGGAAACAGAATTAGCCCTCGACGTCTGAACAACTTTTTTTGAAAAAATCCCTAAGCCGCGCGGTCACAATTTCAGCAAAAATCTGACGTTCTGCACTTCACTCAAAAATGGTGCCAAGCTGTTGCAAACGATCCCCTGAAAGGTTTTTCGGTGGAAACAGATGGGTTTTTATCGTCGGAAACAGAATTAGCCCTAACCATAACCCTAACCCTAACCCTAACCCTAACCCTAACCCTAACCCTAACCCTAACCCTAAAAATCTGACGTTTTGCAATTCACTCAAAAATGGTGCCAAGCTGCTGCAAACGATCCCCTGAAATGTTTTTCGGTGGAAACAGATGGGTTTTTATCATCGGAAACAGAATTAGCCCTTGAAAAAATCCCTAAGCCGCGCGGTCACAATTTCAGCAAAAATATGACGTTCTGCAATTCATTCAAAAATGGTGCCAAGCTGTTGCAAAATATCCCCTGAAAGGTTTTTCGGTGGAAACAGATGGGTTTTTATCATCGGAAACAGAATTAGCCCTCGACGTCTGAACAACTTTTTTTTTGAAAAAATCCCTAAGCCGCGCGGTCACAATTTCAGCAAAAATCTGACGTTCTGCACTTCACTCAAAAATGGTGCCAAGCTGTTGCAAACGATCCCCTGAAAGTTTTTCGGTGGAAACAGATGGGTTTTTATCATCGGAAACAGAATTAGCCCTCGACGTCTGAACAACTTTTTTTGAAAAAATCCCTAAGCCGCGCGGTCACAATTTCAGCAAAAATCTGACGTTCTGCACTTCACTCAAAAATGGTGCCAAGCTGTTGTAAAAGATCCCCTGAAAGGTTTTTCGGTGGAAACAGATGGGGTTTTTATCGTCGGAAACAGAATTAGCCCTAACCCTAACCCTAACCCTAACCCTAACCCTAACCCTAACCCTAACCCTAACCCTAACCCTAACCCTAACCCTAACCCCAACCCTAACCCTAACCCCAACCCTAACCCTAACCCTAACCCTAAAAATATGACGTTCTGCAATTCACTCAAAAATGGTGCCAAGCTGTTGCAAAATATCCCCTGAAAGGTTTTTCGGTGGAAACAGATGGGTTTTTATCATCGGAAACAGAATTAGCCCTCGACGTCTGAACAACTTTTTTTGAAAAAATCCCTAAGCCGCGCGGTCACAATTTCAGCAAAAATATGACGTTCGGCACTTCACTCAAAAATGGTGCCAAGCTGTTGTAAAAGATCCCCTGAAAGGTTTTTCGGTGGAAACAGATGGGTTTTTATCATCGGAAACAGAATTAGCCCTCGACGTCCGAACAACTTTTTTTGAAAAAATCCCTAAGCCGCGCGGTCACAATTTCAGCAAAAATCTGACGTTCTGCACTTCACTCAAAAATGGTGCCAAGCTGTTGCAAACGATCCCCTGAAAGGTTTTTCGGTGGAAACAGATGGGTTTTTTTCATCGGAAACAGAATTAGCCCTCGACGTCTGAACAACTTTTTTTGAAAAAATCCCTAAGCCGCGCGGTCACAATTTCAGCAAAAATATGACGTTCTGCAATTCACTCAAAAATGATGCCAAGCTGTTGCAAAATATCCCCTGATAGGTTTTTCGGTGGAAACAGATGGGTTTTTATCATCGGAAACAGAATTAGCCCTCGACGTCTGAACAACTTTTTTTGAAAAAATCCCTAAGCCGCGCGGTCACAATTTCAGCAAAAATCTGACGTTCTGCAATTCACTCAAAAATGGTACCAAGCTGTTGCAAAATATCCCCTGAAAGGTTTTTCGGTGGAAACAGATGGGTTTTTATCATCGGAAACAGAATTAGCCCTCGACGTCTGAACAACTTTTTTTGAAAAAATCCCTAAGCCGCGCGGTCACAATTTCAGCAAAAATCTGACGTTCTGCAATTCACTCAAAAATGGTGCCAAGCTGTTGCAAAATATCCCCTGAAAGGTTTTTCGGGGGAAACAGATGGGTTTTTATCATCGGAAACAGAATTAGCCCTCGACGTCTGAACAACTTTTTTTGAAAAAATCCCTAAGCCGCGCGGTCACAATTTCAGCAAAAATCTGACGTTCTGCAATTCACTCAAAAATGGTACCAAGCTGTTGCAAAATATCCCCTGAAAGGTTTTTCGGTGGAAACAGATGGGTTTTTATCATCGGAAACAGAATTAGCCCTCGACGTCTGAACAACTTTTTTTGAAAAAATCCCTAAGCCGCGCGGTCACAATTTCAGCAAAAATCTGCCGTTCTGCAATTCACTCAAAAATGGTGCCAAGCTGTTGCAAAATATCCCCTGAAAGGTTTTTCGGGGGAAACAGATGGGTTTTTATCATCGGAAACAGAATTAGCCCTCGACGTCTGAACAACTTTTTTTGAAAAAATCCCTAAGCCGCGCGGTCACAATTTCAGCAAAAATCTGACGTTCTGCAATTCACTCAAAAATGGTACCAAGCTGTTGAAAAATATCCCCTGAAAGGTTTTTCGGTGGAAACAGATGGGTTTTTATCATCGGAAACAGAATTAGCCCTCGACGTCTGAACAACTTTTTTTGAAAAAATCCCTAAGCCGCGCGGTCACAATTTCAGCAAAAATCTGACGTTCTGCAATTCACTCAAAAATGGTGCCAAGCTGTTGCAAAATATCCCCTGAAAGGTTTTTCGGGGGAAACAGATGGGTTTTTATCATCGGAAACAGAATTAGCCCTCGACGTCTGAACAACTTTTTTTGAAAAAATCCCTAAGCCGCGCGGTCACAATTTCAGCAAAAATCTGACGTTCTGCACTTCACTCAAAAATGGTGCCAAGCTGTTGTAAAAGATCCCCTGAAAGGTTTTTCGGTGGAAACAGATGGGTTTTTATCGTCGGAAACAGAATTAGCCCTAACCCTAACCCTAACCCTAACCCTAACCCTAAAAATCTGACGTTTTGCAATTCACTCAAAAATGGTGCCAAGCTGTTGCAAACGATCCCCTGAAATGTTTTTCGGTGGAAACAGATGGGTTTTTATCATCGGAAACAGAATTAGCCCTCGACGTCCGAACAACTTTTTTTGAAAAAATCCCTAAGCTGCGCGGTCACAATTTCAGCAAAAATATGACGTTCTGCAATTCATTCAAAAATGGTGCCAAGCTGTTGCAAAATATCCCCTGAAAGGTTTTTCGATGGAAACAGATGGGTTTTTATCATCGGAAACAGAATTAGCCCTCGACGTCTGAACAACTTTTTTTGAAAAAATCCCTAAGCCGCGCGGTCACAATTTCAGCAAAAATCTGACGTTCTGCACTTCACTCAAAAATGGTGCCAAGCTGTTGCAAACGATCCCCTGAAAGGTTTTTCGGTGGAAACAGATGGGTTTTTATCGTCGGAAACAGAATTAGCCCTAACCCTAACCCTAACCCTAACCCTAACCCAAACCCTAACCCTAACCCTAAAAATCTGACGTTTTGCAATTCACTCAAAAATGGTGCCAAGCTGGTGCAAACGATCCCCTGAAATGTTTTTCGGTGGAAACAGATGGGTTTTTATCATCGGAAACAGAATTAGCCCTTGAAAAAATCCCTAAGCCGCGCGGTCACAATTTCAGCAAAAATATGACGTTCTGCAATTCATTCAAAAATGGTGCCAAGCTGTTGCAAAATATCCCCTGAAAGGTTTTTCGGTGGAAACAGATGGGTTTTTATCATCGGAAACAGAATTAGCCCTCGACGTCTGAACAACTTTTTTTTCGAAAAAATCCCTAAGCCGCGCGGTCACAATTTCAGCAAAAATCTGACGTTCTGCACTTCACTCAAAAATGGTGCCAAGCTGTTGCAAACGATCCCCTGAAAGTTTTTCGGTGGAAACAGATGGGTTTTTATCATCGGAAACAGAATTAGCCCTCGACGTCTGAACAACTTTTTTTGAAAAAATCCCTAAGCCGCGCGGTCACAATTTCAGCAAAAATCTGACGTTCTGCACTTCACTCAAAAATGGTGCCAAGCTGTTGTAAAAGATCCCCTGAAAGGTTTTTCGGTGGAAACAGATGGGTTTTTATCGTCGGAAACAGAATTAGCCCTAACCCTAACCCTAACCCTAACCCTAACCCTAACCCTAACCCTAACCCTAACCCTAACCCTAACCCTAACCCTAACCCTAACCCTAACCCCAACCCTAACCCTAACCCTAACCCTAACCCTAACCCTAAAAATATGACGTTCTGCAATTCACTCAAAAATGGTGCCAAGCTGTTGCAAAATATCCCCTGAAAGGTTTTTCGGTGGAAACAAATGGGTTTTTATCATCGGAAACAGAATTAGCCCTCGACGTCTGAACAACTTTTTTTGAAAAAATCCCTAAGCCGCGCGGTCACAATTTCAGCAAAAATCTGACGTTCGGCACTTCACTCAAAAATGGTGCCAAGCTGTTGTAAAAGATCCCCTGAAAGGTTTTTCGGTGGAAACAGATGGGTTTTTATCATCGGAAACAGAATTAGCCCTCGACGTCCGAACAACTTTTTTTGAAAAAATCCCTAAGCCGCGCGGTCACAATTTCAGCAAAAATCTGACGTTCTGCACTTCACTCAAAAATGGTGCCAAGCTGTTGCAAACGATCCCCTGAAAGGTTTTTCGGTGGAAACAGATGGGTTTTTTTCATCGGAAACAGAATTAGCCCTCGACGTCTGAACAACTTTTTTTGAAAAAATCCCTAAGCCGCGCGGTCACAATTTCAGCAAAAATATGACGTTCTGCAATTTACTCAAAAATGATGCCAAGCTGTTGCAAAATATCCCCTGATAGGTTTTTCGGTGGAAACAGATGGGTTTTTATCATCGGAAACAGAATTAGCCCTCGACGTCTGAACAACTTTTTTTGAAAAAATCCCTAAGCCGCGCGGTCACAATTTCAGCAAAAATCTGACGTTCTGCAATTCACTCAAAAATGGTACCAAGCTGTTGCAAAATATCCCCTGAAAGGTTTTTCGGTGGAAACAGATGGGTTTTTATCATCGGAAACAGAATTAGCCCTCGACGTCTGAACAACTTTTTTTGAAAAAATCCCTAAGCCGCGCGGTCACAATTTCAGCAAAAATCTGACGTTCTGCAATTCACTCAAAAATGGTGCCAAGCTGTTGCAAAATATCCCCTGAAAGGTTTTTCGGGGGAAACAGATGGGTTTTTATCATCGGAAACAGAATTAGCCCTCGACGTCTGAACAACTTTTTTTGAAAAAATCCCTAAGCCGCGCGGTCACAATTTCAGCAAAAATCTGACGTTCTGCACTTCACTCAAAAATGGTGCCAAGCTGTTGTAAAAGATCCCCTGAAAGGTTTTTCGGTGGAAACAGATGGGTTTTTATCGTCGGAAACAGAATTAGCCCTAACCCTAACCCTAACCCTAACCCTAACCCTAAAAATCTGACGTTTTGCAATTCACTCAAAAATGGTGCCAAGCTGTTGCAAACGATCCCCTGAAATGTTTTTCGGTGGAAACAGATGGGTTTTTATCATCGGAAACAGAATTAGCCCTCGACGTCTGAACAACTTTTTTTGAAAAAATCCCTAAGCCGCGCGGTCACAATTTCAGCAAAAATCTGACGTTCTGCACTTCACTCAAAAATGGTGCCAAGCTGTTGCAAACGATCCCCTGAAAGGTTTTTCGGTGGAAACAGATGGGTTTTTATCGTCGGAAACAGAATTAGCCCTAACCATAACCCTAACCCTAACCCTAACCCTAACCCTAACCCTAACCCTAACCCTAACCCTAAAAATCTGACGTTTTGCAATTCACTCAAAAATGGTGCCAAGCTGCTGCAAACGATCCCCTGAAATGTTTTTCGGTGGAAACAGATGGGTTTTTATCATCGGAAACAGAATTAGCCCTTGAAAAAATCCCTAAGCCGCGCGGTCACAATTTCAGCAAAAATATGACGTTCTGCAATTCATTCAAAAATGGTGCCAAGCTGTTGCAAAATATCCCCTGAAAGGTTTTTCGGTGGAAACAGATGGGTTTTTATCATCGGAAACAGAATTAGCCCTCGACGTCTGAACAACTTTTTTTTTGAAAAAATCCCTAAGCCGCGCGGTCACAATTTCAGCAAAAATCTGACGTTCTGCACTTCACTCAAAAATGGTGCCAAGCTGTTGCAAACGATCTCCTGAAAGTTTTTCGGTGGAAACAGATGGGTTTTTATGATCGGAAACAGAATTAGCCCTCGACGTCTGAACAACTTTTTTTGAAAAAATCCCTAAGCCGCGCGGTCACAATTTCAGCAAAAATCTGACGTTCTGCACTTCACTCAAAAATGGTGCCAAGCTGTTGTAAAAGATCCCCTGAAAGGTTTTTCGGTGGAAACAGATGGGGTTTTTATCGTCGGAAACAGAATTAGCCCTAACCCTAACCCTAACCCTAACCCTAACCCTAACCCTAACCCTAACCCTAACCCTAACCCTAACCCTAACCCTAACCCTAACCCCAACCCCAACCCTAACCCTAACCCCAACCCTAACCCTAACCCTAACCCTAAAAATATGACGTTCTGCAATTCACTCAAAAATGGTGCCAAGCTGTTGCAAAATATCCCCTGAAAGGTTTTTCGGTGGAAACAGATGGGTTTTTATCATCGGAAACAGAATTAGCCCTCGACGTCTGAACAACTTTTTTTGAAAAAATCCCTAAGCCGCGCGGTCACAATTTCAGCAAAAATCTGACGTTCGGCACTTCACTCAAAAATGGTGCCAAGCTGTTGTAAAAGATCCCCTGAAAGGTTTTTCGGTGGAAACAGATGGGTTTTTATCATCGGAAACAGAATTAGCCCTCGACGTCCGAACAACTTTTTTTGAAAAAATCCCTAAGCCGCGCGGTCACAATTTCAGCAAAAATCTGACGTTCTGCACTTCACTCAAAAATGGTGCCAAGCTGTTGCAAACGATCCCCTGAAATGTTTTTCGGTGGAAACAGATGGGTTTTTTTCATCGGAAACAGAATTAGCCCTCGACGTCTGAACAACTTTTTTTGAAAAAATCCCTAAGCCGCGCGGTCACAATTTCAGCAAAAATATGACGTTCTGCAATTCACTCAAAAATGATGCCAAGCTGTTGCAAAATATCCCCTGATAGGTTTTTCGGTGGAAACAGATGGGTTTTTATCATCGGAAACAGAATTAGCCCTCGACGTCTGAACAACTTTTTTTGAAAAAATCCCTAAGCCGCGCGGTCACAATTTCAGCAAAAATCTGACGTTCTGCAATTCACTCAAAAATGGTACCAAGCTGTTGCAAAATATCCCCTGAAAGGTTTTTCGGTGGAAACAGATGGGTTTTTATCATCGGAAACAGAATTAGCCCTCGACGTCTGAACAACTTTTTTTGAAAAAATCCCTAAGCCGCGCGGTCACAATTTCAGCAAAAATCTGACGTTCTGCAATTCACTCAAAAATGGTGCCAAGCTGTTGCAAAATATCCCCTGAAAGGTTTTTCGGGGGAAACAGATGGGTTTTTATCATCGGAAACAGAATTAGCCCTCGACGTCTGAACAACTTTTTTTGAAAAAATCCCTAAGCCGCGCGGTCACAATTTCAGCAAAAATCTGACGTTCTGCAATTCACTCAAAAATGGTACCAAGCTGTTGCAAAATATCCCCTGAAAGGTTTTTCGGTGGAAACAGATGGGTTTTTATCATCGGAAACAGAATTAGCCCTCGACGTCTGAACAACTTTTTTTGAAAAAATCCCTAAGCCGCGCGGTCACAATTTCAGCAAAAATCTGACGTTCTGCAATTCACTCAAAAATGGTGCCAAGCTGTTGCAAAATATCCCCTGAAAGGTTTTTCGAGGGAAAAAGATGGGTTTTTATCATCGGAAACAGAATTAGCCCTCGACGTCTGAACAACTTTTTTTGAAAAAATCCCTAAGCCGCGCGGTCACAATTTCAGCAAAAATCTGACGTTCTGCACTTCACTCAAAAATGGTGCCAAGCTGTTGTAAAAGATCCCCTGAAAGGTTTTTCGGTGGAAACAGATGGGTTTTTATCGTCGGAAACAGAATTAGCCCTAACCCTAACCCTAACCCTAACCCTAACCCTAACCCTAACCCTAAAAATCTGACGTTTTGCAATTCACTCAAAAATGGTGCCAAGCTGTTGCAAACGATCCCCTGAAATGTTTTTCGGTGGAAACAGATGGGTTTTTATCATCGGAAACAGAATTAGCCCTCGACGTCCGAACAACTTTTTTTGAAAAAATCCCTAAGCTGCGCGGTCACAATTTCAGCAAAAATATGACGTTCTGCAATTCATTCAAAAATGGTGCCAAGCTGTTGCAAAATATCCCCTGAAAGGTTTTTCGATGGAAACAGATGGGTTTTTATCGTCGGAAACAGAATTAGCCCTAACCATAACCCTAACCCTAACCCTAACCCTAACCCTAACCCTAACCCTAACCCGAACCCTAACCC
Source organism: Podarcis filfolensis (assembly GCF_964270895.1). Lineage (NCBI taxonomy): Eukaryota > Metazoa > Chordata > Lepidosauria > Squamata > Lacertidae > Podarcis > Podarcis filfolensis. The sequence goes on along the minus strand of NC_139605.1, from coordinate 112,208,847 downwards.
TAACCCTAAAAATCTGACGTTCTGCAATTCACTCAAAAATGGTGCCAAGCTGTTGCAAACGATCCCCTGAAAGGTTTTTCGGTGGAAACAGATGGGTTTTTATCATCGGAAACAGAATTAGCCCTAACCCTAACCCTAACCCTAACCCTAACCCTAACCCTAACCCTAAAAATCTGACGTTCTGCAATTCACTCAAAAATGGTGCCAAGCTGTTGCAAACGATCCCCTGAAAGGTTTCTCGGTGGAAACAGATGGGTTTTTATCATCGGAAACAGAATTAGCCCTCGACGTCTGAACAACTTTTTTTGAAAACAGATGGGTTTTTATCATCGGAAACAGAATTAGCCCTCGACGTCTGAACAACTTTTTTTGAAAAAATCCCTAAGCCGCGCGGTCACAATTTCAGCAAAAATCTGACGTTCGGCACTTCACTCAAAAATGGTGCCAAGCTGTTGTAAAAGATCCCCTGAAAGGTTTTTCGGTGGAAACAGATGGGTTTTTATCATCGGAAACAGAATTAGCCCTCGACGTCCGAACAACTTTTTTTGAAAAAATCCCTAAGCCGCGCGGTCACAATTTCAGCAAAAATCTGACGTTCTGCACTTCACTCAAAAATGGTGCCAAGCTGTTGCAAACGATCCCCTGAAAGGTTTTTCGGTGGAAACAGATGGGTTTTTTTCATCGGAAACAGAATTAGCCCTCGACGTCTGAACAACTTTTTTTGAAAAAATCCCTAAGCCGCGCGGTCACAATTTCAGCAAAAATATGACGTTCTGCAATTTACTCAAAAATGATGCCAAGCTGTTGCAAAATATCCCCTGATAGGTTTTTCGGTGGAAACAGATGGGTTTTTATCATCGGAAACAGAATTAGCCCTCGACGTCTGAACAACTTTTTTTGAAAAAATCCCTAAGCCGCGCGGTCACAATTTCAGCAAAAATCTGACGTTCGGCACTTCACTCAAAAATGGTGCCAAGCTGTTGTAAAAGATCCCCTGAAAGGTTTTTCGGTGGAAACAGATGGGTTTTTATCATCGGAAACAGAATTAGCCCTCGACGTCCGAACAACTTTTTTTGAAAAAATCCCTAAGCCGCGCGGTCACAATTTCAGCAAAAATCTGACGTTCTGCACTTCACTCAAAAATGGTGCCAAGCTGTTGCAAACGATCCCCTGAAATGTTTTTCGGTGGAAACAGATGGGTTTTTTTCATCGGAAACAGAATTAGCCCTCGACGTCTGAACAACTTTTTTTGAAAAAATCCCTAAGCCGCGCGGTCACAATTTCAGCAAAAATATGACGTTCTGCAATTCACTCAAAAATGATGCCAAGCTGTTGCAAAATATCCCCTGATAGGTTTTTCGGTGGAAACAGATGGGTTTTTATCATCGGAAACAGAATTAGCCCTCGACGTCTGAACAACTTTTTTTGAAAAAATCCCTAAGCCGCGCGGTCACAATTTCAGCAAAAATCTGACGTTCTGCAATTCACTCAAAAATGGTACCAAGCTGTTGCAAAATATCCCCTGAAAGGTTTTTCGGTGGAAACAGATGGGTTTTTATCATCGGAAACAGAATTAGCCCTCGACGTCTGAACAACTTTTTTTGAAAAAATCCCTAAGCCGCGCGGTCACAATTTCAGCAAAAATCTGACGTTCTGCAATTCACTCAAAAATGGTGCCAAGCTGTTGCAAAATATCCCCTGAAAGGTTTTTCGGGGGAAACAGATGGGTTTTTATCATCGGAAACAGAATTAGCCCTCGACGTCTGAACAACTTTTTTTGAAAAAATCCCTAAGCCGCGCGGTCACAATTTCAGCAAAAATCTGACGTTCTGCAATTCACTCAAAAATGGTACCAAGCTGTTGCAAAATATCCCCTGAAAGGTTTTTCGGTGGAAACAGATGGGTTTTTATCATCGGAAACAGAATTAGCCCTCGACGTCTGAACAACTTTTTTTGAAAAAATCCCTAAGCCGCGCGGTCACAATTTCAGCAAAAATCTGACGTTCTGCAATTCACTCAAAAATGGTGCCAAGCTGTTGCAAAATATCCCCTGAAAGGTTTTTCGGGGGAAACAGATGGGTTTTTATCATCGGAAACAGAATTAGCCCTCGACGTCTGAACAACTTTTTTTGAAAAAATCCCTAAGCCGCGCGGTCACAATTTCAGCAAAAATCTGACGTTCTGCACTTCACTCAAAAATGGTGCCAAGCTGTTGTAAAAGATCCCCTGAAAGGTTTTTCGGTGGAAACAGATGGGTTTTTATCGTCGGAAACAGAATTAGCCCTAACCCTAACCCTAACCCTAACCCTAACCCTAACCCTAACCCTAAAAATCTGACGTTTTGCAATTCACTCAAAAATGGTGCCAAGCTGTTGCAAACGATCCCCTGAAATGTTTTTCGGTGGAAACAGATGGGTTTTTATCATCGGAAACAGAATTAGCCCTCGACGTCCGAACAACTTTTTTTGAAAAAATCCCTAAGCTGCGCGGTCACAATTTCAGCAAAAATATGACGTTCTGCAATTCATTCAAAAATGGTGCCAAGCTGTTGCAAAATATCCCCTGAAAGGTTTTTCGATGGAAACAGATGGGTTTTTATCATCGGAAACAGAATTAGCCCTCGACGTCTGAACAACTTTTTTTGAAAAAATCCCTAAGCCGCGCGGTCACAATTTCAGCAAAAATCTGACGTTCTGCACTTCACTCAAAAATGGTGCCAAGCTGTTGCAAACGATCCCCTGAAAGGTTTTTCGGTGGAAACAGATGGGTTTTTATCGTCGGAAACAGAATTAGCCCTAACCATAACCCTAACCCTAACCCTAACCCTAACCCTAACCCTAACCCGAACCCTAACCCTAACCCTAAAAATCTGACGTTCTGCAATTCACTCAAAAATGGTGCCAAGCTGTTGCAAACGATCCCCTGAAAGGTTTTTCGGTGGAAACAGATGGGTTTTTATCATCGGAAACAGAATTAGCCCTAACCCTAACCCTAACCCTAACCCTAACCCTAACCCTAACCCTAAAAATCTGACGTTCTGCAATTCACTCAAAAATGGTGCCAAGCTGTTGCAAACGATCCCCTGAAAGGTTTCTCGGTGGAAACAGATGGGTTTTTATCATCGGAAACAGAATTAGCCCTCGACGTCTGAACAACTTTTTTTGAAAACAGATGGGTTTTTTTCATCGGAAACAGAATTAGCCCTCGACGTCTGAACAACTTTTTTTGAAAAAATCCCTAAGCCGCGCGGTCACAATTTCAGCAAAAATATGACGTTCTGCAATTCACTCAAAAATGATGCCAAGCTGTTGCAAAATATCCCCTGATAGGTTTTTCGGTGGAAACAGATGGGTTTTTATCATCGGAAACAGAATTAGCCCTCGACGTCTGAACAACTTTTTTTGAAAAAATCCCTAAGCCGCGCGGTCACAATTTCAGCAAAAATCTGACGTTCTGCAATTCACTCAAAAATGGTACCAAGCTGTTGCAAAATATCCCCTGAAAGGTTTTTCGGTGGAAACAGATGGGTTTTTATCATCGGAAACAGAATTAGCCCTCGACGTCTGAACAACTTTTTTTGAAAAAATCCCTAAGCCGCGCGGTCACAATTTCAGCAAAAATCTGACGTTCTGCAATTCACTCAAAAATGGTGCCAAGCTGTTGCAAAATATCCCCTGAAAGGTTTTTCGGGGGAAACAGATGGGTTTTTATCATCGGAAACAGAATTAGCCCTCGACGTCTGAACAACTTTTTTTGAAAAAATCCCTAAGCCGCGCGGTCACAATTTCAGCAAAAATCTGACGTTCTGCAATTCACTCAAAAATGGTACCAAGCTGTTGCAAAATATCCCCTGAAAGGTTTTTCGGTGGAAACAGATGGGTTTTTATCATCGGAAACAGAATTAGCCCTCGACGTCTGAACAACTTTTTTTGAAAAAATCCCTAAGCCGCGCGGTCACAATTTCAGCAAAAATCTGACGTTCTGCAATTCACTCAAAAATGGTGCCAAGCTGTTGCAAAATATCCCCTGAAAGGTTTTTCGAGGGAAAAAGATGGGTTTTTATCATCGGAAACAGAATTAGCCCTCGACGTCTGAACAACTTTTTTTGAAAAAATCCCTAAGCCGCGCGGTCACAATTTCAGCAAAAATCTGACGTTCTGCACTTCACTCAAAAATGGTGCCAAGCTGTTGTAAAAGATCCCCTGAAAGGTTTTTCGGTGGAAACAGATGGGTTTTTATCGTCGGAAACAGAATTAGCCCTAACCCTAACCCTAACCCTAACCCTAACCCTAACCCTAACCCTAAAAATCTGACGTTTTGCAATTCACTCAAAAATGGTGCCAAGCTGTTGCAAACGATCCCCTGAAATGTTTTTCGGTGGAAACAGATGGGTTTTTATCATCGGAAACAGAATTAGCCCTCGACGTCCGAACAACTTTTTTTGAAAAAATCCCTAAGCTGCGCGGTCACAATTTCAGCAAAAATATGACGTTCTGCAATTCATTCAAAAATGGTGCCAAGCTGTTGCAAAATATCCCCTGAAAGGTTTTTCGATGGAAACAGATGGGTTTTTATCGTCGGAAACAGAATTAGCCCTAACCATAACCCTAACCCTAACCCTAACCCTAACCCTAACCCTAACCCTAACCCGAACCCTAACCCTAACCCTAAAAATCTGACGTTCTGCAATTCACTCAAAAATGGTGCCAAGCTGTTGCAAACGATCCCCTGAAAGGTTTTTCGGTGGAAACAGATGGGTTTTTATCATCGGAAACAGAATTAGCCCTAACCCTAACCCTAACCCTAACCCTAACCCTAACCCTAACCCTAAAAATCTGACGTTCTGCAATTCACTCAAAAATGGTGCCAAGCTGTTGCAAACGATCCCCTGAAAGGTTTCTCGGTGGAAACAGATGGGTTTTTATCATCGGAAACAGAATTAGCCCTCGACGTCTGAACAACTTTTTTTGAAAACAGATGGGTTTTTATCATCGGAAACAGAATTAGCCCTCGACGTCTGAACAACTTTTTTTGAAAAAATCCCTAAGCCGCGCGGTCACAATTTCAGCAAAAATCTGACGTTCGGCACTTCACTCAAAAATGGTGCCAAGCTGTTGTAAAAGATCCCCTGAAAGGTTTTTCGGTGGAAACAGATGGGTTTTTATCATCGGAAACAGAATTAGCCCTCGACGTCCGAACAACTTTTTTTGAAAAAATCCCTAAGCCGCGCGGTCACAATTTCAGCAAAAATCTGACGTTCTGCACTTCACTCAAAAATGGTGCCAAGCTGTTGCAAACGATCCCCTGAAAGGTTTTTCGGTGGAAACAGATGGGTTTTTTTCATCGGAAACAGAATTAGCCCTCGACGTCTGAACAACTTTTTTTGAAAAAATCCCTAAGCCGCGCGGTCACAATTTCAGCAAAAATATGACGTTCTGCAATTTACTCAAAAATGATGCCAAGCTGTTGCAAAATATCCCCTGATAGGTTTTTCGGTGGAAACAGATGGGTTTTTATCATCGGAAACAGAATTAGCCCTCGACGTCTGAACAACTTTTTTTGAAAAAATCCCTAAGCCGCGCGGTCACAATTTCAGCAAAAATCTGACGTTCGGCACTTCACTCAAAAATGGTGCCAAGCTGTTGTAAAAGATCCCCTGAAAGGTTTTTCGGTGGAAACAGATGGGTTTTTATCATCGGAAACAGAATTAGCCCTCGACGTCCGAACAACTTTTTTTGAAAAAATCCCTAAGCCGCGCGGTCACAATTTCAGCAAAAATCTGACGTTCTGCACTTCACTCAAAAATGGTGCCAAGCTGTTGCAAACGATCCCCTGAAATGTTTTTCGGTGGAAACAGATGGGTTTTTTTCATCGGAAACAGAATTAGCCCTCGACGTCTGAACAACTTTTTTTGAAAAAATCCCTAAGCCGCGCGGTCACAATTTCAGCAAAAATATGACGTTCTGCAATTCACTCAAAAATGATGCCAAGCTGTTGCAAAATATCCCCTGATAGGTTTTTCGGTGGAAACAGATGGGTTTTTATCATCGGAAACAGAATTAGCCCTCGACGTCTGAACAACTTTTTTTGAAAAAATCCCTAAGCCGCGCGGTCACAATTTCAGCAAAAATCTGACGTTCTGCAATTCACTCAAAAATGGTACCAAGCTGTTGCAAAATATCCCCTGAAAGGTTTTTCGGTGGAAACAGATGGGTTTTTATCATCGGAAACAGAATTAGCCCTCGACGTCTGAACAACTTTTTTTGAAAAAATCCCTAAGCCGCGCGGTCACAATTTCAGCAAAAATCTGACGTTCTGCAATTCACTCAAAAATGGTGCCAAGCTGTTGCAAAATATCCCCTGAAAGGTTTTTCGGGGGAAACAGATGGGTTTTTATCATCGGAAACAGAATTAGCCCTCGACGTCTGAACAACTTTTTTTGAAAAAATCCCTAAGCCGCGCGGTCACAATTTCAGCAAAAATCTGACGTTCTGCAATTCACTCAAAAATGGTACCAAGCTGTTGCAAAATATCCCCTGAAAGGTTTTTCGGTGGAAACAGATGGGTTTTTATCATCGGAAACAGAATTAGCCCTCGACGTCTGAACAACTTTTTTTGAAAAAATCCCTAAGCCGCGCGGTCACAATTTCAGCAAAAATCTGACGTTCTGCAATTCACTCAAAAATGGTGCCAAGCTGTTGCAAAATATCCCCTGAAAGGTTTTTCGGGGGAAACAGATGGGTTTTTATCATCGGAAACAGAATTAGCCCTCGACGTCTGAACAACTTTTTTTGAAAAAATCCCTAAGCCGCGCGGTCACAATTTCAGCAAAAATCTGACGTTCTGCACTTCACTCAAAAATGGTGCCAAGCTGTTGTAAAAGATCCCCTGAAAGGTTTTTCGGTGGAAACAGATGGGTTTTTATCGTCGGAAACAGAATTAGCCCTAACCCTAACCCTAACCCTAACCCTAACCCTAACCCTAACCCTAAAAATCTGACGTTTTGCAATTCACTCAAAAATGGTGCCAAGCTGTTGCAAACGATCCCCTGAAATGTTTTTCGGTGGAAACAGATGGGTTTTTATCATCGGAAACAGAATTAGCCCTCGACGTCCGAACAACTTTTTTTGAAAAAATCCCTAAGCTGCGCGGTCACAATTTCAGCAAAAATATGACGTTCTGCAATTCATTCAAAAATGGTGCCAAGCTGTTGCAAAATATCCCCTGAAAGGTTTTTCGATGGAAACAGATGGGTTTTTATCATCGGAAACAGAATTAGCCCTCGACGTCTGAACAACTTTTTTTGAAAAAATCCCTAAGCCGCGCGGTCACAATTTCAGCAAAAATCTGACGTTCTGCACTTCACTCAAAAATGGTGCCAAGCTGTTGCAAACGATCCCCTGAAAGGTTTTTCGGTGGAAACAGATGGGTTTTTATCGTCGGAAACAGAATTAGCCCTAACCATAACCCTAACCCTAACCCTAACCCTAACCCTAACCCTAACCCGAACCCTAACCCTAACCCTAAAAATCTGACGTTCTGCAATTCACTCAAAAATGGTGCCAAGCTGTTGCAAACGATCCCCTGAAAGGTTTTTCGGTGGAAACAGATGGGTTTTTATCATCGGAAACAGAATTAGCCCTAACCCTAACCCTAACCCTAACCCTAACCCTAACCCTAACCCTAAAAATCTGACGTTCTGCAATTCACTCAAAAATGGTGCCAAGCTGTTGCAAACGATCCCCTGAAAGGTTTCTCGGTGGAAACAGATGGGTTTTTATCATCGGAAACAGAATTAGCCCTCGACGTCTGAACAACTTTTTTTGAAAACAGATGGGTTTTTATCATCGGAAACAGAATTAGCCCTCGACGTCTGAACAACTTTTTTTGAAAAAATCCCTAAGCCGCGCGGTCACAATTTCAGCAAAAATCTGACGTTCGGCACTTCACTCAAAAATGGTGCCAAGCTGTTGTAAAAGATCCCCTGAAAGGTTTTTCGGTGGAAACAGATGGGTTTTTATCATCGGAAACAGAATTAGCCCTCGACGTCCGAACAACTTTTTTTGAAAAAATCCCTAAGCCGCGCGGTCACAATTTCAGCAAAAATCTGACGTTCTGCACTTCACTCAAAAATGGTGCCAAGCTGTTGCAAACGATCCCCTGAAAGGTTTTTCGGTGGAAACAGATGGGTTTTTTTCATCGGAAACAGAATTAGCCCTCGACGTCTGAACAACTTTTTTTGAAAAAATCCCTAAGCCGCGCGGTCACAATTTCAGCAAAAATATGACGTTCTGCAATTTACTCAAAAATGATGCCAAGCTGTTGCAAAATATCCCCTGATAGGTTTTTCGGTGGAAACAGATGGGTTTTTATCATCGGAAACAGAATTAGCCCTCGACGTCTGAACAACTTTTTTTGAAAAAATCCCTAAGCCGCGCGGTCACAATTTCAGCAAAAATCTGACGTTCTGCAATTCACTCAAAAATGGTACCAAGCTGTTGCAAAATATCCCCTGAAAGGTTTTTCGGTGGAAACAGATGGGTTTTTATCATCGGAAACAGAATTAGCCCTCGACGTCTGAACAACTTTTTTTGAAAAAATCCCTAAGCCGCGCGGTCACAATTTCAGCAAAAATCTGACGTTCTGCAATTCACTCAAAAATGGTGCCAAGCTGTTGCAAAATATCCCCTGAAAGGTTTTTCGGGGGAAACAGATGGGTTTTTATCATCGGAAACAGAATTAGCCCTCGACGTCTGAACAACTTTTTTTGAAAAAATCCCTAAGCCGCGCGGTCACAATTTCAGCAAAAATCTGACGTTCTGCACTTCACTCAAAAATGGTGCCAAGCTGTTGTAAAAGATCCCCTGAAAGGTTTTTCGGTGGAAACAGATGGGTTTTTATCGTCGGAAACAGAATTAGCCCTAACCCTAACCCTAACCCTAACCCTAAAAATCTGACGTTTTGCAATTCACTCAAAAATGGTGCCAAGCTGTTGCAAACGATCCCCTGAAATGTTTTTCGGTGGAAACAGATGGGTTTTTATCATCGGAAACAGAATTAGCCCTCGACGTCTGAACAACTTTTTTTGAAAAAATCCCTAAGCCGCGCGGTCACAATTTCAGCAAAAATCTGACGTTCTGCACTTCACTCAAAAATGGTGCCAAGCTGTTGCAAACGATCCCCTGAAAGGTTTTTCGGTGGAAACAGATGGGTTTTTATCGTCGGAAACAGAATTAGCCCTAACCATAACCCTAACCCTAACCCTAACCCTAACCCTAACCCTAACCCTAACCCTAACCCTAACCCTAAAAATCTGACGTTTTGCAATTCACTCAAAAATGGTGCCAAGCTGCTGCAAACGATCCCCTGAAATGTTTTTCGGTGGAAACAGATGGGTTTTTATCATCGGAAACAGAATTAGCCCTTGAAAAAATCCCTAAGCCGCGCGGTCACAATTTCAGCAAAAATATGACGTTCTGCAATTCATTCAAAAATGGTGCCAAGCTGTTGCAAAATATCCCCTGAAAGGTTTTTCGGTGGAAACAGATGGGTTTTTATCATCGGAAACAGAATTAGCCCTCGACGTCTGAACAACTTTTTTTTTGAAAAAATCCCTAAGCCGCGCGGTCACAATTTCAGCAAAAATCTGACGTTCTGCACTTCACTCAAAAATGGTGCCAAGCTGTTGCAAACGATCTCCTGAAAGTTTTTCGGTGGAAACAGATGGGTTTTTATGATCGGAAACAGAATTAGCCCTCGACGTCTGAACAACTTTTTTTGAAAAAATCCCTAAGCCGCGCGGTCACAATTTCAGCAAAAATCTGACGTTCTGCACTTCACTCAAAAATGGTGCCAAGCTGTTGTAAAAGATCCCCTGAAAGGTTTTTCGGTGGAAACAGATGGGGTTTTTATCGTCGGAAACAGAATTAGCCCTAACCCTAACCCTAACCCTAACCCTAACCCTAACCCTAACCCTAACCCTAACCCTAACCCCAACCCTAACCCTAACCCCAACCCTAACCCTAACCCTAACCCTAAAAATATGACGTTCTGCAATTCACTCAAAAATGGTGCCAAGCTGTTGCAAAATATCCCCTGAAAGGTTTTTCGGTGGAAACAGATGGGTTTTTATCATCGGAAACAGAATTAGCCCTCGACGTCTGAACAACTTTTTTTGAAAAAATCCCTAAGCCGCGCGGTCACAATTTCAGCAAAAATCTGACGTTCGGCACTTCACTCAAAAATGGTGCCAAGCTGTTGTAAAAGATCCCCTGAAAGGTTTTTCGGTGGAAACAGATGGGTTTTTATCATCGGAAACAGAATTAGCCCTTGACGTCCGAACAACTTTTTTTCAAAAAATCCCTAAGCCGCGCGGTCACAATTTCAGCAAAAATCTGACGTTCTGCACTTCACTCAAAAATGGTGCCAAGCTGTTGCAAACGATCCCCTGAAATGTTTTTCGGTGGAAACAGATGGGTTTTTTTCATCGGAAACAGAATTAGCCCTCGACGTCTGAACAACTTTTTTTGAAAAAATCCCTAAGCCGCGCGGTCACAATTTCAGCAAAAATATGACGTTCTGCAATTCACTCAAAAATGATGCCAAGCTGTTGCAAAATATCCCCTGATAGGTTTTTCGGTGGAAACAGATGGGTTTTTATCATCGGAAACAGAATTAGCCCTCGACGTCTGAACAAATTTTTTGAAAAAATCCCTAAGCCGCGCGGTCACAGTTTCAGCAAAAATCTGACGTTCTGCAATTCACTCAAAAATGGTACCAAGCTGTTGCAAAATATCCCCTGAAAGGTTTTTCGGTGGAAACAGATGGGTTTTTATCATCGGAAACAGAATTAGCCCTCGACGTCTGAACAACTTTTTTTGAAAAAATCCCTAAGCCGCGCGGTCACAATTTCAGCAAAAATCTGACGTTCTGCAATTCACTCAAAAATGGTGCCAAGCTGTTGCAAAATATCCCCTGAAAGGTTTTTCGGGGGAAACAGATGGGTTTTTATCATCGGAAACAGAATTAGCCCTCGACGTCTGAACAACTTTTTTTGAAAAAATCCCTAAGCCGCGCGGTCACAATTTCAGCAAAAATCTGACGTTCTGCAATTCACTCAAAAATGGTACCAAGCTGTTGCAAAATATCCCCTGAAAGGTTTTTCGGTGGAAACAGATGGGTTTTTATCATCGGAAACAGAATTAGCCCTCGACGTCTGAACAACTTTTTTTGAAAAAATCCCTAAGCCGCGCGGTCACAATTTCAGCAAAAATCTGACGTTCTGCAATTCACTCAAAAATGGTGCCAAGCTGTTGCAAAATATCCCCTGAAAGGTTTTTCGGGGGAAACAGATGGGTTTTTATCATCGGAAACAGAATTAGCCCTCGACGTCTGAACAACTTTTTTTGAAAAAATCCCTAAGCCGCGCGGTCACAATTTCAGCAAAAATCTGACGTTCTGCACTTCACTCAAAAATGGTGCCAAGCTGTTGTAAAAGATCCCCTGAAAGGTTTTTCGGTGGAAACAGATGGGTTTTTATCGTCGGAAACAGAATTAGCCCTAACCCTAACCCTAACCCTAACCCTAACCCTAACCCTAACCCTAAAAATCTGACGTTTTGCAATTCACTCAAAAATGGTGCCAAGCTGTTGCAAACGATCCCCTGAAATGTTTTTCGGTGGAAACAGATGGGTTTTTATCATCGGAAACAGAATTAGCCCTCGACGTCCGAACAACTTTTTTTGAAAAAATCCCTAAGCTGCGCGGTCACAATTTCAGCAAAAATATGACGTTCTGCAATTCATTCAAAAATGGTGCCAAGCTGTTGCAAAATATCCCCTGAAAGGTTTTTCGATGGAAACAGATGGGTTTTTATCATCGGAAACAGAATTAGCCCTCGACGTCTGAACAACTTTTTTTGAAAAAATCCCTAAGCCGCGCGGTCACAATTTCAGCAAAAATCTGACGTTCTGCACTTCACTCAAAAATGGTGCCAAGCTGTTGCAAACGATCCCCTGAAAGGTTTTTCGGTGGAAACAGATGGGTTTTTATCGTCGGAAACAGAATTAGCCCTAACCATAACCCTAACCCTAACCCTAACCCTAACCCGAACCCTAACCCTAACCCTAAAAATCTGACGTTCTGCAATTCACTCAAAAATGGTGCCAAGCTGTTGCAAACGATCCCCTGAAAGGTTTTTCGGTGGAAACAGATGGGTTTTTATCATCGGAAACAGAATTAGCCCTAACCCTAACCCTAACCCTAACCCTAACCCTAACCCTAACCCTAACCCTAACCCTAACCCTAACCCTAAAAATCTGACGTTCTGCAATTCACTCAAAAATGGTGCCAAGCTGTTGCAAACGATCCCCTGAAAGGTTTCTCGTTGGAAACAGATGGGTTTTTATCATCGGAAACAGAATTAGCCCTCGACGTCTGAACAACTTTTTTTGAAAACAGATGGGTTTTTATCATCGGAAACAGAATTAGCCCTCGACGTCTGAACAACTTTTTTTGAAAAAATCCCTAAGCCGCGCGGTCACAATTTCAGCAAAAATCTGACGTTCTGCAATTCACTCAAAAATGGTGCCAAGCTGTTGCAAAATATCCCCTGAAAGGTTTTTCGGTGGAAACAGATGGGTTTTTATCATCGGAAACAGAATTAGCCCTCGACGTCTGAACAACTTTTTTTGAAAAAATCCCTAAGCCGCGCGGTCACAATTTCAGCAAAAATCTGACATTCTGCAATTCACTCAAAAATGGTGCCAAGCTGTTGCAAACGATCCCCTGAAAGGTTTTTCGGTGGAAACAGATGGGTTTTTTTCATCGGAAACAGAATTAGCCCTCGACGTCTGAACAACTTTTTTTGAAAAAATCCCTAAGCCGCGCGGTCACAATTTCAGCAAAAATCTGACGTTCTGCACTTCACTCAAAAATGGTGCCAAGCTGTTGCAAACGATCCCCTGAAATGTTTTTCGGTGGAAACAGATGGGTTTTTTTCATCGGAAACAGAATTAGCCCTCGACGTCTGAACAACTTTTTTTGAAAAAATCCCTAAGCCGCGCGGTCACAATTTCAGCAAAAATATGACGTTCTGCAATTCACTCAAAAATGATGCCAAGCTGTTGCAAAATATCCCCTGATAGGTTTTTCGGTGGAAACAGATGGGTTTTTATCATCGGAAACAGAATTAGCCCTCGACGTCTGAACAACTTTTTTTGAAAAAATCCCTAAGCCGCGCGGTCACAATTTCAGCAAAAATCTGACGTTCTGCAATTCACTCAAAAATGGTACCAAGCTGTTGCAAAATATCCCCTGAAAGGTTTTTCGGTGGAAACAGATGGGTTTTTATCATCGGAAACAGAATTAGCCCTCGACGTCTGAACAACTTTTTTTGAAAAAATCCCTAAGCCGCGCGGTCACAATTTCAGCAAAAATCTGACGTTCTGCAATTCACTCAAAAATGGTGCCAAGCTGTTGCAAAATATCCCCTGAAAGGTTTTTCGGGGGAAACAGATGGGTTTTTATCATCGGAAACAGAATTAGCCCTCGACGTCTGAACAACTTTTTTTGAAAAAATCCCTAAGCCGCGCGGTCACAATTTCAGCAAAAATCTGACGTTCTGCAATTCACTCAAAAATGGTACCAAGCTGTTGCAAAATATCCCCTGAAAGGTTTTTCGGTGGAAACAGATGGGTTTTTATCATCGGAAACAGAATTAGCCCTCGACGTCTGAACAACTTTTTTTGAAAAAATCCCTAAGCCGCGCGGTCACAATTTCAGCAAAAATCTGACGTTCTGCAATTCACTCAAAAATGGTGCCAAGCTGTTGCAAAATATCCCCTGAAAGGTTTTTCGGCGGAAACAGATGGGTTTTTATCATCGGAAACAGAATTAGCCCTCGACGTCTGAACAACTTTTTTTGAAAAAATCCCTAAGCCGCGCGGTCACAATTTCAGCAAAAATCTGACGTTCTGCACTTCACTCAAAAATGGTGCCAAGCTGTTGTAAAAGATCCCCTGAAAGGTTTTTCGGTGGAAACAGATGGGTTTTTATCGTCGGAAACAGAATTAGCCCTAACCCTAACCCTAACCCTAACCCTAACCCTAACCCTAACCCTAAAAATCTGACGTTTTGCAATTCACTCAAAAATGGTGCCAAGCTGTTGCAAACGATCCCCTGAAATGTTTTTCGGTGGAAACAGATGGGTTTTTATCATCGGAAACAGAATTAGCCCTCGACGTCCGAACAACTTTTTTTGAAAAAATCCCTAAGCTGCGCGGTCACAATTTCAGCAAAAATATGACGTTCTGCAATTCATTCAAAAATGGTGCCAAGCTGTTGCAAAATATCCCCTGAAAGGTTTTTCGATGGAAACAGATGGGTTTTTATCATCGGAAACAGAATTAGCCCTCGACGTCTGAACAACTTTTTTTGAAAAAATCCCTAAGCCGCGCGGTCACAATTTCAGCAAAAATCTGACGTTCTGCACTTCACTCAAAAATGGTGCCAAGCTGTTGCAAACGATCCCCTGAAAGGTTTTTCGGTGGAAACAGATGGGTTTTTATCGTCGGAAACAGAATTAGCCCTAACCATAACCCTAACCCTAACCCTAACCCTAACCCGAACCCGAACCCTAACCCTAACCTAAAAAATCTGACGTTCTGCAATTCACTCAAAAATGGTGCCAAGCTGTTGCAAACGATCCCCTGAAAGGTTTTTCGGTGGAAACAGATGGGTTTTTATCATCGGAAACAGAATTAGCCCTAACCCTAACCCTAACCCTAACCCTAACCCTAACCCTAACCCTAACCCTAACCCTAACCCTAACCCTAAAAATCTGACGTTCTGCAATTCACTCAAAAATGGTGCCAAGCTGTTGCAAACGATCCCCTGAAAGGTTTCTCGGTGGAAACAGATGGGTTTTTATCATCGGAAACAGAATTAGCCCTCGACGTCTGAACAACTTTTTTTGAAAACAGATGGGTTTTTATCATCGGAAACAGAATTAGCCCTCGACGTCTGAACAACTTTTTTTGAAAAAATCCCTAAGCCGCGCGGTCACAATTTCAGCAAAAATCTGACGTTCTGCAATTCACTCAAAAATGGTGCCAAGCTGTTGCAAAATATCCCCTGAAAGGTTTTTCGGTGGAAACAGATGGGTTTTTATCATCGGAAACAGAATTAGCCCTCGACGTCTGAACAACTTTTTTTGAAAAAATCCCTAAGCCGCGCGGTCACAATTTCAGCAAAAATCTGACATTCTGCAATTCACTCAAAAATGGTGCCAAGCTGTTGCAAACGATCCCCTGAAAGGTTTTTCGGTGGAAACAGATGGGTTTTTTTCATCGGAAACAGAATTAGCCCTCGACGTCTGAACAACTTTTTTTGAAAAAATCCCTAAGCCGCGCGGTCACAATTTCAGCAAAAATCTGTCGTTCTGCAATTCACTCAAAAATGGTGCCAAGCTGTTGCAAACGATCCCATGAAAGGTTTTTCGGTGGAAACAGATGGGTTTTTATCATCGGAAACAGAATTAGCCCTAACCCTAACCCTAACCCTAACCCTAAAAGTCTGACGTTCTGCAATTCACTCAAAAATGGTGCCAAGCTGTTGCAAACGATCCCCTGAAAGGTTTCTCGGTGGAAACAGATGGGTTTTTATCATCGGAAACAGAATTAGCCCTCGACGTCTGAACAACTTTTTTTGAAAAAATCCCTAAGCCGCGCGGTCACAATTTCAGCAAAAATCTGACATTCTGCAATTCACTCAAAAATGGTGCCAAGCTGTTGCAAAATATCCCCTGAAAGGTTTTTCGGTGGAAACAGATGGGTTTTTATCATCGGAAACAGAATTAGCCCTCGACGTCTGAACAACTTTTTTTGAAAAAATCCCTAAGCCGCGCGGTCACTATTTCAGCAAAAATCTGACGTTCTGCACTTCACTCAAAAATGGTGCCAAGCTGTTGCAAACGATCCCTTGAAAGGTTTTTCGGTGGAAACAGATGGGTTTTTATCATCAGAAAGAGAATTAGCCCTCGACGTCTGAACAACTTTTTTTGAAAAAATCCCTAAGCCGCGCGGTCACAATTTCAGCAAAAATCTGACGTTCTGCACTTCACTCAAAAATGGTGCCAAGCTGTTGCAAACGATCCCTTGAAAGGTTTTTCGGTGGAAACAGATGGGTTTTTATCATCAGAAAGAGAATTAGCCCTCGACGTCTGAACAACTTTTTTTGAAAAAATCCCTAAGCCGCGCGGTCACAATTTCAGCAAAAATCTGACATTCTGCAATTCACTCAAAAATGGTGCCAAGCTGTTGCAAACGATCCCCTGAAAGGTTTTTCGGTGGAAACAGATGGGTTTTTTTCATCGGAAACAGAATTAGCCCTCGACGTCTGAACAACTGTTTTTGAAAAAATCCCTAAGCCGCGCGGTCACAATTTCAGCAAAAATCTGACGTTCTGCAATTCACTCAAAAATGGTGCCAAGCTGTTGCAAACGATCCCGTGAAAGGTTTTTCGGTGGAAACAGGTGGGTTTTTATCATCGGAAACAGAATTAGCCCTAACCCTAACCCTAACCCTAACCCTAACCCTAACCCTAACCCTAACCCTAACCCTAACCCTAACCCTAACCCTAAAAATCTGACATTCTGCAATTCACTGAAAAATGGTGCCCAGCTGTTGCAAACGATCCCCTGAAAGGTTTTTTGGTGAAAACAGATGGGTTTTTATCATCGGAAACAGAATTAGCCCTCGACGTCTGAACAACTTTTTTTGAAAAAATCCCTAAGCCGCGCGGTCACAATTTCAGCAAAAATCTGACGTTCTGCAATTCACTCAAAAATGGTGCCAAGCTGTTGCAAACGATCCCCTGAAAGGTTTTTCGGTGGAAACAGATGGGTTTTTATCGTCGGAAACAGAATTAGCCCTCAACGTCTGAACAACTTTTTTTGAAAAAATCCCTAAGCCGCGCGGTCACAATTTCAGCAAAAATCTGACGTTCTGCACTTCACTCAAAAATGGTGCCAATCTGTTGCAAACGATCCCCTGAAAGGTTTTTCGGTGGAAACAGATGGGTTTTTATCATCAGAAAGAGAATTAGCCCTCGACGTCTGAACAACTTTTTTGAAAAAATCCCTAAGCTGCGCGGTCACAATTTCAGCAAAAATCTGACGTTCTGCAATTCACTCAAAAATGGTGCGAAGCTGTTGCAAAATATCCCCTGAAAGGTTTTTCAGTGGAAACAGATGGGTTTTTATCATCGGAAACAGAATTAGCCCTCAACGTCTGAACAACCTTTTTTGAGAAAATCCCTAAGCCGCGCGGTCACAATTTCAACAAAAATCTGACGTTCTGCAATTCACTCAAAAATGGTGCCCAGCTGTTGCAAACGATCCCCTGAAAGGTTTTTTGGTGAAAACAGATGGGTTTTTATCATCGGAAACAGAATTAGCCCTCGACGTCTGAACAACTTTTTTTGAAAAAATCCCTAAGCCGCGCGGTCACAATTTCAGCAAAAATCTGACGTTCTGCAATTCACTCAAAAATGGTGCCAAGCTGTTGCAAACGATCCCCTGAAAGGTTTTTCGGTGGAAACACATGGGTTTTTATCATCGGAAACAGAATTAGCCCTCAACGTCTGAACAACTTTTTTTGAAAAAATCCCTAAGCCGCGCGGTCACAATTTCAGCAAAAATCTGACGTTCTGCAATTCACTCAAAAATGGTGCCAAGCTGTTGCAAACGATCCCCTGAAAGGTTTTTCGGTGGAAACAGATGGGTTTTTATCATCGGAAACAGAATTAGCCCTCAACGTCTGAACAACTTTTTTTGAAAAAATCCCTAAGCCGCGCGGTCACAATTTCAGCAAAAATCTGACGTTCTGCACTTCACTCAAAAATGGTGCAAATCTGTTGCAAACGATCCCCTGAAAGGTTTTTCGGTGGAAACAGATGCTTTTTTATCATCGGAAACAGAATTAGCCCTAACCCTAACCCTAACCCTAACCCTAACCCTAAAAATCTGACGTTCTGCAATTCACTCAAAAATGGTGCCAAGCTGTTGCAAACGATCCCCTGAAAGGTTTTTCGGTGGAAACAGATGGGTTTTTATCATCAGAAAGAGAATTAGCCCTCGACGTCTGAACAACTTTTTTTGAAAAAATCCCTAAGCCGCGCGGTCACAATTTCAGCAAAAATCTGACGTTCTGCAATTCACTCAAAAATGGTGCCAAGCTGTTGCAAACGATACCGTGAAAGGTTTTTCGGTGGAAACATATGAGTTTTTATCATCGGAAACAGAATTAGCCCTCGACGTCTGAACAACTTTTTTTGAAAAAATCCCTAAGCCGCGCGGTCACAATTTCAGCAAAAATCTGACGTTCTGCAATTCACTCAAAAATGGTGCCAAGCTGTTGCAAAATATCCCCTGAAAGGTTATTCGGTGGAAACAGATGGGTTTTTATCATCGGAAACAGAATTAGCCCTCGACATCTGAACACCTTTTTTTGAAAAAACCCCTAAGCCGCGCGGTCACAATTTCAGCAAAAATCTGACGTTCTGCAATTCACTCAAAAATGGTGCCAAGCTGTTGCAAAATATCCCCTGAAAGGTTTTTCGGTGGAAACAGATGGGTTTTTATCATCGGAAACAGAATTAGCCCTCGACGTCTGAACAACTTTTTATGAAAAAATCCCTAAGCCGCGCGGTCACTATTTCAGCAAAAATCTGACGTTCTGCACTTCACTCAAAAATGGTGCCAAGCTGTTGCAAACGATCCCCTGAAAGGTTTTTCGGTGGAAACACATGGGTTTTTATCATCGGAAACAGAATTAGCCCTCAACGTCTGAACAACTTTTTTTGAAAAAATCCCTAAGCCGCGCGGTCACAATTTCAGCAAAAATCTGACGTTCTGCAATTCACTCAAAAATGGTGCCAAGCTGTTGCAAACGATCCCCTGAAAGGTTTTTCGGTGAAAACAGATGGGTTTTTATCATCGGAAACAGAATTAGCCCTCAACGTCTGAACAACTTTTTTTGAAAAAATCCCTAAGCCGCGCGGTCACAATTTCAGCAAAAA